>NC_134697.1:69895795-70202045 GCF_050947455.1 Rhinoderma darwinii
GGGAAATTATCGGAAACAAGCGTTCTGTGAACGCTTGTTTTACTGATATTTGGCCAGTGTAACAGTGCCTTAACTGGCCACTGCAAGTTATCTTCTTTTCAATCTGAAAAACTCCACAGAACTCAAGCCCCCTTATCTGCACGATAACCCATGCTCTAGTCAGCCTTTCTTCCCTGAAGAACCCTGGGATACTCTAGAAAGAAACTTGTAGGTAGGACAGTTCTTAAAGGGAAGGTGTCATGATTTTTAATTTTATTTATTAGTGTTGTGACTTTCTACTTTTTACTGTATTCAAACTTTTACTTCTCTATGGGGGCTGGCATTTTTTTTTTCATCTCTGTATGTGTCGATTAACAACACATACAGAGATGCAATTGGCACATACAACCCCATAGAGAATGCGAATGGGAGCCATTCCATTCTCAGAAGCGTACGCCATCTGTGTGGGAACGGCGCATACGCCGCTCCCACACAGACCAAAACGAAGCTTGTTCGTAGAGCGAAGTCCGGCGCCATTTTCATGTGGACCGGAAGCCGCTGCTGGACAGTAAGATGACGACTTCCGGCCGCGGCTTCCGGCCATATGTTCAACAAAGCAAAGGCACAAGGAATAGAAGCATAGACCAGCGGAGGCAAGAACAGGTAATTTATGTTCGAAGTTGTGATGTGTGTATTATGTTCGTGTATGTTCGTGTGATACGGTCTGATGAGCCCTGTATCTAATCCTCCTACACTGTGCAGTTGCTCAGAAAATGGTGGCACACAGTGTAGGAGGTATGAAGACCTTTAAACCCCTCCTTCTCCTGGCACTAGCCAGAAGAAGGGAGGGGGGATTGTGTGAGGACACTAGAGGAGAGTGTCCACCCCAAATTTGCATCATAAATCAATGATGTTGCTTTACCACAGTGACCATGCTGCAATTTTGAGAAAGGCTCCCTCTAGTGGCCAGCACATGGAAATGTTATAAATTAGAATCTAATGTATAATATTTCCTGACTTGTGAAAAAATTAAAAAAATTAAAACAATGTGTAATCACTCAAATACTAATTGTTTAACTGAAAAAAATAAAATAAATTCTAGTGACACATTCCCTTTAATAGGGGTATATTAGGTATAGATTCCCACGTAGCGAAGCGCCTTTTCGGGGCAATCACCTATTTGTCAAGAAGGGTCTTTGCAACTGGAGTAATAGGGGTATTTATTATATCTTCCTATCCACCAACCCACTGCTAATTCGATTTTTGGAAAGGAATCCCATGCATGAGCAAATAGAAGGATGTTAGTTTATGGTAGTTGGTTATTTATCTATTATATAACTGAGAAGGACGTGGTGTTCGAAGCTCACATAGAGCTCCACCCACATAGAGCTCCGCCCACAGCTCAACCGCCAGTTCGCTCCGCCCACAGCCAGAAGACTGAGGAAGGAGATGTGAGTGATTAGTGGTGTAGCTTTAATGCCCCCTCCCTCCCATACACAGTATAATGCCCCCTCCCTCCCATACACAGTATAATGCCCCCTCCCTCCCATACACAGTATAATGCCCCCTCCCTCCCATACACAGTATAATGCCCCCATCTCCCTCCCATAGACAGTATAATGCCCCCATCTTCCTCCCATACACAGTAGAATGCCCCCATATATACGGACCTAATAGAAAAATAATAACATACATACTTCCCTACCCCCGTTCCCCCGCCGGGTGGAGGATCCTTCTCTTCCTCCGGTCTGTGCGATGTAAGTGACTCGATACAGACAGGCGCGATTATGTCACTACATCGCACCTGCCTTCGCCGAGCCACTCACAGCACAATGAGCACAGTGCAGAGGAGACAAAGAATCCTCCACCCGTCGTGGGAACGGGGATAGGTAAGTATGTATGTTATTATTTTTCTATTTGGTCCGTACATATAGGGGCATTATACTGTGTATGGGAGGGAGGGAGGGGAGCATTATACTGTGTATGGGAGGGAGGGGGGCATTATACTGTGTATAGGAGGGAGGGGGCATTATACTATGGGGCATTATATTGTGGGGGCAGCTATGGCGGGAATTATACTGTGTGGGGGCAGCTATGGGGGGCATTATACTGTGGGCAGCTATGGGGGGCATTATACTGTGGGGGCAACTATGGGTGCATTATACTATGTGGGGGAGGCTATGGGGGGCATTATACTGTGGGGGCAGTTATGAGGGGCATTATACTGTGGGAGGAGCTTATACGGGGGGCATTATACTGTGTGGGGGCAGCTATAGGGAACATTATACTGTGTGGGGCAGCTATGGGGGCATTATACGGTGTGGGGGCAGCAATGGTGAGCATTTATATATATTAATAGAGCACTGCATTCCTTTTGCTAGCAAACCCGTGTAACAGGTTTTCTATGCTAGTAATATTATTGTCAAACCGTAGCTTTCAGTTTGTGTCAGTCAGGGCTCCGTTCCGACGGAAATCTCAGACGGGATGTCGGAACGGAGCCCTGACGCAGATGTGAGCATAGCCTAAGCGGAGTTGCTTATTTTTAATGCATATTTATTAAATATTCTGCATTCCCCGTTGATACTGTTGTTTGATAGCAGAGTCTTGCTAAATAGTTTTCTGGAAAGATAAAACTGTGCTTTTTACCAATATTTTGAACAACTTAATTCGAACCTTAACATAATAGACCTAATAAAGTATATGAACAGGGGTTGTTTTGGGACAAGTCAGTATATCTTAAAATATTTCCATCACAAAACATCTCTGATATAACAAAAAATGGACAATTCATATACATTGTGCTTTGCTTATAACATTGTTTTAGATATTTTACGAAACAAATACGTTCAATCAGTATCAAAGGGGATCAGGATTTCTGTAGAATCAACAACCCCTATGCTCTGGAAATCAGTGGCGGTCTAAGCTCACAGACTTCACCAATGTATCTGACATGTAAACTGTGGCTGGATTTCCCCATTAAAGATATAATGCTATGAATCTTTCATTATTATTAAGCTTTTTATACATTTTATAAGCCTTGAACTCTATTGTCACTTATCTAATCATAACTCTGTTAAACAAGTATTTAGTGTAGAACCATCTTCATTAATGAACCATATCTTTCAGTGTAATGTAAATGTACTAAAAGTAACAGCTGCAATATGCTTAGTTAGTAGCTATTATCTGCATGTTATCACTCTGACTTTGCCTTGTTGCAGATAAAATAGATGGAGCAATCTATTTCTGATAGGGCATTTACTTTGGAAAGTTACTGTAGGTTGATAAACTTTGGCACCTATCACTTGAACAAACTTGAGATTGCAACTTTCAATTGTCCTATTCATCAGCTAACATTTTGATCTAATATCACGTCTACAAATTATTTCTAGTGTATGGACTTCGTTTACTGTGGTATGGTGGCATGTTCAAGTGTAGATGTGAGCAGTAAAATTGGCCAGAGAAAAATAGCACACTGGTTAAATGTTCCAATATTTTTAATTAGTGGAACGGTCGTTTTTACGACTGGCACAGCCACGTACTATTGATAATAAGAAACAAAATACTTGTTTGGTGGTCATTTGACTACTACAGAGCTCTGGTGACAATGTAATTTCTATTGCTTCAATGGCCAAGTAATATATGCTAGACCAGTGCGCTCATCACCAGTAATGTCATATAGTTCAAAACCTTCTGACACAGTATATTTATCCTGCGGTGGCAGTGGTGATATGCAGAAACATACATTATGTGGTTGCTAATGATCATTGATGCATTCAGCATCCAGTACCTGTGCCATGTAAAACATTAGGTGTAATCCCTGGTGGTTTTATGGCTCCATGATCTCTGGTGGCTCAGTTCCCTGAGTATACTTGATGGCCCAGCATGGAGCTATGGAGTTTGCTCCAAGAAATCCACATGTTGCAGTCAACAGAGTTCCTGTATTTCATCTTCATCAATATCTGCTTCCAACGATTAAGTCCTTCCCTCCGCAGCCATTTTTCGGATTTTCACTTTTGTTTTTTCCTCCCCACCTTTCAAAAGCCATAACTCTTTTCTTTTTCCATCAATTTTGCGTATGAGGGCTTGTTTTTTGCGGGACGAGTTGTAGATTTTCACAGCACCATTTTTTGTACCAAATACTGTAGTGGGAAACGAACAAAAAAATATATGTGGGGTGGAATAGGAAAAAAACAGCGATTCCTCAACATTTTGGGTGGTTTTGTTTTACGGCGTTCACCGTACGGTAAAAACGGCATGTTAACTTTATTCTGCGGATCAATACGATTACAGCGATACCAAATTTATATAGTTTTCTTTATGTTTTACTACTTTTACAAGGAAAAGCTGATTGTTAAAAATAAAATGTGAGTTTTGTCGCCACATTCTGAAATTTTTATTTCATTTTTTTGTGGGAGGAGGGAGGAGGGACCAAAAAACAGCAATTCTGATGGGTTTTACGGCATTTACCGTGCAGACTAAATAATGATATATTGTAATAGTTCAGACTTTTACGGACGCATCGATACCAGTTATGTTAGTTTTTTGTTTTTTTTTTACATTGTGCTTGAGGGAAAATGTAAAAAGTTTTTTTTATGAGCTTTTAATTATTTTAGTTTTTTCATTTGTTAAAAAAAACTTTATTTTACGTTTTTTACTTGTCCGCCTAGGGGACTTTAACCAGCGATCGTTAGATTTATTGCAGTATATCCCGATTCTGACAGCCTCCTATGAAGCCCTCATAGGAGTACAAAGATGGCGGACCTGGGGGACTACGTCAGGCCCCCAGGCTGCCATGCCAACCAACGGCTCCCCCCGATCTCGCCGCGAGGGGGGGGGCCGTTGGGACGTTACAGGGGGACGCCCCCCTGTTTTTAGTCATTTAAATGCCGCAATCGCTATTGAACGCGCCATTTAACGGCTTAAACAAGCGGGATCGCGCTTGAACTGGATCCCGCTCATTACCCGGAAGTGTCGGCTGTAACACACAGCCGACACTCGCGCTCTATGGAGCGGTCTCAGCCCGTGAGCCCGCTCCATATTCCCCCACCCGGCGTGCGCCGTATATATACGGCGGATGGCGGGAAGGGGTTAATGAGCATACCCACCTTATACCTGTCTGGAGTACATATCTGGTTGCCCCTTGGTTATTTGATAATTGCCAACAGTTAGGACTCCAGCAATATTAATCAGCTTTCAGATTTTATCATCTGCTGCAAAAACATATACAGTGAAGGAAATAAGTATTTGATCCCTTGCTGATTTTGTAAGTTTGCCCACTGTCAAAGACATGAACAGTCTAGAATTTTTAGGCTAGGTTAATTTTACCAGTGAGAGATAGATTATATAAAAAAAACAAAAACAAAATCACATTGTCAAAATGATATATAATTTATTTGCATTGTGCACAGAGAAATAAGTATTTGATCCCCTACCAACCATTAAGAGTTCAGCCTCCTCCAGACCAGTTACACGCTCCAAATCAACTTGGTGCCTGCATTATAGACAGCTGTCTTAAATGGTCACCTGTATAAAAGACTCCTGTCCACAGACTCAATTAATCAGTCTGACTCTAACCTCTACAAGATGGGCAAGACCAAAGAGCTTTCTAAGGATGTCAGGGACAAGATCATAGACCTGCACAAGGCTGGAATGGGCTACAAAACCATAAGTAAGACGCTGGGTGAGAAGGAGACAACTGTTGGTGCAATAGTAAGAAAATGGAAGACATACAAAATGACTGTCAATCGACATCGATCCGGGGCTCCATGCAAAATCTCACCTCGTGGGGTATCCTTGATCCTGAAGAAGGTGAGAGCTCAGCTGAAAACTACACGGGGGGAACTTGTTAATGATCTCAAGGCAGCTGGGACCACAGTCACCAAGAAAACCATTGGTAACACATTATGCCGTAATGGATTAAAATCCTGCAGTGCCCACAAGGTCCCCCTGCTCAAGAAGGCACATGTACAGGCCCATCTGAAGTTTGTAAATGAACATCTGGATGATTCTGAGAGTGATTGGGAGAAGGTGCTGTGGTCAGATGAGACTAAAATTGATCTCTTTGTCATTAACTCTACTCGCCGTATTTGGAGTAAGAGAAATGCTGCCTATGACCCAAAGAACACCGTCCCCACTGTCAAGTATGGAGGTGGAAACATTATGTTTTGGGGGTGTTTCTCTGCTAAGGGCACAGGACTACTTCACCGCATCAATGGGAGAATAGATGGAGCCATGTACCGTCAAATCCTGAGTGACAACCTCCTTTCCTCCACCAGGACATTAAAAATGGCTCGTGGCTGGGTCTTCCAGCACGACAATGACCCGAAACATACAGCTAAGGCAACAAAGGAGTGGCTCAAAAAGAAGCACATTAAGGTCAAGGAGTGGCCTAGCCAGTCTCCAGACCTTAATCCCATCGAAAACTTATGGAGGGAGCTGAAGATCCGAGTTGCCAAGCGACAGCCTCGAAATCTTAATGATTTACAGATGATCTGCAAAGAGGAGTGGGCCAAAATTCCATCTAACATGTGTGCAAACCTCATCATCAACTACAAAAAACATCTGACTGCTGTGCTTGCCAACAAGGGTTTTGCCACCAAGTATTAAGTCTTGTTTGCCAAAGGGATCAAATACTTATTTCTCTGTGCACAATGCAAATAAATATATATAATTTTGACAATGTGATTTTCTTTTTTTTAAAATATATAATCTATCTCTCACTGGTAAAATTAACCTAGCCTAAAAATTCTAGACTGTTCATGTCTTTGACAGTGGGCAAACTTACAAAATCAGCAAGGGATCAAATACTTATTTCCTTCACTGTATATATATGTATATACTAGTTCTTCTCAATGAATTAGAATATCATCAAAAAGTTAATTTATTTCAGTAGTTCAATTCAAAAAGTGAAACTCATATTATATAGATTCATTACACACAGAGTGATCTATTTACAGCATTTTTTTCTTCTAATGTTGATGATTATGGCGAACAGTTAATGAAAATCCAAAATTTTGTCTCTCAGAAAATTAGATTATATAATATAAGCCCAATTTCAAAAATTATTTTTAATACCAAGATGTTGGTTTACTGAAAAGTATGTATGGTATATGTGCTCAATACTTGGTCGGGGCTCCTTTTGCATGAATAACTGCATCAATGTGGTGTGGCATGGGGGCGATCAGCCTGGGGCACTGCTGAGGTGTTATCAATGCGGCGTGGCATGGGGGCGATCAGCCTGTGGCACTGCTGAGGTGTTATCAATGCGGCGTGGCATGGAGGCGATCAGCCTGTGGCACTGCTGAGGTGTGATCAATGTGGCGTGGCATGGAGGCGATCAGCCTGGGGCACTGCTGAGGTGTTATCAATGCGGCGTGGCATGGAGGCGATCAGCCTGTGGCACTGCTGAGGTGTTCTCAATGCGGCGTGGCATGGAGGCGATCAGCCTGTGGCACTGCTGAGGTGTTATGGAAGCCCAGGTTGCTTTGATATCGGCCTTCAGCTCGTCTGCATTGTTGGGTCTGGTGTCTCTCATCTTCCTCTTGACAATACCCCATAGATTCTCTATGGGGATTAGGTCAGGCGAGTTTGCTGGCCAATCAAGTTATTACACCAGGTATTGGGACCTATGGCAGTGTGGGCAGGTGCCAAGTCCTGCTGGAAAATGAAATCCGCATCTCCATAAAGCTGGTCAGCAGAGGGAAGCATGAAGTGCTCTAAAATTTCCTGGTATACAATTATACATTTTTTGCATTCCTCAAAGAATGTTTCTGGGGTCCTAACTGTTTGCACCAAAAAACCAAGGAACATCTAGGGATGTAGACCATACAAGCTGAGTGGGAACCAGAAGGCAAATAGACTGTTGAGACAACTAGAAGGCCAAATTTAGAATCAGGACTGAAGAAATTACCAACATGAGGACCAGAAACGAAGACTCACAGAAAGATGTAAAACAAGTTGAGTCAGGATGAAAACAAAAACTCATACTTAGAATAAGTAGGTTTCAATATTGTGGTGGCACTAGAGTATGGAGTGGTAATTGACAGGTCATCTGTCATTGAGCTCAGCCAAGCACAGAAAACCCTGAATAGAAGGTTAAATATCAGTTTAATGCCTTAGGCTAAATTCACATCTCGTTTATACTGTATGTCTCACATGAAAAAAAGTGTCAAAACGTGAACCACAGCGTGTATACTAATTTCTATGATCAGGACGGATGCCCTAATGGTGTAGTTTGTGCATACGTTTTGTGTGCTTACGTTCTAGCTTTTTTTTTTTTTTTCAATGTCCTGAAAAGCTTAGTCTACTACACTTTTGAGTACTTCTCCAAAACGTATACCACACATATTCGTTTTTATTTGTATTGAAGTCAATGGCGACATATGCAATCTTAAACCCTATGTTTGCATATGTAAAATGTATACTTTTTTGTCACAATATATGGAAATCTTGATTTAGCTCAAGAACAAAAAAAGTATATGTTTAGAGTATACTAGAAGGGACACAAACGTATAAAAACGTATGCAACGTACACCACAAAAAAAAGTAAGCATATGTTCCAAATGCATATATTTTTGTAACTTTAAAAACCTATATGTCTTCGTATACGACAAACGTGTATACAAAACGAGATGTGAACTTAGCCTTATAAAGGGTCATACCTAATTCTATGCCAAAACATGTGTACATTATATAGGAAGGTAATAGCATAATCACATCACTGTCATTGCCAGTGTAATCGCTTATAATAATCGAGTCTTTCAATGGGATGGGTACCGCTAAAGGGCACACTATCATTCCTAAAATTGCATTGAAGGGCTACAGAAATTGTCCATTTTAAGGTCTCATGCACACAAAAACATATTTGGGATTCGTATCATAGGTATCCTGAATATGGTCTTAAAGAGGCTCTGTCACCAGATTTTGCAACCCCTATCTCCTATTGCAGCAGATCGGCGCTGCAATGTAGATTACAGGAACGTTTTTATTTTTAAAAAACGAGCATTTTTGGCCAAGTTATGACCATTTTCGTATTTATGCAAATGAGGCTTGCAAAAGTACAACTGGGCGTGTTGAAAAGTAAAAGTCCAAGTGGGCGTGTATTATGTGTGTACATCGGGGCGTGTTTACTACTTTGACTAGCTGGGCGTTCTGATGAGAAGTATCATCCACTTCTCTTCAGAACGCCCAGCTTCTGGCAGTGCAGATCTGTGACGTCACTCACAGGTCCTGCATCGTGTCGGCACCACAGGCTACAGATGATTCTGCAGCAGCATCAGCATTTGCAGGTAAGTCGCTACATCGACTTACCTGCAAACGCCGATGCTGCTGCAGAATCAACTGTAGCCTCTGGTGCCGATGTGTCCTCGCTCGTCTGACACGATGCAGGACCTGTGAGTGACGACACAGCGTGATCTCTCGAGAACACGGCTGTGTCTGCACTGCCAGAAGCTGGGCGTTGTGAAGAGAAGTGGATGATACTTCTCATCAGAGCGCCCAGCTAGTAAAAGTAGTAAACACGCCCCGATGTACGCACATAATACACGCCCAGTTGTACTTTTACTTTTCAACACGCCCAGTTGTACTTTTGCAAGCCTCATTTGCATAAATACGAAAATGGTCATAACTTGGCCAAAAATGCTCGTTTTTTAAAAATAAAAACGTTACTGTAATCTACATTGCAGCGCCGATCTGCTGCAATAGCAGATAGGGGTTGCAAAATCTGGTGACAGAGCCTCTTTAATTAGAGATGAGCGAATCGATTGCAAACATTTAAATTCTGTCCGAATTTTCCTAAAGTTTTGGATTTGGCAAAATCCGAAACTTCTGGCGTTCGTGGTGCACAAATCGGCAAAATAGTGGCCGCTGGATGACATTTTAAAGATTGGAAAAAGAAAGGGGAGGAGAGGAGATAAAAAAAAAAATGCCATACTCACCTGGTCTCCCGTAGCGACGCATTCCTGACATCGTCCTGAGATGACGTTATTTTGTCCTATGTGACCGCTGCAGCAAAGCGTCCCTGGCGGCCACCTTAGATTATGTGGTTTGTCCCATCTGATCACAACAGCCAATCACAGGCAACGGTCATCCCAGGAGGCAGACAGGGACAAAATACAACAATATATAGACAATTTTTCTATATGCAGAATATACATAAATGGGATGTCGCAGGATCAATATTTATCAACTATCCACAAGATAAGTGTTAAATATCTGATAGCTGGGAGCCCCGCCATCAATCACGTGAGTGGGGTTCCCAAACCCGCAGTGCGGAGGAGTTTGAATGAAGCACCGATACACATGCGCACTTCCTAACCATTTAAAGGCTATGGGACTGATGGAGATAGCAGAGTACATTGCTGACCTCCTCTTAGACCTCCACCAATCAGTACAATGAAGGGGCCGCGATGCTCACACTAGAATGGGACAAGCTGCAGTACCAGGCATAGCCACTCATATGGACAAGCCACTGTGTCTGTGTAAAATTCATTGAGCTGATGGGGGGGGGGGGTTCCCATGTGTCAAACTCCCACTGATCAGTTAGGTTTTGGAGAACCCCTTTAAAATAGGATGCAGCTGAGATGTCAGCTCTTACATAGTCTAAGTCACCTTTTCTGCTGCCAGACCTAACATGCAATTTTTTCTCTAAGGATTAAAAATGATATAGATAAAGCATGAAATAATTTTAGGAAATAAACCGCTTCCAACTGCATTTGACTTGATTTCCTTTGCCCTGTCAGAGTCTCCTGCTGTATGCTTTATCTTCTAACCCTTGACCTGTCATTTCACTACTGACGGTAAACTTCGTCCACAATCTGTCTTGCATGCTCTACTAGTTTGTCCCATGACAAGGTTTGTCTTCTCTTACACACCCACTCTACACTGATAGGTCATTCTGGAACAGCAGAAGGAGAAACCCACAGACTTGGCACTGATTGGCTGGCACCGACCAACACCCCCAGTGAAAAGTTAAAATACATGTAGAAAAATAAGTGCACTCCGGATACATGATGGTTACAATTAAGCGGACACAGAAGACAAACATGTGTACAAGGTCTCTTAGACGTGACATACACCTATATATCCTATAGCACATAGAAGGCGTGCGGGATTAATAAAATGTCCATTGGTTTACAAGTTTGTAAAGGTTATTTATGACCTTTTGCTTGTTGCCACATACCTGAGGGGGAAGGGGCTGCTCTCAGTTGGAATGCATGAATGAATTCCTTGTAATGGTATCAGATACGTGTTGTTTACTATTCGTCTTGCTTAAGTATTAGTGTAAAATCATGAAACAGCATACAGTTAAATTACATTATTTTACACTAATATTGAATATACCAGTGTCCGCACTTCCATTGCTAGTATATGACACTCAAAGTGCACCAACACAACCAGGCAAGCAAAGCCCATTCCTTGTCAACTAGTCCCGGACCGTCGGGATTACTCACTCCTCGATGGTCTGGTGACGCCAGCGCTCACTTCCGCCCCGCTCTGCTGTGTCTTGTAGGGTGTGCTCGCGCGCGGCCTTTGAGGGCCAGTGCGCGCACATGTAAAATATCAGCAATTAGCCCATGATCACCCTGGACTATAAGAGGGGCCCTACCCCTTTGCTCATTGCCTGAGCGTTGTTAGTATTCCCATGTTTGTCCTTAAAAATGGTCTCTTAGTGTTTACCCGTGCTCTGCTACCTGTATCCTGTATCCCGTACTGTGTTATTGTTCCCGAGCCTGTTAGTATTTGGAGTCATCTCCTGCTGTCATCTGTCACGTCTAGCGCAACCTGCTGCACCTGCTATCATCCGCCACGTCTGGCGCAATCTGCTGCACCTGCTGTCATCCGCCATGTCTGGCGCAACCTGCTTCACCTGCTATCATCTGCCACGTCTGGCGCAACCTGTTGCACCTGCTGTCCTCCGCCATGTCTAGTGCAACCTGCTGCACCCACCTCTATCCATGCTAAAGCCTTGGCCACTGTCTGGACTATTCAGGTACCCTTGTTCGGGACTTTGTATTGATTGGGTGCCCTGTTGTTTGGCCAGTTGCCTCCCCACTACGGTGGTGCAGCCAAGTGGGTCCACATACCCACAGACTATGACAGCATGCTCAGGCCATGGACCCTGCTGGTCAACCCAAGACCTTGACGACGACACAAGCCATGCTGGCAGAGATGCAAGACCTTCAGTCAAGGCAAGATCGACTCCTCCTGTCAGTGAACGCCATTACACATCAGCTGGTTGCACAAGCCACAGTCGTCACCGCACCTATTCCTGCTGTTCCTCCTGCTACACCTCCTGTCAGTACTAGTGCCGACCCCGATGCTTCCTGCCTTTACCTCCTCACAATGACGGAGACACGAGGTCCTGCAGGGGATTTCTGAATCAGTGCTAGATCCACTTCAGACTACAAGCCAGGTCCTTCCCCTCCGATGATGCAAAGATCACCTTCTTAGTCTCTGTCCTTACTGGCAAAGCCCTGACATGGTTCAAATCCCCTTTGGGAAAATCAGGGACCAGAGACTCGTGATTTGCAGTGTTTTTTACAGACTTTTTGTTCTATATTTGAAGAACCTGGCAGAGTTTATTCTGCTACTGCATCCCTGCTAACCCTACACCAGGGAGACATCTCTGTGGGCGAGTATGCCTTTCATTTCCGTACCCTGGCTGCTGAACTTACCTGGAACAACGAGGCCTTGGTGACTATATTCTGGCAGGCACTGTCTTCTGGGATTAAAGACGAGCTGGCCGCTCGCGATCTGCCATCTACCCTGGACGATCTCATTTTAATAGCCACCCGGGTTGACATGAGGATCCAGGAGCCTTGCCAAGAGGTTCTCCAGGAAAGAGGCTTTCCAAGGCTGGATTCTACTTTCCAGCAATCCCTACTGTCCTCTTCAGTCCCACCAGAGGAGCCTATGCAGATGGACTGTGCTAAATTGTCTGCCCAGGAGAAATAACGCACTTCAGGACTTTGTCTGTATTGCGGCCTTGGAGGCCATGTTGCGCGTTTGTGTCACCCAGAGGACAGAGAGACCCCAGTGCCTAGGATTGGTTGGAGAGACAAGCCTAGGTGGAACGGCACAAAATAAAAAATTATGTTCCAAGCCGACCATTCCTGTGACCACAGTGTCTGACGAGAGGACGCACCGGGTTCCTGCCTATCTGGACTCAGGATCCGCGGCAAACTTCATCCAGCAAGACCTAATGGACCATCTCCAGTTGCCCACTGTTCCTCTGGAGACATCTTTGGCTGTTGCCTCGGTGAAAGGTCTTCTTCTGCCCAATCCAATCATGTCTGAAACCAAGCTACTAAAGCTCCATGTTGGAACTGATTACCTTCCTAGTCTTCCCTGAAGCCATCAATCCGGTTCTACTGGGCCTGCCTTGGCTCCGGCTGCATGCTCCTGTCCTGGATTGAAATTCAGGTGAGCTTCTCCAATGGGACCCCAAATGCCCCAATCGCTGCCTATTACCATTCCATCCCATCCAGCCTTCTCTACCTCAGTCATTAGCGGGATTGCCTACTCATTTTTCTCATATTGCAGTTGTCTTTAGCAAAATGTAGGCTGAGATGCTTCCTCCACACCGGTCTTACGACTGTCCGATTGAACTGGTCCCAAATGCTTCTATTCCCCATGGACGGTTATATCCTCTCTCCTTGCCAGAGACTCAATCCATGTTGGCCTATGTCAAGGAGAATTTGGAGAGGGTTTTCATGTGAAAGTCCTCCTTCCCGGCCGGGACCGGGTTCTTCTTCAATAAAAAGAAAGACGGATCTCTTCGACCCTGCATTGACTACTGTGGGCTCAACCAGATCACGGTCAAAAACAAATACCCGTTGTCACTAATATCCGAACTGTTTGACCGTATACGTGGAGCCAGGATTTGTTCGAAACTAGACTTGCATGTGGCTTACAATTTGATTTGAATCCATCAAGGTGACGAGTGGAAGACGGCGTTGAACACCCGAGACGGGCACTACGAATACCTGGTGATGCCCTTCGGACTGTGCAATGCTCCCACGGTCTTGCAGGAATTTGTCAATGATATCTTCCGTGATCTCCTCTATGTCTGTGTTGTGGTCTATCTCGATGATATTTTGATTTTCTCTCCAGATCCGACGACTCATCGGAGGCATGTCTGTCAAGTTCTGATATGTTTAAGGGAGAATCACCTGTATGCCAAGCTGGAGAAGTGCGCCTTTGAGAGAGATTCTCTGCCCTTCCTGGGCTACATCACCTTGGATCAGGACCCTGAGAAGGTAAATTCCATGGCCACGTCCTCAAGGCCTGAAGTCCATACAGCATTTTTTGGGATTCGACAACTTCTACTGGCAGTTTATCCCAAACTTCTCATCTCTGACAGCTCCCATCTCTACCCTTACCAAGAAGGGTGTGAACGCCAAGGTGTGGACTCCAGAGGCAGAATCTGCATTTAATAGCCTCAAGAAAGCCTTCACTTCAGCCTCCATCCTCCATCATCTTGACGTGTCTCGGCATCTCTCATTGGAGGTGGACGCTTCTTCTGTTGGTGCAGGTGCACTTCTGTTCCAGAGGAGCTCCAAAGTAAAGGCAGTAGTATGTGGCTATGACTCAAGACTTTTTTCCTCTGCAGAACGCAACTACTCTATTGGGGAGCGGGAGCTACTGGCCATCAACTTGGCCCTGGAGGAGTGGAGACATCTGCTAGAGGGCGCAGTTCACCCCATACTGATATACACCGACCACAAGAACCTCAACTATTTCCAGTCGGCTCAACGACTAAACCCCCATCAAGCCAGGTGGTCGCTGTTCTTCAACCGTTTTCAATTTGTTCTCCACTACCTTCCCGCTGACAAGAATGTGAGGGCCGATGCCCTGTCCAGGTCTTTAAGACAGATGACATGGAGTCCCTTCAAAGTATCATAGACCCGTCCTGCATTGTCACTGCTAATCCTTAGAGACATCGCTCTGGGGGAGGTCTTTTGTTTGGTTGGCAGACAGGAGAAGAATTCTCTGCTGTGGACACAGCTCTAAACTGGCTGGGAACACTGGTGTTCGTAAGAGCCGAGACCTGATTACTCATCATTTTTGGTTGCTCACTCCAAGCCTGCCGGTCTGCTCCAACCTCTGCCTGTACCCAATGCTCCCTGGCAGCACATTGTGATAGACTTTGTCACAGACCTTCCTCTCTCAGCAGGATGCAGCACTGTCTGGGTGGTGGTGGACCGCTTCTCGAAGATGGCAAATTTTATCCTGCTGACCGGCCTTCCTTCTGCTCCTCAACTGGCAAATCTCTTTATCAGCACATCTTCCATTTGCATGGCTTGCCCAGTCACTTCGTGTCTGATCGGGGGATTCAGTTCACATCGAAATTCTGGAGAGCCCGCTGTAAACTCCTGGATGTGAGATTGGACTTTTCCTCAGCTTATCACACCCAGTGCAATGGTCAAGTCGAGAGTATTAACCAGATCATGGAGAATTATCTCCGCCACTTCATCTCCATGCAGCATGATGACTGGGTACAGCTTCTTCCAAGGGCCGAGTTCTCATACAACAATCACACAAGTGAGTCCACCACTTCCACACCATTCTACATTGTGTACAGTTAACATCCTAGAGTCCCTCTTACTGTAGCGGCTATATCTCAGGTACCCGCTGCTGACTCTGCATCTGGGGAATTTCTGCAAATCTAGCAACAGACCCAGTCATCTATTTTGCTAGCAGTCGATCGCATGAAGCAAAAAGCAGATATAAAAAGAAGACAGCCGCCTCAGTATCTCCCAGGTATCAAAGTCTGGCTGTCCTCACAGAATATTCGTTTAAAGGTGCCTTCGAACAAGTTTGCTCCCAGGTTCCTCGGACCCTTTGAGATACTACAACAGATAAACCCTGTCTCCTATAAGCTTCAGATGCCTCCCACCCTCAGATTTCCCAACTCCTTTCATGTGTCCCTCCTGAAACCGGTGGTCCTGAACCGCTACAGTAAGACTCCCAGTCCCACAGTTGCTCCCAGCGGTTCATCTGATGTGTTTGAGGTGAAGGAGATCCTGGACTGCAAAAGGGTAGGAGGAAAGACTTTCTATTTGGTGGACTGGAGAGAGTTTGGTCCTGAGGAGAGGTCCTGGGAGCCAGAAGAGAACCTCAATGCCCCTACCCTCATTAAGAAGTTCCTCTCTCGCTCTGGTCCCAAGAAGAGGGGGCGTAAGAGGGCGATACTGTAACATCCGTGGCTGCGGACTATCGAGTGCCGTGGGCATAAAACGCAGCGAAATACGCTTTCTCTGCTTGATGTCAATGGGAGGTCAGAGGCGTAAACGCCCGAAGATAGGGCATGTTCCTTCTTTTCACAAGGAGTTTTTTGACTGTTTTTTTTTTGTAGGAATAAGGGGGAGTTCACAAGGAGTTTTTTGACGTGGAAACCGCGCCGCAAAATGCGCCAAAAAATGGGCGAAAATGCCTCTCATTGATTTCAATGGGAGGCGGAGGCGTTTTTTTTTCCACGGGCGGAAAAACCGGCTCTGCCTCCAATTGAAATCAATGGGAGGCATTTTCGGCCATTTTTTGGCGCATTTTGCGGCGCGGTTTCCACGTCAAAAAAATCCTTGTGAACTCCCCCTTATACCTACAAAAAAAAACCAGTAGGTTTCAGTTACAGCCAAGGTCTTGTTTGGAGGCAAGGTAAGTGCATATAACCATATGATCCTGTATGCCAATGCACTACATTCCAAAAGTGTGCATGTGTCTTTATATGATGATTTATCAATTATCAATTACTGTAACTTATAATAGGAGAAATTCAGCGATTGTTACAAATTATTTTTAGTTGCTGTTAATCTTGCCTATATGACATTCTGCCTCTATTATGTCTAGCTCCTTGAAACACTTAATGTTGTTTACTTAGTTACCAGTAGTTAACAAATTTTTCTTGTAATGTTGCATCAGCAGTTCTCCTACATGGCTGTATTTAACCCATTCCTATCACAAACATACCCGTCTATGTTCTAGTGCCGTCTGTTCATGCAATGTGTCTAGTGGCGAGCAGTCAGTCAGGTTACACATGCGTAGAGCGAGTCTCCATACAGCATAATTAAAGACGGATTATTTAAATCTGCACTCTACTGACCTCAGCGCAATTATAGGTTTTGTACCCGGTTTTGTTTTTTATGTTTGAACTTGTACTGTTGTGACCCTACCTCTATGACTGTTCTTTCGGATTATCCACTTTACTACATCCTAATCTTGTATGACCTCCATTACCTCACCCCCTTGCTCGTCTTGACTAAATTTAAGTTTTCTCAATGGTACCACGTCACAGCACTGCTTCATTTAAATGACCGATCACTGGCCTGTTTGACTACGCTCCAGAATTCCCATCTCAATGTTCTAAACATGCCCCTCTCAAGACTGTCCATTCTAGCATTTTGTCTATAAAAAGAAGTTATAATACAGCGTGCACCATATTTAAATTACCAGAGAAGAGTCCTGATATGACTCCAGGTGTACCGGCCTCGTCTTCATCTGAGCATGTGAAGGAGGCCAATGGATTCATTTTAAGACTTCTCTGGTAATTTACATACAGTGCACGTTGTATTATAACTTATTTTGCTAAAACAGTCTGAGAGGGACATGTTTAGAACATGAAACCCCATCAGTATAACAATATGCTGGCGGTTACGTGCACTAAAATCTAGTGACAGATTCCCTTTAAATCCAAGGGGGAAGGTTGAAGCAGCACAGGTCCCGAACGTCAGAAGCAGTGACACACTATCAAGTCGGACAAACCAAATCCGATATATTGCAATCGTCACTAAATGGTGGTGTAGACAGCAGCACACATCTCCAGGAGTAGAGTCGCAAGGTGGAATTTGTCAAAAGCATCACCAAATAAAATAAGCAAGGTTTCGACCCATAATAAGTGAAGCTTGAGAAAGTCCCTTCACTTATTAGGGTATGTTCACACGGCCCGAAAAACAGCTCAAAAATCGGAAGCAGAACGCCTCCAAACATTGATTTCACTGGGAAATAGGGCGTCCTGTTTCGACAGGGCGTTTTTTACACAGCCGCTTTTTAAAAACAGCCTCATAAAAACGCCTCATAAAAAGAAGTACATGTCACTTCTTGAGCCATTTTTGGAGCCATTTTTCATTGACTCAATACAAAAACAGCTCCAAAAACGGCCGTAAAAAAACACCACAAAAAACGCAAATTGCTTAAAAAATGGCTGAAAATCAGAGGCTGTTTTACCTTGAAAACCGCTCCATATTTTCAGACGTTTTTTATTAAGCGTGTGAACATACCCTGAAGGGTCAAAACGTTGCTTATTTTATTTGCTGATGCTTTGACAAATAAATTCCACCTTGTGACTTGACTCCTGGAGATGTGTGCTGCTGTATACACCACCATTCTTTGAAGGTTCCTTTTAAAGTGACTTTCCTGTCGGCGTTGCCCATATCAGCTATATATCCAACCATTACCAATGTGTTTGGTTCTACAGGGAATCAATCACCGGACAAGTCCTGGGGCCAGCCGAGTACCTCAAATTCGTGGGAAAGGGGGTGCTAAAGGTGTATTGTACCATCCAGTTGATTTTTTTCCCTGGGTACCACAGCGATCAGACCATTCCAATTCCATACTGGATTTTCTTTATCAGTCTTTTTGGTTTTCTAAAAGAGTTTAGTGAAATATGTTCAGCACTTAGTGTTAAAGTGAAGCTGTGATTTTGTGCCACCACTCATATTAAAAATTGCACAAATAACTGTCCTTTACGATTAGGTTATGATCAGAAATATTTCCTTAAGGCCACATATACAGTTTTTGATACAGTATTTGATGCAGTTTTTTTGGGCAAAGTCAGGAGTGGATTCAAACAGTGTTGTACTAGGGTTCCTTGAGCCCACCAGAGGAAATGATTATGAGGGCCTACCTTACATTTAAAGTAGAACATGTACAAGTCCACTTTTAATTAAATTGTAAACTTTGTTGTCACATTCTGTAGAAGGACATATGAGATATAATGCCTTATTTTGGAATCAATCCATTAGAAAAGTGATTGGCTCCAAAGTCAGCACCAGATGGGGTTGTCTTCTCTAGGATCATTGAATCCCAATACTGTGCTACGCTACAGCCTGGGCCCACCAGAGTAAATTTTGGGACTCTGGTTGGCCATTCTAACTCTGGATCCAAAAGAAAGGAAAGGTATAAATGAAAGACATCTACGTCTCCTCTCTTTATCATCTAGTCTTGTGTTTTGCTAAAAAAACAAAAACAAAAAAGCAAAAAAAACTGCATCAAAAACTTCACCAGAACTGCGTGTCTGAATCCAGGCTTATGCATGTTGGTTAATAATGTAATTTACAAAACGTAAAGTATAAACATACACAATATATGTAAAATTCTACAAATGCAACTCTGCATGTGGCTTATGCGTAGTCTAGATTTTCCAAAATCAGGAATTTCGTTAGGAATAGAACATTATTCAGATATTTATTTCCTGTATACAATTTTAGTCTGTGTCTACAAAATCACATAGCTTAAAGGATTCATTATAGTTATCTTTGTTTCGTACCTACTTCAGCTTTCTTAAGGAAATAATGAGCTATGCAGTTTTCACTTCCTTGGGTCAGAATAAGTGCATTCATCTTTTCTTCCTGAATTTACATTGGAAAGCTGCTTCTTTAAACCAAGAAAATCTGGATTTGACTGGTTTTGAAGCTTTTTGAAAATTACAAACAATTACCATATTCTTCCTTTTTGTCAGTTTTAAACTTTCATGTAGCTAATCAAATATTCGCCTGTTAGTTTTATTTTTTAGTTAATGTATCTTATTTTTATTTTCATTTTCTAATGAAATGTGATACTATTGACTTCTAATGGTAACAGAAGGAATTAGTTACAGATTGTTTATTTGCAATTATGAAAGAAAGTGCACATGCATATGGCTGAGTTGCTTTGTTTAAGTACTATCTACAGTAAATCCCCCTAATTCAGCACTAGATGTTAAAGAAATCCCAATAATTCAGTTCCTGAAAAAAATTCTCTCAAAGCAACAGGGGAAGTCAAAAGTCAGGAGGCACACAAAAATCTGTAAGACCCTCAGTCCTAATGTTACGGCTCAATTTTGTAAATGCATGTGGCCTTAACTGTGCTACCGATGATCTATTTTCATACACAGAGGTATACTAAGGCTGTCTCTTTATGGACCTGATAGAAAAAAAATATTGTGTAATGCTTCATAGGATGCTGTATGTATATATATATATATATATATATATATATATATATACACATATACACACACACACACACACACAGCTCTTCTGCCCCATAGCATTACATCTAGAAGAGGAAAACTCCATACATACCACACCGGATGGTGGCTGTATGGCTCTGTACTAGGGAGATGCATGGCCTCTGGGCATGAATATACAGGCTTAGTACACACAGCTCTGCCGTGTGCAAGAGGCCTTAATGTTAGATTGTATACACAGCCCCCCTGTAGGTAGTACCACATAGCACCCTATGGCTAATGCCACACAACCCCTGTAGGTAATGCCACACAGCCCCCCTGTAGGTAGTGCCACACAGCTCCCGTGTAGGTAGCGCACCACATTCCCCCTGTAGGTAGTTCTACACAGCCCCCTTTTACATAGCACCCCCCTACCTTCCTGTAGATCGTGCCACTGTAGGGGACCGTTCCAGGAGAAGTCTCTGACTTCAATGTCCATATATGGAGAGTGAAGTCAGGGACTTCTCCTGAATTGGAATCACCGGCCACATCACCGAGGATTCCGCTTTAGAAGTCCCGGACGTCACTGTGTCCATATGTAGACATTGAAATTAGGGACTTCTCCTGGAGCGGAATCCCCGGGCACAGCTTCGGCAATGCTGTGTCTGTGGATTAGAGATTCCGCTCCTACAGGGAGCAAAAAAATACCCTCCTCCTCACATGCACTTTGCGCTGTGAGGAGGGGAAGAGAGCGAGCGGCAGAAAGCTCGGCCGTCACTCGGATCACATCCGAGAGACAGCCGTGCTTTAGACTTCTATGGGAACCGTGCGGCCGGGAGAACGGCCGAAAATAGGGCATGCTCCATTTTTTGACGGCCCGATTTACGGGCCGTCAAAAAGTCGGCCGTGTGAATAGCCCCATTTGGGATCTTTTGTTCCTACTGTGGCCCTGTGACGGCCAGGAATCCCTGTTGTGTGAATAGGGCCTAACTAGTGGTTATAGTTATACCAGAATATACTTAGTGGGCAATCCTGCTGCAAATGTGTAATGTCGGGATAGGGAGACAGACAGGTGAGCCCTAATCTACCCGCCACTCAGTCCCTGCCTACGTGCACGGCCCGTCCTAGGTGACGGCGTACAACTGGGCGACGGTCCCTACGCTCAATATGTGCACGACAGACAAACAAGACAAGGGAACACAAAAGCAAAGGATTGTGGGGCAGTTGTCCACGGCAACACCGTGAGCAACAGAGTAGTGGATAAGCCGAGTCAAACCAGGAGTGTACGTGGTAACAAATGCAGAGCAGGAGAATACTCAGTCAAGCCAGGGTCAATATGAAGCAGAGGTCAATGGTAACAGCAGGAACAGCAGAGCCAGGAAACAAGAGAATCACAAGCAAAGGACAAGCAACAAATGAAGGTATAAGTGGACCAAGGGAGGGAGCTAGAACCGTCTGGCCAGGCTGCGATAGGCTCTCCCACTCCTCAGCCTACCAGCCTGAGTGGTAGCAGATCGAGTCACTCTAGCAGACCTAGGAACAGATGCAGGCTGATTAACCACGGGCGTCGACACAGAAGCTGTGTCAGGCAAATCCTTCACAAAATGTTTCTTCGTTATTCTCAGGCAGAACGCTAAAAATATAAATATAGTACCGCTTTACCGGAACCCAAACTAGACCCCAGAATTTCTACAGACACCAGACCAGACCCCAAATTATTTTCAGACCCCTACGGCACCTCCTCTACATTGTGTGGCCAGGTCAAGTGCCCCGGTAGCCCCCTTAGCTCTGCCCCTGAAATCAGACTACTAGACACGTCAACTCTGGATGGAACTTGTAAACATGCAGAGAGTATGCTTTACACTTTATAATGAACAACTTGTTTTCTCATTAGCAGGACCGTATGCATAAAAAAAACTTGATCTGATTTGAGTGTTTCCAAAACAGTGTGTGCAGTGCTGGCCACACATGATGTGATGTTCTGACTGACATAGAACAACTAACCTTCACATTATTTTTGGCCCAATATGACCTGAACGCCAAATAGTGATTTTAAGCCAAGACCAGTATCAATCTTTTCATTATATTTTTTCTCCTTTTATTTTTCACTCCTGGATTTAGTTTTAAAAATTGGACGCAAAATACTACCCAAATCTGCATGGGTTATTGGGCAGCATTTTACAACATCAAATTTATAAATAAAGGGCCCTCTGGAATTAGAAAAATGGGATTGTCTGGTATCGTAGTTCAGCCTCATTCACTTGTACTGCCGACAATCAATAATGTTTATGCTTGCATAAAATATGCGATAAGTGACCATTTGCTCTTTTGTCGAATGATTCCTGGGCATATTTACACTAGGCAATGATCAGGCGAAAATTTGCTTTTTCGCCAAATCATAGGCGCATGTAAAAGGCCTTAAAGGGGTTTACCCAAGATTGAAACTTATCACCTAAGAGTCTGATAGGTGGTTGTTCTGACTGCTTGGAATGCCCCCTGTTCATGATAAAGGGGGTCCCTGTGTACCACGCTTGAATAGAGTGGTGGTCTAACTTTGGGACTGCAGGAGATAACCGAGCGATGTACTCGACTGTCTTCGGCGGTCTAATAAAGTTTGAATGGAGCTGCAGCACACATGCTCGGCCTCCGCTCCATTTTAATGTGGTACACAGAACCTCCGTTCTCCTGATCAGTGGAAGTCCCAGTGGATCTGACCCTCACCAAGCAGAAACGTATCACCTATCTGGTGGATAGGTGATAAGTTTCAATCTTGTGAAAAAACCTTTAAGAAACTACCCTGAACCTTTGGGCTAAGACTAGCGACATAAGCGTACTGGGTCCTCTGACCCATTAATAATTAGCTAATCAACCTGCTGAGTATCAGCAATATACTAAACAGATGCAGCACTCTATAAATAAGAGGGCTGTGTGCACATTATCACTTTGGATGGGTCCTTTCCATGAAAACAGTCCAAAGTAGTAAAGGTAGGCAACAGCACACAATCTTTACTATAAATCGAGCTGTTTTATTTACCCCTTATGTTTCCTGAGATATTTCAGCTCCGCTCTGAGCTTTCTCAAACTACTCTATAAAGCAACATATCATATCTGTATAGTCAACTCAATACAATTCAAATTAATTGGCGTTCCCCCAAATAAAATGGAGGGGGGGGCCCTGGGCTGAACTACATGACAATCGTAATGAGTTAATTATACAGTTTGCTAATTCTTAACTTTGGCCTCCAGACAGGTATATGAATATGATTCACTCATTTTGATTATTTGTTGAACTTTTTATTATATTTATGATATATATATTTATAATTAGCTGAAATCACAATGATGAGTTTACAACTTTGATGAACTTATCACTATATTGTACACCGCACATTTCGATGAAACTTATGTATGTGAATTTTATTTTGTTATATTATTTTGAACCATTTAATTAATTATTTAATTCATTTGAAGTGTATTTTGTTGACTATACAGATATGTAATGTTGCACTATAGAGTTGCTTGATGTGAGCTGAAACATTGCAGGAAACATATGTGGGGGAAAAACGAGCTTATACTCTTTTGAAGTGAAGACTGTGCTGTTGCACTCCTTTACTATTTTGGCCTGCAGAGTGGTCAGAAAGTATTCTCCTTTACAATTATCTTCCCACAATAGTCCACCTCTGGGTCCTGTCATCGATGGGAGGAAGAGGGGATGCCTGTGGGCCCACTCTGTTACCAAGTCTTTAGGCACTGTCCAAAATCTCTGCCTACATTGTTTATACCACAAGCTTGTACGTATTTGTAAATCAACATACAGTATCTAGAGAATTCATAATATGCAAAAGCATGCCTCTGCAAGGTACTAAAATGTCTAAAAAAAAGGTCCATGTGAATGAAACAGCAAAAGTCTGTGGAAAATCTGCCACGGGTGGATCACCAAACAAGGTCCACTTTGTTTATTAATGATCAATTGTTAATCCCCCAAAAAATTAAGGGAGTGCATATAAGTATCACAGGATGAAGAGTCATTTCCTTTTGTAGTGTGGAGAGCAAAAGAGAAGATCCATTTAGGGAATATTCACACACGGAAGATTTGTGGCAGAAATTTCTGTGACTGTTCCATACATCTGCATGGGCTTGCTGATATCTATTTACTGTCACGGTCACAGGGTATGTGGACCCACTAGGCCGCTCCGCCGTAGCGGAGAGGCAGCTGACCAGGTCACAGTCTATATGAAAGTCAATAGTAGATAGTAACGCTTGGGTACCTGAACGAGTCCAGACAGTGGCTGAGGCTTCAGCACGGATGGAGGCCGGTGCAGCAGGCAGCGCCAGACGTGGCGGGCAGTATCCGATGTGGCAGAAGACACTGGACGTGGCAGAAGACACGGAACGTGGCAAATGACAGCAGGTGCAGTAGACACGACTCAAACACTGGTAGGCACAGGAACAAGAACAGTACGGGATACAGGAACAGGTAACAGGGCACGGGTAACAACTGGAATGGGAAACACCATTTGCAAGATAGACTGGGATAAACTAACAACGCTCAGGCAAGGATCAGAAGGGCTGGGGCCTTCTTATAGACCAGGAAATCATGTGGTTGATAATGATGATTGTTTCCTGATGTGCGCGTGCTGGCCCTTTAAAGAGGCTCTGTCACCACATTATAAGTGTCCTATCTCCTACATAAGGAGATGGGCGCTATAATGTAGGTGACAGCAGTGCTTTTTATTTTAAAAAACGATCTATTTTCACGACTTTATTAGCAATTTTAGATTTATGCTAATGAGTGTCTTAATGCCCAAGTGGGCGTGTTTTTACTTTCGACCAAGTGGGCGTTGTATAGAGGAGTGTATGATGCTGACCAATCAGCGTCATGCACTCCTCTCCATTCATTTAGGCAGCGCATAGGGATCCTTTCAGATCGCTATGTGCTGTCCTATACTAACACATTAACAATACTGAAGTGTATAGACAGTGAATAGACATTCCACGGGATGTCTATTCACAATCTCTGCACTTCGTTACTCTGTCTGTAGTAGTTACAGCAGAGGAAGCGTATCTCGCGAGATTACGCGGTAAATGAAAGGTTACAACGAGATCACTCTTCCTCTGCTGTAACTACCACAGACAGAGTAACGAAGTGCAGAGATTGTGAATAGACATCCCGTGGAATGTCTATTCACTGTCTATACACTTCAGTTTTGTTAATGTGTTAGTATAGGACAGCACATAGCGATATAAAAGGATCCCTATGCGCTGCCTAAATGAATGGAGAGGAGTGCATGAGGCTGATTGGTCAGCGTCATACACTCTTCTGTACAACGCCCACTTGGTCGAAAGTAAAAACACGCCCACTTGAGCATTAAGTCACTCATTAGCATAAATATAAAATCGCTAATAAAGTTGTGAAAATATATCGTTTTTTTAAATAAAAGCACTGCTGTCACTGCCTCGAGCCTGGAAAGGTTGGGAAACTCTGCGCTAGATAGATATTTGCGGTGCCCACTGTATATTTCTCTATTTCTAAAAACTGAAAGATCTTATGGGGTTATTTATTAAGTGAAAACTGACTCTATTAGTGGTATAAAAATCGCACCCATACTGTAGCCACGTTGAGTTCCGCCACAACCTGAGTGGTGTCAAGACAATATTTGTCCTTACTCTTTTTTGACCGGTATCATTGAGATAAAGGACTCCCCGGGATGAGATCGGAAGATCAAAATCTTAGCTAAGTAAATTCTGTTTGTTATTCTGATCAAGTTTTGTCTTATTTGTGAACGTACAGTTTAATCTGATCTAGTATTGTCTATATCGTCCATGTATTCTGATTTGGCATTGTCTATATAATAAAGTTATTCAACTAGTTTTATTGTTAACTAAAAGCCCTTTACACGAGACAAATATCAGGCAAACGAGCGTTCACAGAACGCTTTTTCCCCATCATTGTCCTGTGTAAACTGGTCAGCGATCAGCGATCAGCCGATGAACGAGCAAACGCACATTCATCAGCTGATTGCATAGTTTATGCTGCAAGAAATGTTATCGTTATCAGCATCTCATCTCCCTGTGTACCGACATGATAGAAATGTGCGGAGAGAAATAATGGTAATAATGTTCGTTCGTCCCCATGCATTGCTCCTTGTGAATGGATCAAACGAGCGTCTATCAACAAGCGGTCTCGCTTATTGGCACTCGTTTATGCGGCCCATGTCGGGCTGTGTAAGAGGACCCTGAGTCAGCAGTGTATGTGTGCATCTGTTTCTTACAATCCAAAAAGAAGCTCCCGGTAAAACAGCCGACTAATCGCTTCCTTTAAGTGAATGAAGGTAATCCATAGCATAGAGTACTTCTTTTTAATTCTAGATTAGAAACTCGAATTTACACACTGACGTGCTTGTTATTCAATTTATAGCATATTGAATGTTCCCAGTCTCTTTCCAGTCTGATCAAGGCAAAGTTTAGCAAGTTCGTTCAACAGACAAGAACAGGTCACATCCAGATACCAGCCACCACTTTAATGTCTGTTGAAATAGTGAAGCAATTATTTATTGTCAGTTAATATTCTGCCATGAAACAATAGTTTAACATAACCTCTTACCTGGATTGCCTTTTAGTTTTGCAATAAATAGATTTTTTTTGGTTTGATGCAAACGACAACTTGACTCCAACTAAGGAAAAGTGCACCAATAACCTCTTTTATGAAAAGCAAGTCAATTATTAGATATCAGATGGATAACAGAAGCAGCTTAGAATACAAAATAAAATACCCCCTCCTTTACAGTATGACCCCATGAGTTGCAGCATTTGTCTATCTAACATTTGGAAGGAATAAATGGTTTTGGGATTGAGCACAGTGGGGTTAGTTGGTGGCAGACATTATACATTCAAAAGGTAGAGATCCTCATCACGCCAGAGAACGTCCATCATATTCAGCAAACAAAATGAAAAACAATATCACACAATCTATAATGATGGCAATTACCTGTGAGTATGTTACAGTGGAGGAAATAAGTATTTGATCCCTTGCTGATTTTGTAAGTTTGCCCACTGTCCGAGACATGAACAGTCTAGAATTTTTAGGCTAGGTTAATTTTACCAGTGAGAGATAGATTATAGAAAAAAAAAATAAGAAAATCACATTGTCAAAATTATATATATTTATTTGCATTGTGCACAGAGAAATAAGTATTTGATCCCCTACCAACCATTAAGAGTTCAGCCTCCTCCAGACCAGTTACACGCTCCAAATCAACTTGGTGCCTGCATTAAAGACAGCTGTCTTACATGGTCACCTGTATAAAAGACTCCTGTCCACAGACTCAAATAATCAGTCTGACTCTAACCTCTACAACATGGGCAAGACCAAAGAGCTTTCTAAGGATGTCAGGGACAAGATCATAGACCTGCACAAGGCTGGAATGGGCTACAAAACCATAAGTAAGATGCTGGGTGAGAAGGAGACAACTGTTGGTGCAATAGTAAGAAAATGGAAGACATACAAAATGACTGTCAATCGACATCGATCTTGGGCTCCATGCAAAATCTCACCTCGTGGGGTATCCTTGATCCTGAGGAAGGTGAGAGCTCAGCCGAAAACTACACAGGGGGAACTTGTTAATGATCTCAAGGCAGCTGGGACCACAGTCACCAAGAAAACCATTGGTAACACATTACGCCGTAATGGATTAAAATCCTGCAGTGCCCGCAAGGTCCCCCTGCTCAAGAAGGCACATGTACAGGCCCGTCTGAAGTTTGCAAATGAACATCTGGATGATTCTGTGAGTGATTGGGAGAAGGTGCTGTGGTCAGATGAGACTAAAATTGAGCTCTTTGGCATTAACTCAACTCGCCGTTTTTGGAGGAAGAGAAATGCTGCCTATGACCCAAAGAACACCGTACCCACTGTCAAGCATGGAGGTGGAAACATTATGTTTTGGGGGTGTTTCTCTGCTAAGGGCACAGGACTACTTCACCGCATCAATGGGAGAATGGATGGAGCCATGTACTGTCAAATCCTGAGTGACAACCTCCTTCCCTCCACCAGGACATTAAAAATGGCCCGTGGCTGGGTCTTCCAGCACGACAATTACCCGAAGCATACAGCCAAGGCAACAAAGGAGTGGCTCAAAAAGAAGCACATTAAGGTCATGGAGTGGCCTAGCCAGTCTCCAGACCTTAATCCCATCGAAAATTTATGGAGGGAGCTGAAGATCCGAGTTGCCAAGCGACAGCCTCGAAATCTTAATGATTTACAGATGATCTGAAAAGAGGAGTGGGCCAAAATTCCATCTAACATGTGTGCAAACCTCATCATCAACTACTAAAAATGTCTGACTGCTGTGCTTGCCAACAAGGGTTTTGCCACCAAGTATTAAGTCTTGTTTGCCAAAGGGATCAAATACTTATTTCTCTGTGCACAATGCAAATAAATATATATAATTTTGACAATGTTATTTTTTTTTATTTTTTTTATATAATCTATCTCTCACTGGTAAAATTAACCTAGCCTAAAAATTCTAGACTGTTCATGTCTTTGACAGTGGGCAAACTTACAAAATCAGCAAGGGATCAAATACTTATTTCCTCCACTGTATATTCAAGTGGAATCATATAAGCTCAGTAAGGTGGTATAGATTCAGGATTTCAGTGTTCCTACGTCAAGTAAAATCCAGGGGTAGATTCATTAATCGCTATTCGTGTTGCAGTTAATGCCTCTCATCACTCCACATAGAGAGTAGAAATAGCAACAACAGACACATTTTGCTACGCTCTGTGTGCCATCTAGTGAACGTTGTAACACAAGGTGAATGTCCAACATGCCCAATTACGTATGATCATGGGCCCGAAGTCACATGCTCTTGTTGCCATGCATCAGGATGCCTATCGGGCAGGATCCTGAGAAACATGGGGTACTAGTGAAAGTCTAGTGGTGTCTTGATGCCAAAATTTGTCATGATATTGGCAAAATAAGTAGTCACTCAGCAGCCTAAAAAAAAACAATGAAAAAATATATATTTAATAATAAATCACACTGGGTAAATAGGCCACAAGTTAAGATAGGTCACATGATGCTGTTGCTAAGCAACAAGAGGCCTGGCGGGCAAAGAGGTAAGAAAGGGGCATTATATATTTACACTTAGGAGACAGTTTATTATGACCCTTTTAATACTTTGTTGGGCCAACTTTTGCCTATACCCATGTGTTGTAACATCTGGCATTATACTGTTATTTTTAATACAATTCATGGGTATGTATATATAAAAGGAAAAGGCAAACATAATGGTTTCATGTTCTAATGCGCTGAGGGATTAGATAGGGAGGCCTGGATAGTTTAACCTGTTCTCCACATTTGACTTAAATGTACGCCACGGGGGTCAGCTGTATATTACAGCTGACACTTCGCACTAACGGTTGGGATCGGAGATTACTCCGATCCCTGTGATTTAACCAATTAAATGCTGTATTGCCACATCCATAAAAGTTTGATCTATTACAATTAACATTATGTAAACCCCAGGGTGAGTGTTGTAGAAAAAAATAATTAAAAAAAAAGCCAGAATCGCTGTTTTTTGGTCACCTTGCTTCTGCAAAAAATGGAATATAAGAAAAATATTTTAAAAAAATAGCATGTACCCCAATATGGTACTAATAAAATCAACAGCTCGTCACGCAAAAAAAAGCCCTACATAGCTCGTTCGACGGAAAAATAAAAAACAGTTATGGGTATTTTTTTTTATAAAATAGTTTTTATTTTGTAAAAGTAGTGAAAGATTAATTTTAAACAAATTTGGTATCACCAAAATCGTATTGACCTGCAGAATAAAGTGAACATGTAATTTTTACAGCTCGGTGAATGCCTTAAAATTGATTCCTAAACACAGTGGATGAGTTGCTGTTTTTTTTTTTTCATTCCACCCCACAAAATAATTGGTGAAAGTTTCCCAGCACATTATATGGTACAATAAATGGTGCCAAACTACAACTCATCCCGCAAATAAAAAAAAGTCCTCATACGGCTATGTCGATGGAAAAATGAAAAACTTATGGCTTGTGGAAGGTGGGGAGGAAAAATTAGAAAAAGGGCCGCGGCACCTAACAATACTTTCCTATGTGTTTGCAATGTTACAAATATATACTTTATAATATAATTACTTAAAAATTGGAGTAGTTCCAACGCGCTTTTTGTTGTCACCGCTGCACGATGACGTGACAGGTGCAGCCAAACACTGCCTACCTCGGAGGCACATCAGCCATATTGATGTCATCGCAGCAGTCAGCAATTGTCTTCCTTGGTGACAGAGCAGCAGAGGACCCTGCTGACCAGATTATAAAGAAAGTTAATTATGAAGTTCATTGTTTTAACATTGCAAGCGCACCGGAAGGTACTGATAGGGGTTGGAAAACGTATTTAATTCCAATTTTGATTACAACTGTTGTGTCCAAGGTTTTTGAATGTTTATGACGGATGTAAAATACCAAGTTTGGAGATATTGAACTTCCTTCTGAACATGGCACACTGAAGATGAATTACTACTCTTTCTAGGTATATGTTTGCTCAGCTTTAATAAATGGATTGGGCACATTTAACCTGTTTGATGAGTCCAAAACAAGCAGCGGCACTCTTTACCACCATCATTTTTAGTGTTTGAAAACTGCAAGGTGTTGAAACCCTAAATGGACTAGAGAGAGTGGGTTTGTACAGCAGTAGTTAGAACTGGTTAATACCTGGAAAAACACAATGCAGAACTGCAGTAAATCACTTTCTGAGGAGACGCTGGATAAGAATGTGAGCCAAAATTTTAATAAATGGTTTCATAGTCGGTTTGATAAATGAATATTGGTTTAAGAACGGTGTGTATTTTTTGTTTTTTAAATTCACTTTTCCACTGTATAATATCACTGACAAGTCTTATGCATTGAAACATTAGCGAGCCAATGGCTTTAATCCACATTGGATTTATATTTAACAATTGTACAGTAAAATTTTTGGACTCGAGGCACCCCTGGAAAAAAATCAGCCCCCCCACTTACAGTAAAATGACCATCAGCCCCCCACTCACAGTAAAATGACCATCAGCCTCCCCAATAAAGTGACAATCAGCCCCCCAGTAAAATGAACATCAGCCCCCACTCACAGTAAAATGAACATCAGCCCGCCACTCCCACCTAACTGACCATAAGCCCGTCACTCACAGATGCCCCCTGTAGGTAGTGCCATACTGCCCTCTATAGATAGTGCCACACAGCCCCTTTCAGGTAGTGCCACACAGCCCCCTGGTAGATAGTGCTACACAGCCCCCTTGTAGGTAGTGTCACACAGCCCCCTTGTAGGTAGTACCACACAACCCTCATGTAGGTAGTGCCACACAGCCCCCTTGTAGGTAGTGCCACACAGCCCCCTTGTAGGTAGTGCCACACAGCCCACTTGTAGGTAGTACCACACAGCCCACTTGTAGGTAGTACCACACAGCCACCTTGTAGGTAGTAGCCAGTGACATCAGGGGCAACTCAGGGGCTTCTCCTGGAGTGGAATCCCTGGTCACAGCATCGGCAACGCTGTGGATGCCCCTGATGTCACAGTTTATATATGGACAGAGACATCAAGCACTCCGTCCAGGGAGCTACAGTGGCGCTAATAGATAGCCGAGCAGGGAGTTACTTCCATGCTCTGCTGTAGTGTTTTAAATAGTTTTTGCGTCCTAATGAAGCAGATACTATTGAATGTGGCAGGCATGGGGGCGGCCGTCATGACAGGCAGCACAGTTGCCCTCATGCCTGGTGTTGCCGCTAGCAGACACTTTGGCTGCTACAGCGGCAGCGACGCCACTGATAGAAGTAGCGCCCAGGCGGAAAGTCAGCTGCTGAGTCGCCGGGCCCGGGTGCCTCTGAAACACAAGCAGGGGAAGGGAGCCAGCGCAGTAGCCCCTTCCACCTGCTGGAGTGATGCGCCCTGTGCAATTGCACAGGCCACACACCCCTAAGGCCAGCCCTGATCAACATCATGGTGGTCTAGTGGCAGAGGGATAGGACCCTTTAATGGCTTTGTAAGGAACACTCCAATATCTGGTGATGTCGCTAATAGTGTTTAGTGTCTGGTCTCCATTAGTTCCTTACATGGATCTATACTTGTGTATTTTCTATAAATTTGAAAGGCTAATTTGTTCCCTACTCCACAGACAGAAAATTCGATATAATAAATCTATCACAAGTTATTATCATATCTTTTTTTGGACGGAAATGAAAAATGAAGCAGCTGTGAGAGGACATCTGCTCCTATCTGTCTAAGTGACTTCACTTTTTGTGACGTCTCCTGTCCGGACTTTAGGTTAGCTTGACAATAATGTATACAATGTATCTACTATTAGTAGTGACACATTTTAAATATATAAAAAAGTTATTATTTACACTGTATTTGAAAGCGTGGCCAAAAACCTCATTCAACTTGGACAACCCATCCTTTTTTTTTTTTTTTCTTTCTTTTTTATTCAATACAATATAAAATTCCATACAAGTAAGGAATAAAGAAAATACAATTTATACACATTTTTACATTTTCCCCCTACTCCCACCCTCTCAGGACCGATCTTGGTAAAAGAAAAAAAAGAAAAAACAAAAAGAACAAAAATTCTTACCACTCCCCCCAATAGGTTTTACAGTGTTTGCCTTGATTATAGATTTTCTCATATTTCATTATAATTTTCACATTATTTACCCAAGCATTAAACTCCGGTGGGGAGCTAGATATCCACTTTCTAACTATTAGTAATTTTACAATAAATAATAGTTTTATTAATCCACATTTTTTTTCCTTAGACATTTTTAATTTGGACAACACATCCTTATCTCTGTACTGTATAATGGTAAAGCTCAATGACACCTCCTGTTGTGCAAAATCTATGGGCTAACTATAGACAAAACATTACGTTTGGTCAAGTGACCCTGCCTAATGTAGTATCCACAGCCACGGACCTTCTGATTACTCACCCCCCGATGGCCGCATTCATGGCTCTGTGGGCGCTGGCCCGCATCTCCTCCCTAGGGGACGCCAGCGCCCACTTCCGCTGCATTCTGCTGTGTCCCGTAGGGTACGCGCGCACGCTCTTGCTCGGCCTTAAATGTTCAGCATGCGCACATGAAAATAATCATCAATTAGCCCATGATCACCCTGGACTATAAGAAGGGCCCTGCCCCTTTACTCCTTGCCTGAGCATTGTGTTTATCCGTGTTAGTCTTGCAAATGGTCCCTTAGTGTTATCCTGTTCCCAGTATTCCCGTACCTGCTACCTGTATCCTGTATCCCATGCTACCTTGTTCCTGTGCCGTAGAAAGTTGAGTTGTGATGTGCCACCAGTCGCGGCTGCTGTGGTACACCACGCCTGGTGTCTGCTGCCAAGGTACCCTTGTGCTTCGACTATATATACATTGACTTGGTACACTGTTTGGCCAGCTGCTATCCCGCTACGGCGGTACGGCCCAGTGGGTCCACATACCCACAGATCGTGACAGTTCGCTCAGGCCATGGACCCCGCTGGTCAACCCAAGACCTTGACGACATCACAAGTCATGCAGGCAAATATGCTAGTCTGCCAATTACTACAGGGCCAACTCCTCCAGGCGGTGAATGCCATTACACATCAGCTGGATGCGCAAGCTGCAGTCATCACAACACCCATTCCTGTTGCTTCGACTGTTCCTCCTGCTACACCTCCTGTGTGGCACTACCTGGGAGATGGGGGCTTTGTGGCACTCACTGGGAGGGGGGCTGTGTGGCACTACCTGGAGGGGGGGTGGCTGTGTGACCTACCTGGGAGAAGAGGGGCTGTGTGACCTACCTGGGAGAAGAGGGGCTGTGTGGCAACATCTCCAGAGGGCACTAAATTTATGGGGGTACAAACTGGGGGCCTAACTTCTATATGGAGGCATAAAGAGGGCCTAACGTCTTTATGAGGGCACAAAGTGACATTTTCTGCCATTTTACGGCCGCCGTGAGTTCCCCTGCAGAGGGCTCTACTAAGTCTGTGTTGCCCAAGGGCCAACATAAGCCTGGAGCCGGCCCTGATACAGAGGTTGTCCTCATTCACTGTCCCCATTGGGGTTCACAATCTAAATTGGCTATATATATATATATTTTTGGGGTGTGGGAGGAAACTAGAGTAGCAGGGAAAAGCCATGCAAACACGGGGAGAACATACAAACTCCATGCAGATGTTGTCCTTGGTTGGATTTGAACCCAGGTCAAGCAGTACTGGTGTGAGTGTTCAGTCAGCACTGCAGAATAAAGGTTATTTGTGATCTACTCCATGCTTGTGGTCGATAGACAGGTTGCGGACCCCTGATCTAACGTATTTGGGCACTTGAATAGGGCTGCCACCTTTCGTGCCAATTATTATACTAGTGTCTTCATATGCCTAGGTCTCCAAGGCCCAGGTGTGACTCCTAGCTCTGCAACTCTATATATGAATATTGCATTCCTTCCTGAATTATATATAAAACACACTGTAACATTAGCTTGAGAGTCCATACAATGGTATTTGTTTCCCAACTCTACAAACATGAACATGTGAATATTAGAGAATGTGCACGCTAGGTCACTTTAACTGACCTATAGAGATGAATGTCATAAGTCACAAGTCTTTGAGGTCACTGTACCAAACTGCTCCAGGTGTGCTAAGGACACACACATGCCCCCTCACTGCAGCATTTACACTGCATAACCCAAACAAATGACACAATATATTACCAACAACTGAGTAAACATTGGTTTTGCATCGTTGTTATTGTTGTTTTGCTGTAGCTATATTTGTCATCGAAAAATACAGGTCTGAATTTACACAAAATACATATCTGAGGTTCCAATAATAAAGAATTAACCATTTAGGCAGTAGCACGGAGCCCAGGCCATGAATGGTGTAGATCTTTCTCAACTCTCAAGCTCACAAACAAAATTATACATTTATGAAGATAAAAGTTTGGTGTGATCAGTGGTGTATGCAAGGAGAGCGGCCCTTGGTCCCCATTGCCTGCAAGAGTATGGGTATGTATGCAGGCATTTGCCACCACACATTTGGGGCAAAGCACTAGTGTTGCCTTTCTGAAAAGAAGTGGCAACAAGTTGAAGGTAAGTCAGAGAGTATGTGGCTGGCACTATTAAAGCAAAAGAGCTCCAGAAGGAAGAAAACTGTCTCTATATAGACTACTCATCGAGGCTTCTAACAGGCATCATGACGTCCCAAAAGCTTGATAATTCTATTTCTAAGGAGGTCAGAACCTCTTTGCAGCAGAGCCATAGGGGACTTAATCTCCAAATGTTACATTTGACCACTATAGGGAAGCCCAAAGTGATTAAAAGCGGTAAGTGATCCGAGATACCTCTAGGAAGGTATTCAGCATCTACTACAAATACAAGAGAGGTCATATTCCCAAATGCGAGATCAATCCTTGAAAAAGATCTATAGGCCGGGGAGTCACAGGAGTAGGTAAAACAAAAAAGAAAAACTATATCAGAAATATAACCAGGCACTCTTGGGTCATTGAAAAATTATGAAATTTTATTTATTATTAAAACTCCAATTATTTAGAGAATATAAATGTATTCACACAATTTAAAACATTTTTGTCTCCTGGCCAGGAAAAGGTTACATACAGATACAAAATATACTAATAAGTAGGAAGCATAGATGTACACCTTGTTTTCCCCACAAATCGGGGTAAATGGCAAGAAAATAGATCCCAGAAAAAATCGCTAGGTTGAATTCACACCTGCGTTTTTTTCCCTTTGCACATACTTATGTGTATTACCTCCAAAAAATGACAGCAATTCTTGTCAAAAGAGCGTGTAGTAGATTTATGAGGAAGGCCTTCCCATATATGAAAGAAGCATACCCCTATAAAAATAAAGCTGTCATTCAGTAAGGGGTTTGTATTTTTTATTTGTGTGTGGCTCTCATTCCTCCCTTTCAAGGATCAATCTTGCCTCAGGGATCAGGGGTAATAGACAGTCTATTTCTTAGACCATTACGGTCAAAATATATTCCTCCCGATCCTTATAATAATCACAGAGAGCTCCGTTCTTAATGATTTTATACTGCTTTTACCTTTAAACATGCACAAAGAGACGTGGAAGAGCAGCAGGCACAATTTGAAGCTCCAATGCCTCTCACCAGGTGGTATTCAGGTGAGATTCCGCCCATAAGCTCATACCTTCCTTCAAGCCTTTAGGATTGAGTTCTTCAATATAGGCTTTATTACGTCTCCGACATGCAAGGTTGCTCCACAGAAACATGTAGAGGTATTAGATCCAAAAGAAAGAGGGGCCCACACTTTCAAAAAGGTGATTTTCCAAACCATATAGTATCCATATAGTATCCTTTTTCGTGCGATGTTCCCAACACGGCCAGGGATTCACAAGGCAGAGTCTCGACGTCACTACCCGCCTTGCTTGATTAGGTCAGCTGACGCGTTTCATCCCTTATCGGGATTTCCTCAGAGCTGTCTTAGCAAGTCCAGCCAGATTCAGTGCATTTATAGGGTCCAACGTGCTTTCATTGGATCTATAGTTGGGAATAAAATATCCTGTACCGAAGGTCTATGCTATTGCAAGATTACCCTCGTATTCCTTCAACGAAGTGACAACAATAATTTTCTTTCTACATCAAAAAATATATGTTAAGGAAAAAACTGACAATCAATTAGTTCGATATTAATGAACATTTTAATCCCTATATAGATCGTGCATAATCAGTAATGTCCCTCATACGCTAATATATATGTGAAACTCGAGTTTTGGAGAAAATTACTTCCTGCCTAAATAAAGTTAAATAATATTACCCAAGTTATACATTTCATATTTCACATATTTTTTGAGATGTTAAATACAAATATTTTTCCTTTTAATAAAAGAAAAAAGAGAAAAAGAAAAACTTTTCTTTCCATATTTTTACATAGAGAGACATAGATACGAAGAGCTTTTAAATATTACATTTTTGTTTATTACATTTTTATTTAGTCAAGATATTCAAGCCCGTTTTTTTGCAAATAACCCATAAATATAGTTCCATTATATGAGTAAATTCTCAATTTTATGACAAAAAATATGGGTGGAGTTCGTTGAGCCCTCCCGGGACAGCAGGGAGGGGGCTCATACCCAAAAGGGCAACAAAGTCCCAAGTCCCCACTAACCCCGGAAGGAACACGAAAAACCCCCACACCTCCAAAAGTCTAAGGAGACATCAAGGGACAAAGTGTCAATCAACGTACACAACGTATTTTAATCCCTGTATAGATGGAGGACAGTCCATGGTGTGCCCTCACATGGAAATACATATGGATCTCTAGTGTAGGAGAGAGTTGTTTACTACCTGAATATACTTTAATGCCATTACAAAAATTGTACATTTTATATTGCAAATTTTTACAAAGAGATATATATGGGTAAAGTCAATAAGCATTTCATACTGAGTATCCAAATACTTATGCCAGTTATTCTATATGAAGTTTCCTTGAGCCATTGCTCCATAGGTATGATTCCACTCCATCTATGAATTATCAATTCGATGACCGAAGAACATGCGGACGGAATCAAACCAACGTTCCAGGGAAGGCAGGGAGGGGGCTCTTATACCTGGAGGGGCAACAGAACCCGGGTCCCCACCAATCCTGGGAGGCAAGCATATAATTCCCCACACATTCAATCATCAAGGAACAGGATAAATGAACAATCCATAAAAAATCAAAGTATGTACTTAGATGGAATGAAGTTCTCTATTAACCCCCACTACCCATTAATCCTCGGATATGTCACTTATGTACTCCTCCTCATATGAAGAAACTCCTTAGTACGAGGGGAACAAAAGGGAAGATAAGTCATTTATCTGAAAAGTGGCCTATTCTATATTTATGAGCAAAACCCACCCCATCAGTTTTGCCTTTTGGCCCTCAAATTGATTATTCCAAGAGATATTCCATACTTCTTGTTAATCGATGAGAATTACCGAGTATGGATCCAGGAGTCACAGGAGTAGGCTTGAGATAATTGATGGCACATGCACCATATCTCTGCTATATAATACATATCAGCCCATGTAGTCAGAGGAGAAACAGTACCCACCATCCCTCCCAACCTATCCAACTCTGTACAAAGCAGGAGATTAAAAACTCCAAGGAGTAGGATGGGTGCAGTTCGCTCGTTCCACACAAAACATGGGGGAATAGGCAGTTTGTCTCAAGGACAATTAAGCCAAGCTTCCAAGAAGGCAGCAGGATCCGGCCTCTTAACCCCTCCGGCAGACTAACAAAACCGATATTACATTACCTTAAACGATTTTCCATGTTATCCATTTTGATTGCTGGGACTCTATTAGTATCAACTCGAGGTCTGAGGAGGTATTGCATATTCTAGGTCAGATATGTGACGTTCGGACTCGGTAGCCCTTTCACATAAGGCATGCACATCAGCTCTAAAGGAGGCCAAAGTCCGCCTGGAGAGTGCCTAGCTTTTCCGTTAGTACTGTACGGGATTCTGTGATAGCTTTTAAGACATCCAACATAGACGGTTCAGTGGGGTGGAAGGAGGGGCAACAGCCTCTAAAGGCCGTGATGTGCGCAGCCCAGGCACTGTTCCCGACGATTTCTCCATCTTGTTGGTAATTTTGGATTGCTTGGAGGGCACCATTACATCTACATCTCAGTCCATATATATGCGTAGGAACAAATAAAGTAATCAGGCTAGCGCACCAGGAGTATACTTCACAATATTGTTTGCATAGGACAGTGGGAGAGTCCTCCAGATGCTACATCACAGTTACATATTTAGGTAAAATATGATGTGTGGGGTTGCCAAGCAGAGTAGGTAGCACCTTCAGGGAAATGATTAAGCCAAATATCAAGGCCACTCACCATACCACAGAGGAGTAGATGGAGTCCCACAGAGAGCCTGCAGCAGTGATTCTAAGATGGCGGCCGCACTTTCTTTACCCTACATGGGATTGCGTCCAGCGGTCCAGATGGAGCCCAGGTTCAGGAAGGCACCAGGGAGGAAGGGCAGATCATCCCAATTATATTGTGGCAGAATGATCCACTCCCTCCAGGGAGTGTTAGCAGGCCTCGTCGGGCCTCCGATCGTCTGGCCGGAAGTGCAGCCCGGGCACTTCTAGTAACAACTTTAGGCCGGGGATCCGGCTCACAATAAATAAAATACAACAGATAACGCCATTTTTAACCCTATTAACCCCTTCCACTACATGCATTCAGGGCCCTAATGACCAAGCAATTATTTTAGTTTTTCCATCATCACATGCAAAGAGCTATAACTTTTTTATTTTCACGTTGACATGGCTGTATGAGGACCTGTTTTTTTGCGGGGTGAGTTGTATTTTTCAGCAATTTAGCCATTGTGCTATGCATTTTATATTTACACCGTTTAATGTGTGGTGTAAATAACATGCTACCTTTATTCTATGGGTCGGTTCGATTACGCCGATACCAAGTATGTATAGGTTTTTTTAATGTTTTTACTACTTTTGCAGAATAAAACCACTTTTTAACTAAAATTATTTTATTTTGCATTGCCGCTTTCCAAGAGCCATAACTATTTTATTTTTCCGTCTATGTCGCCATATGAGGGCTTGTTTTTTGCAGGTCTTCATTGCTACCATTTTGGGGTACATGGGACTTATTGATAAACCTTTTATTATTAGTTATTGGGGGGAATGGAAAGAAATAGCAATTTTGCCATTGCTTTTTGCATTATTTTTTTTTACGGCTTTCACCTTGCGGTTTAAATAATATGCTAACTTTATTTTTCGGGTCATTATGATTGCGGGGATACCATATATGTGTGGTTTTTATTTTATTTTTACACTTTTACTAAATAAAACCATTTTTTATGGGAAAAAAAAAATATATATATTTTTTTTTAATGTGTACCTTTTTATTACTTTTAATTGACATGAATTATTTTTTCAGTCCCACTAGGGGACTTCACTATGTGATCGTTAGATCGCAGATATAATGCTTTGGTATACTTTGTAAAACTGACAGGCATCTATTAGGACGTGCCTCTGGTACGACCTAATAAGTATATAGCCATGGCAGGCCTGGGGTCCTTTATTAGGCCCCCGGCTGCCATGGCAACCCATCGGATGCCTGTAATTGCATTTGGGGGTCGCCGATGGGTGAGAGAGGGAGCTGCCTCCCTCTGTAAAAAACTCAAATGCCGCGGTCGCTAATGACCGCGGCATTAGAGTGGTTAAACGGCCGTGATCCAGTCAACTTCAATCGCAACCGTTGGAGCAGGAACCCGGCTCCAGCCTGCACGGGACACCTGTGCAGGTCATTGATTAGGCCACCATGAAAAGACGATGGCCCAGAATAAAGGCCCTTAATGACCGCCATGAAAAAGCGTATTGGTCATTAAGGGGTTAATGAACGAGATAGCCGTTGGCAAAAAAAGACATCCTATATCTATCCTTAGAGCACTTAATCTGGATGAAACGCCTTCTGAACGAACTACGTTGCAAATTTACTAAATTAAAAAGCGGATGCTGAGGACACGCAACAATTCTGTTGAACTTTTTCAACATTCTTTTTTGAGCCACAACTCCAACAGGGTCAAGCACACAACCAACAGCACTACTTGACTTCCGAATTAACTTATCTCACTTGTTAATGTCCATTAGACTTGCGTTACCATAACAACAGCAAAGAGTATAGCACACCCCACAACGGATTCATAGAAAATCGGAACATCTTTGTACAAACATTAAAAGACCTCAGTCATTGCAAGAAGTAAAGACAACTTGTACCCTTTTTATACAACATATAACAATTCAACTTCCAATCCAGTTTATTGTCAAGGTATGCTCCCAAGTATTTATAGTTGTCAACTATTGACACCCCCTGCCCATCAATAGTCACCGGATCAGTTTCCTGCCTCCTCTTACTAAAGTCAATCACCATCCCTGGCGTTTTACCAATGTTCAGTACTGAATCGTTTTCCTTAGACCTGGTACAAAACCAGTCCACAAGCTCCCTATACTCAAGATCATCACCAATAGCAATACACCCTAGCACCACAAAATCATCCGAGTACTTTTGCAATTGACAAAGAGTTATACTGAAAGTCAGTTGTGTAAATCGCAAAAAGGAACAGTGCCAAAACCGTACCTGAGGAGCACTTATATTACTCAACCTTGACCCTGACATACACGATACTATGTCAGCATTTAAAAAGAATAAAGGCTAGATGATTATTTATTGACAAATGGTATTGAGTGTTATAATTAATTAAGCAATAAAGAACATGTAATTTATTGAGAAATGTTGAACTTGATGTACCGGTGTCTTTTTTAAACCTATGTACCTATGAATTTTTTTCATGAGAAACAACACACCAAATTTTCAATGTATGGACAGGACTTAGAAATTCTCTCTCTTTAGGCGTTTCAGTCAAAGCATTTAAAGTACAAATAAGTATTTTATAATCAAAACCAGTAACCATATTATGATGGGAGACATATTCTGTGTGGAACATGCATGATAGGAGCAGTAGATAAATGCTCCTGGAAATTATTTTATAATGTTTTGACTGCGTCTCTCAGCTCCCTTGCTTCGTTATAAGGAGGGTTGCTCAACCTAAGACTGGGAATATAAAATGCAGCAGACGCGGCCATTGTCTGGTGAGGACTCGTCTAGACATACGTTTCCCCATCAGTGGCTGCTGCGGGAAAATGTAGCATACATTAAAATGAATGTAATGCACGGACACGCCGGATCTCCCTCTCTCTCTTCTGGCACATAAAGGGGGTCCCCACTCTGTGACATCCATATGCCCTAATAATGCATATGAACAAGTGTTTGTTGTTGAATCACCAATTGATACAATTCAATATAGTTCCCAGACTTTATTACACTCCGGTGTTCCTGAATAGAATCTATAAAAAAAAGTCATCTAACTGTCCCAGATGTGGGGAGGTGGAGGCCGACTATATGCACATCCTATGGAGCTGTCCGGCAGTTGTAAAATTTTGTGTAGCAATTTTTAAAGAAATTTCGGACCGTCAGGAAGTGGATATTGTTTTCTCTCCCCAATTAGTATTACTGGGAGATTATTCTGCTTTAAATGTACCTAGAGATAGGAAAAAATGTGTAATAAAGTTATTGTTTATCGCCGAACTTCAGATCGTTAGAAAATGTATCTCTAACACTCTTCTGGCTGTAGAAGCATGGATCCATAATGTGAAAACTTCAGACTTTATACTTCTCTCGCCACTTTCAGAAAGGGAGCGTGGTTTAGACAAAGGGGTCATGGCCTCTGCCAGAATGACAGATTTACCATAACATACACCAGTTTCTGGTGAAAATTAAGGCGCAAATCCGCACGGGCAGCCAAAGATGCACCAAATGTATTAAGATACCCTTTAGACAGACCCTTATATCTAATATTTAAGGATTTCCTAGGTCTGTTCCACAGGGCTGGTGCATAGCAAATGCGCTGCCATTATTCAAAAAGGGGTCAAAAAGTGATCCCGGAAACTATAGACCTGTAAGTTTAAGCTTCATTGTGGGTAAAATATTTGAAGGTTTTCTAAGAGATGCTATTCTACAATGCAAATAAACTGTTAACGTAGCATCTGCCTGGGTTTATGAGGGATCGGTTCTGTCAAACCAATCGGATTAGCTTCTATGAGGAGGTAAGTTCTAGACTGGACCTGGGTAAGGCTGTGGATGTGGTGCATCTAGACTTTTCAAAGGCGTTTGATACTGTGCCGCATAAAAAGTTGGTATATAAAATGAAAATGCTGGGACTGGGGGAAAATATGTGTAATTAGGTCAACAACTGGCTCAGCGATAAAAAACAGAGGGTGGTTATTAATGGTACATCCTCAGAGTGGGTTCCACAGGGGTCATTATTGGGTTCTCTTCCTTTTAATATATTTATTAATGACCTTGCAGATGGTTTACAGAGTATAACTTCAGTATTTGCAGATGATACTTAGCTCTGTAAAGTAATCATCACAGAGGAGGATAATGTATTACTACAGAGGGATTTGGGGAAGCTGGATGTTTGGTCAGAGAAATGGCAAATGAAGTTTCATGATTTATATATATATATATATAACATCCTAATAGGAACCTCTGACTAGTGTAACAAAGAAAATAGTACAAGGTGCCATCCCAGAAGAATAAGACTATAAGAAACCAAAAAAGAAAAATTGCATCCAAGACATATCCAGCACTCAGAGTAATAAGAAAATAAATGTTTATTAATGTAAATATATGAAATAAGGTAAAAAAAAAAAACATTCCCCAGCATAGTGCAAAATAGATAAATACAATTAAAAATACCACCTGGCCAGATGTATATGTAAAGTACCAGAAAACAATTTAGGCAATAGCTATACACAATTCTAAATGAAGTTTAATGTTGATAAATGGAAGGTTATGCACTTTATGCATTAAATGGTAAAACCACTACAGAAAAAGATTTGGGGATATTGGTGGACAGTACATTTACCTTTAGCAACCAGTGCCAGGCAGCTGCTGCCAAGGCACATAAAATTATGGGATGCATCAAAAATAGGCATAGATGCTCGTGACAAGAACATAGTTTTGCCTCTATACAAATCACTAGTCAGACCACATATGTAATATTGTATACAATTGCCGGCACCTGTGTATAAGAAGGACATGGCTGAACTAGAATGGGTGCAAAGAAGGGCGACGGAGGTCATTAAGGGTATGTGCGGATTGCAGTACAAGAAAGGTTATTAATCTTGGTGCTATTTAGTTTAGAAAAAAGATGGCTTAGGGTTGATCTAATTAGAATGTACAAATATATAACTGGACAGTACAGAGATCTTTCTAATGACCTTTTTACACTTAGGCCTATAATAAGGACAAGGGGGCATCCTCTACGTCTAGAGGAGAAAAAGTTTCACCACCGTCACAGACGGGGATTCTTTACTGTGAGAGAAGTGAGACTATGGAACTCTCTGCCACAGGATGTTGTGGTGGTTGATTCTTTGAACAAGTTTAAAGGACGAGTGTCGCGGAAATTTTTTTTTTTATATCAATTTGCTTTTAGTGTTTTATTAAAAAATGTTTTATTTATTTGTGTGTTTGAGTTTAATTTTTTTTTATTTTGTAACTTTTTCTTGTCTATGGGGGCTGCCATTTTTTTTTCCATCTCTGTATGTGTCGATTAATGACACATACAGACATGGAATACGGCACATACAGCCCCATAGTGAATGTGAACGGGGCCCGTTCCATCCACTATGCTGTACGCCGTCTGTGTGGGAACGGCGCATGCGCCGCTCGCACACAGTCCAAATTGAAGGTCTTCGGCCGAGCGACGTCTGACGCCATTTTCTTGTGGACCGGAAGCTGCGGCCGGACAGTAAGATTACTACTTCCGGTCGCGGCTTCCGAACTTGTGCACTTGGAGCGGAGGGAGCAGACGGAGCGGACGGACCGGAGTGAGGGGCGGCGGCAGGAGCAGGTAAGTTAGATCTGTGTATGTACGTGTTTTAGTGTGTGATTACTACTGTATGTAAACCTACTACACTGTGTGTTAGCTCAAAAAATGGCGATACACAGTGTAGGAGGTTTGACCGTTCAATCCCCTCGTTTCTCCCGGCACTAGCCAGGATAAAGGAGGGGGGATTCTGTGAGCTCACTAGAGCGAGTGTGTCTTCTCAAATTTTGCAGCATAAAGCAATGTGGTTGCTTTACCACATGCCAATGCTGCAATTTTGGGAATTGCTCCATCTAGTGACCAGCACTGGGAAATGTTATAAATTAGAATCTAATTTATAATATTTCCTGACTCGTGAAAAAATTAAAAAAATTAGAACAATGTTTAATTACTTATACACTAAATGTTTAACTAAAAAAAATAAAATCATTTTCTAGCGACACATTACCTTTAAGAAGGGCCTTGACACCTTTCTAGAAAAATATAATATTACAGGTTATGAGTACTAGATTCTGGAGATGGGATGTTGATCCATTGAATTATTATTAATGTATTTGGAGTCAGAGAGGAATTTTTCCTCTTATAGGGCAATAGGCATAAACCTCATGGGGGTTTTGCCTTCCTCTGGATTAACATGGTAGGATTCAGGGCCGGCCTTAGGGGTGTGCGACCTGTGCCTTCGAAACAGGGTGCATCACTCCAGAAGGTGGAAGGGGGCGCTGCGTTGGCTCCCTTCTCCTGCTTGTTTCAGAAGCGCCCGGGCCCGGCGACTCAGCAGTCTCCTTTCCGCCCTGGCGCTTCTTGACTTTGTGGCCGTCGCAACCGCTGTAGCAGCCATAGCGGCTGCTATAGGCGACACCGGGCATGAGGGCGGTGGCACCGCTAGCAGCCACTGTGGCTGCTACAGCGGTAGCACTATAGCAGAGCAGGGAGGTATCTACTAGCGCCACTGTAGCTCCCTGAAGGTGCGGAACCCCGTGTGTCCGGGGATTCCGCTCCTGGAGTGCTCCTTGATGTCTCTGTCCATATATGGACAGTGACATCAGGGGAAACTCCTGCAGCGGAATCCCCGTCTGTGGCGCTAACTACAAGGGGCTGTGTGGCGCTACCTACAAGGGGCTGTGTGGCACTACCCACAAGGGGCTGTGTGGCGCTACCTAAAGGGGGAATCTGTGAGTGGTGGGCTGATGGTCATTTTACTGTGAGTGGCAGGCTGATGGACATTTTACTGTGAGTGGGGGGCTTATGGTCTTCAAGTGGTTTCCGCCTCTGACCTCCAATTGAAATTAATAGGAGGCAGAAAATACCTGCGGTGCTCGTTTGGAGCTTTTTTCCTGCGTCTTTTGCATTAGCTTCAACGGCTTAAGGAAAAACACAAAAAAAAAGGTCAAACAACGCTGTCAGTTCCTTAAGGAATTTTGCAGTTTTCGGTCTTTCTTGAAACAATTTTGGTAGGGGTGCCATGAGGAAATGTTATTTTTCCAGTGGTGTCTCAAGTCCGAAAAGGTTGGGAAACTCTGTACTAGGCTACAGGATCCCATCGTGGAGCAGCTTAGTTCGTCATAGGTGAGTACAATTTTTGTTTTTTTTGGGGGCACTGTCTACAAGGGGGAGGTGGGGGGCTGTATTGCACGGTCTACAAAGGGGAGTTGTGGGGGCTGTATGGCACGATCTACAAGGAGGAGGTGGGGGATTATGGCACGGTTTACAGGGATGCTGTATGTCAAAATCTACAGGGGGGCACTATAATTTGTGGGGGCCACTAAGCGGACATTATACTGTGTAGGGGTACTACAGGTGGCATAATACTGTGGGCACAATTAGAGGAAAAAATACTGTATCCTTGAAGGGGTTGTAATATTATATTATTAAATATTATTATTATACTGTATGGGGCATTATAATTTTTTATGGCCATTTTTTTTGAATGAGGGGGGTGGGGTGCCGAAAGATCATTTCGCACGGGGCGCCATCTATCCTAAGGCCTCATTCACACGGCAGGGTTTCCCGGCCGGGTGCCGGCCGTTCATAAATCGGCCGGCACCCGGCTGCATTAGGAATGATAGACCCCTAATGGGGCTATTCACACGACCGATTTTTTGACGGCCGGGAAATCCGGCCGTCAAAAAATAGGACATGCTCTATCTTTGCCCGGGCACCCGGCCGCCCGGCTCCCATAAAAGTCTGTGAAGGAATGTGTTCCGAGTGATGGCCGGGTTTCCCGGCGGTTGCGCTCTATCTCCTCCTCCTCACAGCGCAGAGTGCATGTGAGGAGGAGGAGTTGATGCCATTCTGACGAATGGCATCGCTGTACACTGTGTTGCAGGGCCGGGGTGTACAGCAGGTGGAGGGAGCGCTGCGCTGGCTCCCTTCCCCTGCTTGTTAAAAGCACCCTGGCTCGGCGACACCTTCGATGGCGCCGCTAGTAGCTGCAGCAGCTGCTGCTGCTGCCGCTACTACTGCAGCGACGCCACTATAGCAGAGCAGGGAGGTATCTCCCCGCTCTGCTATGTGCTAGCCCACTTTAGCTCCTTAAAGGAGCGGAATCCCCGTGTTTTCGGGGATTCCGCTCCTGGACAGAGCGCTTGATGTCTCTGTCCATATCTGGGCAGTGACATCAGGGGAAACTCCTGAAGCGGAATCCCCGACACATGGGGATTCCCCTTCAGGAGCTGCCGCTGATGTCACTGTCCGGATCTGCCCGGCCCGGCACGGATGCATAACTTTATGCAAACCGGCCGGGCAGAATGGCCGATTTTACCGGCCGGCACTCGGGCTCGGGAACGACCCGGTCGTGTGAATCCCGCCTAAGGCCGGCCCTGGTAGGATTATAGGTTGGACTTGATGGACCTTGATGTCTTTTTTCAACCTTATCAACTGTGTAACTATGTAAGACGTGTTTGGTGCATTTTCCGCCGATTTAAATTAGTTTAAGACTGCCATTTGAAACATCAGTCTTAATATATTCCCTCATATTGCAGTGAGACGTTTATGTTGTCAAGATTATTGAGTAAATGATCACTATTAAAGTGTCCCTATGTTCTCTAAGTGTATGTTATACCCTGATAAATCAGGTTCATGCTTACTTTTGTCTATTAGATTGTACATTAACTTGTATTGATACCTTTTAACTGAGTGATGGCATTCAGACCGCATGCTTGAGAAAAGGGGCTGTCCCTCGAAACGTTGCTGTACGTTTTGCTGTAATGCTTGGTCCACCTCCAACAGCGTCTCCTCATCGAACTATATCAATCTAGAAATTTTGGACTACTTAGATAACACTATTGGACTGTACACTATGGGTGAACTATATGATACCTGTATTGCTGTATGTTTAACAGAGATTAGCTCTATGGGTATTGGGAGGTGGAGGCCCCTAGGCAATAGAGACCCCTGAGCAATTACCATTTTTACCCTCTCTCTGGACCTAAACTCAGGAGTGTAGCCTAAAGGTTAAAAGTAGATGAAAAACCTGTACCAAAGCTGTGCCGTGTCCACACAATATGCATGTTTTCTCTTTTTTCACAAAATAATTCTGAAAGTGATACACTTAAAGGGAATGTGTTGCCAGAAAAACATGTTTTGTTTTTTTAATTAAACATTTAGTGTGTGGGTGATTAAACATTGTTCAAATTTTTTTTATTTTTTTCACGTCAGGAAATATTATAAATTAATTCTAATTTATAATATTTCCCATTTCTGGTCACTAGATGGAGCTATTCCCAAAATTGCAGCATTGCAAAATTGGGTAAAAAGCCCTCTCTCTAGTGAGCTCTCAGCATCCCCCCCCTCCTTTATCCTGGCTAGTGCCGGGATAAACGAGGGGTTTGAACGGTGTAACCTCCTACACTGTGTGTCGCCATTTTTTGAGCTAACACACAGTGTAGTAGGTTTACATACAGTAGTAAACACACACAAACACGAACATACATTGAAATCTCTTACCTGCTCCTGCCGCCGCGGCTCCCTCCGGCCCGTCCGCTGCGTCTGCTGCCGCTGGTCCAAGTGCACAAGTCCGGAAGCCGCGACCGGAAGTAGTAATATTACTGTCCGGCCGCGACTTCCGGTCCACAGGAAAATGGCGCCGGACAGCGCCAATTTCAAATTGGACTGTGTGGGAGCGGCGCATGCGCAGTTCCCACACAGACGCCGTACACACAAGTGAATGGGACGGGAGCCGTTCGCAGTCCCTATGGGACTGTGGCTGCCGTATTCCATGTCTGTATGTGTCGTTAATCGACACATACAGAAATGGAACAAAAAATGGCAGCCCCCATAGGGAAGAAAAAGTGTAAAAATAAGAAAAAGTAAAACACAAACACACAAATAAATATAAACGTTTTTAATAAAGCACTAACATCTTTAACATATAAAAAAAATCATTTGTGATGACACTGTTCCTTTAAGAAGAGGTTTTTAAGGCTTAAAGACATTGTCATTCAACCGCAAAGGACATTTCTATATAGTCTTACTATATGGTCTATACTTACTATATAGTCTTCCTATAATGTATATTTTTGTAAATGATGTCTCTCAACACAATGTGAACATATGGAATAGAAGCTACTAGAATGTACTACAATGAGAACCCCCTGCCTCTATATGAATGTTACAACTTGTACTTCAATTTAATTATTAAACAAGTTTTCTTCAAAAGTTGGATTGTCATCTAGAACTTTGAAAAAATAAATCATAGAATATAAATCATAAATAATATCTCCCACAACATAAAGAAACTCAATGACTCTTATTTCTGAGCTAATTATTACTTTGGTTGTTTCTTGGCTGATGGCATTTTGTGTCTTAGAAATAATGTACTACATGCTTTTTCTTAACTTGTGTTTGTTGGCTGCTGCCAGTATGCCCTGGGACATTGTGCTGAACATGAATGTAAGATAATGTCGGATGATAACATATGAGAAACAGAACACTCCTCTCTTTCACCAATGGCACAACTGAAACCACCTAGATATGTGGTTGAGTGGAAACACAATACATTGTTTATACCAACCTTATATTTTTCTCGTGTTGGTTTGGTCATCAGCACAGTAATAGAGATCACAACTATTACAGCTTTGACCCTCCTCATTCATTCAAGTAAAGCACAACTGGCCCAGCCAAAAACAAGCCCAAAAATAGGGTACAGAATTGGATCTCTGAATAAATCAGATCACTATCTGCTCGACCTTCAGCCAAGCATCCAATAAGCAGACTTTCCATGGTAGTGAAGTCATTAGTCCTAGAGTCCAGCAGTGAGACAAATTATTAGACCCAAGGGACTATAAAAAAATATCTGTGCACCTCCCATCCTCGATGGACACTAGGTAATATTCTCATTGTCTAGGGTTTACGTCTGTCCCCAAGCAGCATACCACGTTATACAACATAACACCATATAACTAACCCCTTCCCCATTGGAAACAAAGTAATAATCTAGCATCGTCAACCCCCATTAGATGGCAAACAATATTACCTACCAATCTTTACCAATGAGAATAAAATAAAATATCTTACACCCTTCCTTGGATTTTCAGATTTTAGAACTCTATTCTACCACACATCTATCATCACGTGGACGAAATCTATTTAAACTCACTGGACCACTGGTGATAATTAGGTCAGTAATGGACCATCGGGGATCAGATTTCTGAAGATACTTCTTGCTTACCAAGTATCAGACACTATCTGTACCACCAATTACTGGACCTTGAATGTGAATATACCCCTGCCAATGGGAAAATAGAAGCCATCTGTACCACATGCTGAATACCCCCGGCGTTTCTGCCCTAGAGGTAATTCTTTGAAGGAGGAGCTTTGGGTCTATGTGACACAACTCATTATGTTAGACTGTACATAGCTCACACACCACGTAAGAAAAAAAAAACAGACTTCATTACCCAGAATTATAGAATGTCGCTAGCTATATTCAATAGTGCACGCTACTCACTGATCCACCAATAAAAAAAGTTTTATTATTGGTGACACTTGTGGCCAGTGTGAGGGGCGTGGTGTGTGTCACAGAGCCCCGGGAATACAGAGCGCACACGTGCGCTAGTGAACAGTACTTGGTGTACGCGGAGATACACATAAGATCGAGGAACGAAGCGCATGATGGGATCTGTAGTTTACTGAGCGCACTGAAATTACAAGTCCAGCCTATTATCTAGATGTCTGTCCTCAGTTGCAGCATTACATTGGGGATGGCGGAATAAGGCTGAACTGTAAATTATTGCAGGGAAAGTAGTTAGATGGTTATATAAATATCTTTAGACATGTTTGTTTTTGTTTAGCTTTTTTATTTGCTCCCCGGATAACCTTCAATTGCATCTTTATTATTACCACTAGGGGCACCATTCTATTGTAGTTAGTAATTACATTTCCCAAGAGCATAGAGGAGGTTTATAACTGAAGCTGCTGAATAATATATTATGATATACTGAAGTGTTTACCTGCTACAATATCCCTTATAACATTCCACACATTGCACATTCCTTCCTCCCACTCTGACCAGTCACCCTTGTATAAAGTTCCAATAGAAACCAGTGTTTCTGATTAATCATGGAGTGCAATCAAGTAACAAAACTTCAGTAACTATTAATGAGAATGGAATTTATTAATACGTGAATAAACCCTAAAGAAAAAAAGTCAGATACCCCGTGTTATGGTGAGTGCAGGACCTGAGGGGGAGGGGGGGAGGGGGGTACATGACTCCGAGATCCAAACAACACCAGATAGAGGTAAAACACCACCATTCCTAGCCCTGTATAAGGCAAAAAACCTTGTATCAGTTGTTCCTGGAGTCGTCCTTCAGTTGAGAGCAGTGTACCTATAGAAAAATAATTTGAGTTTTGAAAAATATTTCTACTTCTAAACAACAGCATGGATCATCCAAGCTCTGGTCAGTGGGCTGCTCCTACATATGCAATAGGAAAGAGATTTCTCTCTCCTTGGCCTAGGAGCCCCTCCTCCAAAATAGTGCCACTTTTGTCCATGGTATGTGTGTGGTATTGCAGCCCAGACCTATTCAAGTGAATGAGGATGAGCGTTAATATTAGACACAGCCTTTAGACCGGGATGGCGTTGTTTCTGGAAGAAAGCACCCATTTTTAACTTTCACAACCCCTTTAAAATAAAACAAGAGGAGATCTCTCAAAAGAAAAGTATAAAGGAAAGATTTTAACTAATTTTTGTATCTAATTCTGGTTTGGCTGAACAAATATGGCAAGTAATCACAATCATAAAAATCATCACCATCTTCTATATGCAGCATAGCAGCCTTTACTGCAACATTGTAATCGATTGACCCACTGATAAACTTTGGTATATGCTTGCACGGTGAAAGTAAAGCGGTTATGCTACAAAAAGTTAAAGTGTACCGAAGTTTTCAGGGGACTTTCACAATAAACGGTCATATGTGTATACATGAGGAATAACACAATTTCTAGCCATTATATTGTATTCTGCATTATTTAGCAGTTTTCTCCTCTGCAGGCTTTCTCTCTAATTCTCAGTTGTCTCTAAACTAGTGGACGGAGCCAAACTGCTATCAGGTCTTCTATACGCTGCACACATTGAAGAGGAGAATCCTGCTCTTCTATCTCTCACATATATAGAAGCTGCACCATAATGGAGGACATCATAACGCAGTCATGAGTAGCTGAGACTCCAGCACTGGGGTGAGATAGAACACTTACCAGGAAGCTGCAGCACGGCTATCTGTGTCTTTCTTACTCTGCTCCAGCTCCCGCCTTCATAGACTTGTATTGGCAGGCAGTGAAGAGACACACCCCCACCTTCTGCAGTCCGTCTGTAACTAGGGATGGAGTTGGCTTGACAACAGGCGGTGGACAGCAGATGACAGGAAGGGAGACACTTATTGGCTGTAACTTTACTCATAATTTGCATTCGATTTCAACAGCAAGTAAATTACAAAGTTGATATAGATCAGGTATACTATTAGATTAGCATAAGTTGTTTAAAAACGTAATACCTATTTAAAAAGGATTTTCACCCAATTATAAAACTGCCGCTTGTTATTTTTAAACATGCTGATAACATGACAGATGACTGCCAGTCACTTTCTGAGAAACTAAATCAAACGTGATCAGCAATACGGCAGGCATGTGCACTACTACATCACAACAAAACACGCAGTTGTGGTTTTTTTTCATTCCGCAATTTTCCCCCATTAAAGTAACTAGGGAATACAGCCAGTGTGGGACTGGGGTGTCTAGGTCCCAAAAGTGGAATTAATTCTGGGGCCTACCCTACAGCTACATAAATATATATTAGACTAGGTTCATATCTTTGTCGCAGATCTGTCAGAAAAAAAAAATAGTACAAAACCAGCTTGTTTTATTTTAATGGTACCATTTGGATCGGACGTATCATCAATTGGGGGGGAGGGAATAAGTAAAAAAAGCAAACCCAGTTTTTTTTGTTTATGGTATGCACTATGCAGTATAATCAAAATGATAACTTTATTCCACAGGTCATTAGTAGTTAGACCCCCCATATAGTAGTAAGGCCCTATACAATAGTTAGGGCTAGTTCACACAGAGTATTTTGGCACTGTTTTGGATACGGAAACTGCAATCATTGATTTCAATGGGAGAAAGAGGCGTTTAAAAACCGTTCATGGGAAAAAGAAGAGACATGCCCTTTCTTCGGGCGTTTCCATCTCTGACCTCCCATTGACATCAATGGAAGGCAGATAAAGCTGTGGCCACGGATGAAAAAAACACAGCGAAAAAAGCGGCAAACGTTCTGCCGGCAGGTCAAAATCTGCCTCAAAATTCCTGAAGGAATTTTGAGGCAGATTTTTCCGTCTGCAAAAAAAACTCTGTGTGTACAGGGCCTTAAGCTCCCATATAGAAGTTAGGCTCTTATATAGAAGTTACGCACAATATAGTAGTTAAGCCCCCTATAGAAGTTAGGAGCCCATACAGTAGTTAGGCCTCATATAAAAGTTAAGCCCCTCATTCAGTGGTAAGGTCCCCCATATAGAACGTAGGCCCCCTCGTTTTGGGTCGATAAAAATAAAAATAAAAAAGTGGAACACACCTAACCCCATTCCAAAAACGAGATTCTGGGTCTCCAGCCTGCACCCCGGAACAGGCAGCACGATGCAGGTTGACATCCTCCCGACCTTTAGTAGGCCACAGGCCTTTAACAGCCTGTGACTTACCAGAGTAAGTGGCGGCGCAGTGAGCCAATTGCTCTCTGCTCCGCCATAGTAAGGAGCACTCGTCAGTTGCTCCTGGAAGACCTCCCTGTGTATCGGGAGGCTGCGGGGCAATCAGATGTTCTCTTTCACCAATTACTGTAAGGCTGGGTTCACACACACACTATTTACGGACGTAATTCAGGCGTTTTAGCCCCGAACTACGTCCAAAAATGCGGCTCAAAAGCGTCGGCAAACATCTGCCCATTCATTTGAATGGGTCTTACGATGTTCTGTGCCGACGATAATTTTTTTTGCACGCCGCTGTCAAAAGGCGGCGCGTAAAAAAGACGCCCACGTCAAAGAAGTGCCTGTCACTTCTTCAGACGTAAATGGAGCCATTTTCCATGGAAAAACAGCTCCAATTACGTATTATTATAAATATTACAAAAATATAAATTATAGCATATTGGAAAACCACTCCTGTACATTTGTAACTACGCTTTCTGATTTGGACTCTAACCAAAACAATTTATATAACATCACAGTAGAAATAGAAATCACTTGGGGTAGCCCAACATGTAAAAAGCATTGACACGAGAATATCAACCTCTGGTTGTCTAAATTTAATTTAGGGCTCCACCTAGTGTTTTCCATTAAAAAATGCAGTATATGTACCAACTGTACAACAGTGGAAAAGCACAACAGGCTGCATTTTCCTATATAGTAAAAAAAAAAAAAAAGGTATACCACTGTATACCTGGCCGACAGTACCAGAAGGACACTTATTTAGCATCTGTTGGGTCTATAGGGGTCTATGAAGTTGTTCAGCATATGCACCGGGATGATTTCCTGGCGCAAACGCTGCACTAACATACCAAACTTAGTGTGAACACGGTCTTAGGGCTCGTGCACTAGCTGCGGAACTGCTGCGTTTTTTCCGGGCCGGAATTTCAGACGGTAAAAAACGCATCTGAATACAGTAGCAGAATAATAGTGGAGACTTAACAAATCTCATCCACATGCTGCATAAAAATCCAGTGCAGAAATTGACCTGCGGTGCGCATTTTTCGGTCCGCAACATGTGAATTCCTGCTATGGAAAGTGGCCAGAATTGCTGTGTTTTTCAGAGGAGATGTCTCCATCTCCTAAGATTGGGAAAAACGCAGAAATTTACGCACCATTTTCTGCCATAAAAAATGCAGGAATTGCGTTTGCTGCAGTGGAATGTTTGCGTTTTTCAACGGAATTGCTGCAGAAATTTTCTGCAGCAATTCCGTTGTGCGTGGACAAGCCCTTAGGGTATGTGCACACACACTAATTACGTCCGTAATTGACGGACGTATTTCGGCCGCAAGTACCGCAACGACCACAGTGCAGGGAGCCGGGCTCCTAGCATCATACTTATGTACGATGCTAGGAGTCCCTGCTACTCCGTGGAACTGCTGTCCCGTACTGAAAACATGATTACAGTACGGGACAGTTGTCCTGCAGAGAGGCAGGGACTCCTAGCATCGTACATAACTATGATGCTAGGAGCCCGGCTCCCTGCACTGTGTTCGGTCCGGGACTTGCGGCCGAAATACGTCCGTCAATTACGGACGTAATTAGTGTGTGTGCACATATCCTTTAGTCTTTCATGATCTACAGCCCATTGCATATACCAAAAAAAAAATAAAAAATATTACAAATGAAAATGAAACATATTTGTTTTAGGCAGTGCCACATGTATATCATAGTTCAAAGAAAAGGGTTACTGCCACCTAAACTAGAAAAGTGGGTTTTTCTGGTATAGTTGGGTAGGAAAGTAAATGAGCAGGCTGTTATACAATGACCGTGGTCGCTGAGGCCTCTGCAGAACAATTTCATGGAATTTGGAATTCTTAGCAGCTCTACTTGTTTTATCACAGTGGTCCTCCAGCTAGAGGACTGTGCTTAGACAACCTTTCACCCCTCTTTTATGGATTAGTCTTATAACTAATGGAATAGAACTAAGCAGTGATAATATAAAGAGTGATCTTATACTTGTGACTTTCCTCGTGATCGTACCAGATGTGCCAGTCTAAGCGCGAGTATCGGTAAGGAATGGAAGCTTAGTCGCAAGTTTATGTTATACACATTATACATATATATAACATAGTAACAGTTCTTCTTCCAGGACCTGGACCTGTGGAAGAAAAGCAGATTAAAGAAACACAAATTAGCGCACTCAAAGCAACAGTAGCATTTTCTTCAGGAAGGACTGCGCCACATGCTTACATCGCCCCAGCTTTATTTGGTGCCAACCTCAGCACCAGAACACTCAGCAACAGACCAGGCGGCCAAACTAGAAAAAAATAAGCAAAACAACAGTCACTTTCTCATACAAATTGGGTCTTCATCTGACAATCTATGAAGACTCCCTTAGGCTCAGTCCAGTCCCGCTTACTTGGGCTTCCGATCAGCCCTGACCTTCCACGGCAATACCAGAGTGGTAGATGTGGGTTCTCAGCACCGCTGGTCCACAGGTCAACTGCACAACATGGCAGTGCTCAGGACATCCTGCTGAACTCCCTACAGCGCATTGTCTCCAGACTCTCCCGTTGTGCAGTTTTGGTAACCTCTGGTGTTATGGGTGGCTTATCTCCCTTGGTACTGGCAACAACACATGGCTCATAGGAGGGAGGCAATTTTGGCCCCTTTGGTGTCAACAGTCCAGGTGGTGGGGCAACACCATAAGCTCCATCCTTCTCCTCCCACACCTCAGGCTCCCTCTGGCAGCAAGGCCCCAAAACTTGGTAGCATTCACTGGTCTTTCCCAACTGTAGGTTATGTTGCCACTCTGGCAGCAGGCCATCTTTACTGACCTGCAGTGGTCATATAGCTGCTCTCCCATACAATAAGGCCGCCATCAAAGCAGTGCAGATGATACTACCATCAGGGGGCTGCTTGATCAAAAAAAAAGGGGCCCGCTAGCTTTAGCACTGGAACATGTGCATAATTTGTGAACATGGTACCAATTCATTTCACAGAATTGAAACTGCATCGATCCCAGTTAACTGCATACTCTGTATTACCTGAAGTTGGTCTCGATGAGGCAACGCAGTTGCCATGATGATGTGCGTTGCAATGATTTATGGCACTGTCCTAGGAAGATACTATAAGAGAAGACAAATAACGTGCTGAGGGCAGAGGTGAGCCCACGTGTGGTCGGAGTCGGGCTGTGTTTTGAGCTCCGCTGCATTAGGTCGATGGAGACCCCCTAGGCTGGCAAAGTAGGGATGGTTCAGCAATCCAACCACCCTGCTCTCACAGCTGTGTCTCCCGCTGTGACTTTTAAGCTACTGACGGCAAGACGCCAACTCCCCCATGGCGCCCTGACAAATTTTGCTTATTTGTGCCCTGAAATTTCTTGTACAAGCCTGCAAATAACAAAAATTCCAACATGGTTAATATTCTGGATTGTTGCAACTTTGTAACACATACGGAAACAATCAGGTTGGGTGGCTGTTGCGGTAATTTCCAATTTTAATTTAAACAAAGTCGACATAGAGCCTAGAGCAGCCATAATGAAATATTTTTAAACCCTTCCCGACATTTGTCGTAAGTAAGTATGTCATAGAAAGCCAGTGCTTCCCGCAAAATGTCGTATACCTACGACAAATGAATGGCACTGGCTCAGAAGCGGAGTCGGTGCCATCATCCCCAGATGTCAGCTATATCTTAGCTATCTTTGGTCTCCGCCATGAACCCCTTAGATGCAGCGGTCAAAAGCGATCGCTGCATTTAAGGTATTTGCAGCTCATCGGCAACCCAGCAATAAAATCGCCAGGGGGTGTCAGTGGCTGCAATGGCAACCGGAGGCCTAATAGTGGCTTCCCGGTCTGCCTAGCATTGAAAACTTCCAGCCCCCACCCGCGGGCGGGGCCTAAAAGGCTTCCGTAGCCGTCAGCAAGATGGCTCCGGCGCCAAAGCCGGCGTCATCAATGGTAGATGTCAGCTGTATGTTACAGCTGACATCCACCTGTAATGGCAGAAACCAGAGATAGCTCATGCAAACAGGGCTGCGGACTGCTACTATGGCAACAGGAGACCTAACAATGGCCTGGCGAAGCATAATCGGCTTGCTGTTAGTGAATGACTAACAGATCTAATACATTGCACTACATAGGTAGTGCAATGTATTAGAAAAAAAAAATCTGACAGTTGGACCTTCAAGTCCCCTAGTGGGACTAAAAATAAACAGTGTAAAAAAAGTGAAAAAAAAAGTTGGAAAAAATAATAGTTTCAAGTAATAAAAAAAAACACAATCGCCCTTTTTCACTTATCAAATCCTTTATTATTGAAAAAAAAAAAAACCATACATATTTGGTATCGCCGCAACTGTAACAGCCTAAACCATAAAAATATCATGTTATTTATTCCACGCAGAAAAAAATAAAAAGTTATGGTTCTCACAACATGGTGACAGAAAAAATACATTATTTTTACAAAAGTAATTTTATTGTGCAAAAAGTTGTAAATCATAAAAAAGTGCTATAAATTAGGTATCGCCGGAATCGAACGGACCCGCAGAATAAAAGTTAACGTGTAATTTATAATGCTGGGCGAACGCTTTATAAAAAAAAACCTTTAAAATACTATGCCAGAATTGCTGTTTTTCTGGTCACCTGGCCTCCCAAAAAATAGGATAAAAAGTGATCAAAAGTTGCATGTACCCCAAAATGGGGCCAATAATAACTACAGCTCATCCCGCAAAAAAACAGCCCTCATGCAACTATATCTATGAAAAAATAAAATAAAGTTAAGGCTCCAATAAGTCAGGAAATAAAAATATGCAGTTGTGCAGGGCCGAGGGGAACATTTCTTCTGTTACAAGAGGTAATTTATCGAGGCCCTAAAATTAGGGAACCAGGAAGAGGAGGGCCCAAACATATCTGCTGGAAGCGAGGGTGCCTGTATTATACCAGGACAAAACTTTCCAGCAAAATTCCCCAAACTGCAAATGTGCGGAGTGTGGATCAGAAGGGGGATAAGGAAGAACATTTATCAGTGCGACACCGGCCTGTGCAGAAAGGATTGCTTCACAGCGTAACAAATATTTATGGATTATTTTACCCCATTATTATACCACCTGGCTATGCCCCTGATGTACGCTGCACAATTTACATATGCCCCCACATTATAAACTGAAATACCAGTAAATCTCCAAACAAAACTACTACCAAGCAAAATCTACGCTTCAAAAGCCAAATGGTGCTCCCTCCCCTCTGAGCCCTATAGTGTGCCCAAACAGCAGTTTACTTCCACATATATTGCCATTCCCGGGAGAACATCTTTTAACAATTTTTGGGGTATGTGTCTCCAGCGGCATAAGCTGGGCACGACATATTTGCCACTGAATGGGCATATCTGGGGGAAAAAAAATGTTTTTAATTTTTACTTTGCACCACCCGCAGCGCAATCATTTATGGAAAAGTCCTGTCGGGTGAAAATGCTCACTACACCCCTTAATAAATGCCTTGAGGGGTGTAGTTTCCATAATGGGATCACTTGTCAGGGGTTTCTTTTATTATTTCACATCAGAGCCCTGCAATTGTGAACCAATACTTTGTAAATCGCCAAATTAGGCCTCAATTTCGCATGGTACGCTCTTACTCCTGAGCCCTGTCAAATGTCTAGGCAAAAGATTAGTGTCCCATGTAGGGTAATTCTAAAACCGGGAAACACAGCATAATAATTAGAAAGCGATCTTCTTATGGTGGCACCAGCTGGGCACCACATATTGGCATATCTATTGAAAAAATCCCATTTTCTCTTTGCAACATCGAGTGCACACTCATTTCTGCAAAACACATGCAAATAGCTTAAGGGGTGTAGTTTCCAAAATGGGGTCACTTCGGGGGGGGGGGGGGAGGTTTCCACTGTTTTGGTCCCACAGGGGCTTTGCAAATGCTACATAGCGACCAGAAACCAATCCAGCAAAATCTGTATTCCAAAAGCGAAATGGCGCTCCTTCCTTTCTGAGCCCTTGCATGTGCCTAAAAAGCAGTTTATGATCACATATGGGGTATTGCCATACTCAGGAGAAATTGCTTTACAAAGTTTGTGGTGCTTTTCCTTCTTTATGTTTTGAGAAAATGAAAACTTTTGAGCTAAAGCTACATCTTATTGAAGAAAAAGGATTGTTTTTATTTTTACTGCCCAATTCTAATAAAATCTATGAAACACCTGTGGGGTCAAAATGCTCACTACACCCCTAGATGAATTCCTCAAGGGGTGTAGTTTCCTAAATTGAGTCACTTTTTTGGCAGTTTCACTGTTTTGGTCCCTCAGGGGCTTTGCAAATGCGAATGGCCTCCGCAAACCATTCCTGCTATATTTGAGCTCCAAAAGCCAAATGGCGCTCTTTCCCTTCTAAGCCCTGCCATGTGTCCAAACAGCCATTTAGGACCACATGGGAGTATTTTTTTTACTTGCTTTACAAATGTTGTGGTGCTTTTTCTCCTTTAGTCCTTGTGGAAATGAGAAAAAAATTAGCTAAACCTACATTTTCTTTGAAAGAATGTACATTTTCATTTTCACAGCCTACTTCCAATAATTTCTGCAAAAAACCTGTGGGGTCAAAATGCCCTAGATATTTTCCTTGGAGGGGTGTAATTTTCCAAATGGGGTCACTTTCGGGGGATTTCCACTGTTCTGGCACCGCAAGAGCCCTTCAAACCTGACATGGTGCCTAAAATATTTTCTAATAAAAAGGAGGCCCAAAATCCACTAGGTACTCCTTTGCTTCTGAGGCCTGTGCTTCAGTCCATTACCACACTAGAGCCACATGTGGGATATTTCTAAAAACTGCAGAACCTGGGCAATAAATATTGAGTTGCGTTTCTCTGGTAAAACTTTCTGTGTTACAAAAATATGAATTTAAATTGAATTTCTGCAAGAAAAAAATTACATTTGTAAATTTCACCTCTACTTTGCCTTAATTCCTATGAAAACGTCCAAAGGGTTAAGAAACTTTCTAAATGCTGTTTTGAATACTTTGAGGGGTGAAGTTTTTAAAATGGGGTGACTTATTGGGGGTTTTGATGAGTGCAGAGGAAATAAAATTAGGATCTATGTTGGCGCTGCTGCGTGGTGTAGAAGGGATGAAGATCCAAAAGCCAGATAAAAGTAAAATGATTTATTGCTATGCAACGCGTTTCAACGCCGAACTGGCGTTTTCATCATGCCTGATGAAAACGCCAGTTCGGCGTTGAAACGCGTTGCATAGCAATAAATCATTTTACTTTTATCTGGCTTTTGGATCTTCATCCCTTCTACACCACGCAGCAGCGCCAACATAGATCCTAATTTTATTTCCTCTGCACTCATCACAATCAAGCGGTTACCTCGGCAACCGGTATCGGATCTGGCAGCAGCTAATACGTGGATTTCTACATTCAACTCCTCTAACCTCACGGTGAGCATTTATTATTTTTATTTCTCACCTACACCTCCTTTGATCCACACCAAGTGGCGCCGTGGTTTTTGCTCTCTCTCTACCTCTTATTGGGGGTTTCTAATATATAAGGCCCTCAAAGCCACTTCACAACTGAACTGGCCCCTGTAATAACAGCCTTTTGAAATTTTCTTAAAAATGTGAGAAATTGCTGTAAAGGTTCTAAGCCTTGTAACGTCCTAGAAAAATAAAAGGATGTTCAAAAAACTATGCAAACATAAAGTAGACATATTTCTGATATAGTTTTTCTTTTTTGTTTTACATATGGGGGATGTTAATTAGCAACAATGTTGTGTGGTATAACTGCCTGTCTTACAAGCAGATACATTTAAAGTTAGAAAAATGCTAATTTTTGCAAAATTTGTGTTTTTCACAATTAAATGCTGAATGTATCGAGCAAATTTGGCCAGTAACAAAGTTCAATGTGTCACGAGAAAATCTCAAAAATCGCTTGGATAGGTAAAAGCATTCCAAAGTTATTACCACATAAAGTGAAACATATCAGATTTGAAAAATGAGCTCTGTCAGTAAGGTCAAAAGTGGCAAAGCGGGAAGGGGTTAAATGAGTCTGAAAAGTTTTCCAAATCAATGAAACAGATTTTCTTCTATCAGAAATCAGTTTAGTACAAAACCTGTCCCAAAATTGGCGTTCCCTATGGCTAATTGGCTCATTAAAGTGTATCAGAACATTCACCTGTAAAGAGTTCTACAGTTGTGTAAGTAGGACATAACCAGGACAAGTATTTACCCTTCAAATGTAAATTTTCATTTATTTTTATATATAAATAGCATTAACATATTCTGCAGCACCATACAGAAGTTGTCATCACTAACTGTCCCTAGTGGGGCTCACAATCAAAATTAACTATCTGTATGTGTCTGGATTGTGGGAGGAAACCCAGACAAACACAAGGAGAACATATAAACTCAATGCAGATGTTGCCCTTGGTGGGATTTAAACCCAGAACCCCACTAAGTGCTAACCAATAACCACGGTGCTACCCACACGTCTTCACTCATTGATGTAAAAAAAGAGATCTTAAAAATTGTGAGTAATAAAAACACAAAAGTATATTAGAAATCTGCATAACATTTTCATCATATAATGAATACTCTTTATTTACATAAAACCTTAAAGGGGTTTTCCAGACCCTAAAAATGGATGGCCTATCCTCAGAATAGGCCATCAATAGCTAATTGCTCTGGGCCCGACTGACAGGAGTCTCGCTGATCAGCTATTTTGAAGGAGGCACTGCTTCCCCTTCATTCCTGTCACTGCTCATACTGTGAATCGCTGACACAGCAGTAGTGAAGGTTCACAGTATTACAGCCTTCTATTCACTTCAACGGGAGACGGTTGCAATACTGTGAATTGCCGCTACTGCGGTGTCGGCAATTCACAGTACCAGCAGTGACCAGAATGAAGGGGAAGCAGCGCTCGTACGAGTACTGCGGCCTCTTCAAAACAGCTGATCGGCAGGGGTCCCAGTAGTCAGACCCCAAGCAATCAGCTATTGGTGGCCTATCCTGTGGATAGGCCATCAATGTTTAGAGACTCGAAAACTTTTATTGACTTGTGGAATACCTTTTTACTAGGTTACATACTATTAAAATGCTCTCTAGCAGAACTTGAAGTTCCGTAGTCTCCCAGTGCAATCTACAACATGGGACCCCAACAATCAAATGCCATTGATAGCAAAGTTGTCCAGGGATGTAGTAAAAGTGCCCCCTTTGTCTATCAGTGGGATTGGTGTATCCTGCGTGTCTCTGACATGCAGGATCGAGCTACTATCAATCACAACGACGTTCACAACTTAGATGTGATCGATTACAGATGGATCCACGCAGGACCCGCTCACAATGAGCCCATCAGTCCAGCTGACCTGACGGATTCAGGACTTAGCGAACGATGAGGCTGCTCTGCATACAAAGCAGCTGTTTTTCAAAAGTAAAAATAATTTTTAATAAAATGTATTTGGGAAGTTGCTCCAATCACACAGATGTACAATTTAAATAAAAAAGTATTTCAAAAGGTGTACATAGCCTTTGAGCAAATCCATGATTCGTTTCGGAACAAGTATAAAACTCACCAGTGAAGTCTTTAGATGGGATTTTTAGTATTTGGAGGTATTTTTTTTTACCAGTTAGCAAATACGTCTAAATGCTGTGACAAGCTAAAAGAATCCTGGACATGAATCACGCCACTGCTCAGTAGGTGTCAGTATTATCAAGCAGATTTAGGCATGGTTAAACAACTGTATTTAATATAATTACAAGAACTCTATGTATGATTTTTATTATGCTTATGGTTAGTTTATTTATTACTATACCGTATAAGGCCACTTTTACATGGCAGTATTTAGGTCAATATTTTTCATCAGTATTTGAAAACCAAAACCAGGAGAGGGTCCAAAACACGGAAGAGGTCCAAATCTTTCCATCACACTTTTTTTAACGGATTTTAATTGTTTTGGCTTCCAAAAACGGATTCAAAAGGGCTTGTGCCCCTCTGACTCCTAGCACGCATGCTCGGCAAGTCTCCTTCCCTCCCCAGCTATGCCCCTGTACGGGGTTGGTTCAGCAGGTTTCAAAAGCTGTTTTCATAGTTGCCAACATTTGAAAATATTTTCCAGGGACACTTAGGGTGTGGTTTATTTGGTGGGTGTGTTTTATGGGGGTGTGTGGCTTATCTGGTGGGAGTGACCCATGGGGCGTGCCTTTCTTCCCAGAATTTCTGCATACAAATAAACAAACAAACAAACAAAACATTTCTGCACTAGTTTGTCTGACAACTCTTATGGTGGCCAGTATCTCTCTCTGGTTATCCGGTTGTTTATAGGCAGGTGATATCTCACTTTATCACTAGGGTTAGGCGATATGTGCTGATCACTACTGGTAGCGTAAAAACCAGCGAAGATAGTGCCACACTCAGTGCCCTTTGTAGATGGTGCTCCACACTGCTCCCTGTAGATAGTGCCACAGTGCCCTCTGTAGATAATGCCAGAGTGCCTTCTGTAGATAGTGCCACACCCGCCTGTAGATGGAACCACACAGCCCCCTGTAGATGGTGCCACACAGCCCCCTGTAGATGGTGCCACACAGCCCCCCGTAGATAGCACCAATCCCCAGCCAGAGCGTTGCCAACGCTCTGGCCTGGGGATTCCTCTCCTCGTGGAGCCCCTACGTCAATGTCCATATATGGACAGTAACATCAGGGGCTCCTCCAGGAGAGGAATCCCAGCCAGAGCATCGGCAATGCTCTGGCTGGGGATTCGACTCCTACAGGGAGCCGCAATGGGGCTATCTACAGGGAGGGACGTGTAGCGCTGTCGACATGGTGGGGCGCTATCTACAAGGGTGCGTGTGTGGCACTATCTACAAGGGTGCATGTGTGACACTATCTACAGGGGATTCCGGTCCAGGAGGAGCCCCTGACCTCACTGTGACATCAGGGACTCCTTCAGAACAGGAGACAGGGGCTCCGCTATGAGGGAAATCCCCAGCCAGAGCACTGTCTATGCACTGGCTTGGGATTTCTCTTCTGGAGGAGCCCCTAACGTCACTGTTCATATATGTAACACATCCCAAATATACAAGACAAAAGCTATGTTTTGACCCCGCTGGAGTCTTTTTCAAGCATGCTTGAAAAAGACTCCAGCGGGGTCGAAACGTGGCTTTTTCCTTTTGTATATTTGGGATGTGTTAAATAAACACTACAACTTTTTGCCACATGGAGGCTGTCCAAGTTTTTTCACCATTTAAGGAATGTCCGGGTGGGAGTTCTGGATATGGAATTTGCATTGCTTTTGAGTGGGGAGTTCCTGATGCAGAGAGTGCTGTGGAAATCTTTCTATACAACTGCCCATATATGTGACGTCCACATACAGTGACGTCCACATACAGACACTTGGAGTGGAATCCCTGGCCAAAGCGTTGGCAACTCTCTGGACAGAGGAGGTGTGAAGGGCAGAGCGGGGAGTGGATAGTTTCCTGCTCTGCCATAATATTTAATTGTATCTGCGTAAAAATGACAACTTAACTTTATTCTGCGGCTCAATACGATTACGGCAATACCAAATGTATATAAATTTTTTTCATATATTAGTTTTTTCTTTGTAAAAGTAGTATTTGTAAAAAATACATTTGCTTTGTCACCACCTTCTGAAAGCCATAACGTTTTAATTATTTAGTCACTTGAGCAGTGTGAGGGCTTATTTTGGCGGGACGAGCTGTCGTTTTTAATGGTACCATTTTTTTTTTTTACATACAACTTTATCACTTATTACATTTTTTTTTAGCGATAAACAGCAATTCCGTTTTTTTAATTTGTTTTTTTTTACGGCATTCACCGACAATACTTTAGTTAATTCTTTAATTTTTTTTAACGTCTAATATCTTTTTTGTTTTTGTTTTGTACACTACTAAAAACTTTAACTGTTTTTTTTTTACACTTTATCAGTCCCCCTAAGGGACTTGAACCAGCGATCATCAGCGTAATGCAGTACATTGTCATTATTACAGGCAGGGGAGGGGCAGAGGCAGGGTTTGAAAGAGGCAGAAAGAATGCAGAACTGGAGGCCATCATTAGGCCCCCAGGCTGCTATGACAACCATCGGCACCCCACGATCCATTTGCACGGGGGCCGATTTGCTGTCTGAGGGGGCCACCGCCCTCTTTCTAACATCTTAGATGCATCTAAGTGGCTAAACGGCCAGGATCAAAAATACATAGAAATACAAAGCTGACACCTGCAGTGCATGGAGCGGGTTCAGCGCGTGAACCCGCTTCTTACTTCAACCCCCGCACCAGGATGTGCAGTTACGTCCATGTGCGCGTGAAGGGGTTAATAAACTATTTTTGAACACCAATAGACTACATCTAGCAGTCCACAAATCTAGAATCCCCACTAACTGCTGGTGTATTAAGACTTGACTTATTGAATTTAAAATATTATTCTCTACCAGAAAAACTACTATTTCAACAACAATTTTGGTTAAAAGAGCTACGGTATAATTATATTAGCCATTTTGTGTGTATTTCAACATAACCGCTGATTGCAGCTTATTTAGATATGTGACCACTGAGGAGCGGTACAGCTCAAACTCTCCACTTTGCTTACATATAAATTGTTAACTTCTGAAGTGCCTTGCTGCACCACCTTGCTCTAACTTCATAGACATACTAAAGGCAAATACACGCGGGTGATTAAAATATGCACACACAGTGTCGGCTAACCCGACATGTTTCGCCAATAAAACTGCATTCTCAGGGGTCTCTCCACACAACACCCTGTATATAGGACACTGTTTGTTGGCTGGTATTTCCTATTTGCGTATAAGCCAACCAATCACAGGGGAAATAATGTCCCATGTGATCTAACTTATTGATTTGTTCGTTCACAGTAGGTCTTCGCCAGGTGATGCGGCTATTGTGGCCGCACCAGCCAGGCATAACTGACGGACAAGCGCGTCAGCCAATACTGGCTCTTAAGCCGTGTCAGCTAATCATGTATCCACAGGACCAGTCCTATCGGAAACCGCCCACCTTCTGTCATTGGAGACTGTATCTGTCAGTGCTCTCCAAAAAGAGATAACCCGTTGCGCCAGTAGACTGGCCATAGCGGTCTCTAAATTTAGAGGCCATCTTGGCCCTGCCCCATTTGATTGGGCAGCCGCGGCCATTAATATAGCCTGACAGACACATGTATTTTAGGGTGACATTTTACTTACCTCCTGACAGCCGCAGCCATGGATCAGCTACACTCATCCGGGTCCCGTAGGATGCGTGAGCATGCACGCTCGTTCCCGCTCTTAAAGGGCCAGCGCGCGCATCTGAGTTAAAGTACCAAATTAGCCCATGAGCACCCTGGACTAGAAGAAGGGCTCAGCCACTTCCTGCATTGCCTGAGCGTTGTTGTCGTTTACCTATGTTTGTCTCTGCAAATGGTCCCTTCAGTGTCTTCCTAGTCCCCGTGTGCTGTATCGCGTGCTATCCAGAACCAAGTGCAACAACAACACGCTATTTACATTGTTTCTCCGAGAGGGATTGCTATTACATATTAAACAATATTACATAAAATCTTGCGCTGAAATTATTAAAATACACTACCGTTCAAAAGTTTGGGGTCACCCAGACAATTTTGTGTTTTTCATGAAAACTCACACTTCTATTTATCAAATGAGTTGCAAAATGACTAGAAAATATAGTCAAGACATTGACAAGGTTAGAAATAATGATTTTTATTTGAAATAATAATTTTCTCCTTCAAACTTTGCGTTCGTCAAAAAATGCTCCATTTGCAGCAATTACAGCATTGCAGACCTTTGGCATTCTAGCTGTTAATTTGCTGAGGTAAATCGGGAGAAATTTCACCCCATGCTTCCAGAAGCCCCTCCCACAAGTTGGATTGGCTTGATGGGCACTTCTTGCGTACCATACGGTCAAGCTGCTCCCACAACAGCTCTATTGGGTTGAGATCTGGTGACTGCGCTGGCCACTCCATTACAGATAGAATACCAGCTGCCTGCTTCTTCCCTAAATAGTTCTTGCATAATTTGGAGGTGTGCTTTGGGTCATTGTCCTGTTGTAGGATGAAATTGGCTCCAATCAAGCTCTGTCCACAGGGTATGGCATGGCATTGCAAAATGGAGTGATAGCCTTCCTTATTCAAAATCCCTTTTACCTTGTACAAATCTCCCACTTTACCAGCACCAAAGCAACCCCAGACCATCACATTACCTCCACCATGCTTGACAGATGGCGTCAGGCACTCTTCCAGCATCTTTTCAGTTGTTCTGCGTCTCACAAATGTTCTTCTGTGTGATCCAAACACCTCAAACTTCGATTCGTCTGTCCATAACACTTTTTTCCAATCTTCCTCTGTCCAATGTCTGTGTGCTTTTGCCCATATTAATCTTTTCCTTTTATTAGCCAGTCTCAGATATGGCTTCTTCTTTGCCACTCTGCCCTGAAGGCCAGAATCCCGGAGTCGCCTCTTCACTGTAGAGTTGACACTGGCATTTTGCGGGTATTATTTAATGAAGCTGCCAGTTGAGGACCTGTGAGGCGTCTATTTCTCAAACTAGAGACTCTAATGTACTTGTCTTGTTGCTCAGTTGTGCAGCGGGACCTCCCACTTCTCTTTCTACTCTGGTTAGAGCCTGTTTGTGCTGTCCTCTGAAGGGAGTAGTACACACCGTTGTAGGAAATCTTCAGTATCTTGGCAATTTCTCGCATGGAATAGCCTTCATTTCTAAGAACAAGAATAGACTGTCGAGTTTCACATGAAAGCTCTCTTTTTCTAGCCATTTGGAGAGTTTAATCGAACCCACAAATGTAATGCTCCAGATTCTCAACTAGCTCAAAGGAAGGTCAGTTTTATAGCTCCTCTAAACAGCAAAACTGTTTACAGCGGTGCTAACATAATTGCACAAGGGTTTTCAAGTGTTTTCTAAGCATCCATTAGCCTTCTAACACAGTTAAACACAATGTACCATTAGAACACTGGAGTGATGGTTGCTGGAAATGGGCCTCTATACACCTATGTAGATATTGCATTAAAAACCAGACGTTTGCAGCTAGAATAGTCATTTAGCACATTAACAATGTATAGAGTGTATTTCTGATTAATTTAATGTTATCTTCATTGAAAAAAACGGTGCTTTTCTTGCAAAAATAAGGAAATTTCTAAGTGACCCTAAACTTTTGAACGGTAGTGTATACACACACACACTATATATATATATATATATATATATATATATATATATATATATATATATATATATATATATACACACACACACACATATATACACACACATATATACACACATACACACATATATACACACACACACACACATATATATACACACATACACATTGTGAGGGTTTAGCATCAGGAGAGGTTGGTACAGCGGTTTCTTTGTAGCCAGAGACAGGGACACCGTGCATTAAAAGTCATAACAGGGCTTTGCCTGTGTTTTTATTCTTGTCAAAGAAACAGCCTCTTGTACAACAAGGCAAAATACAAAATAAATCCTGCTCGTCTGAGCACTAACTAAACAAGATATTATCTAACTATACCAAGTGCCTTCCTACCAGGCACTGGACACAAAGTAACACAGGTCTTTACTCACATAGCATACAGGCTACTCCAGCCTTAGTAGTCTCCAGTCTGAGTCAGGGGTGAGACTCCCACACACTGTGTCTGCACCTTTTTATACACAGGCTACAGGTGCAGCTAATTGAGCAGAAACCTTGTCCTACAAAAAGAGATGGACTAGGGATTGGGGAACCCGCCCTGCTCTTCTCCAATCCAACTCCAGGCCCTTTTTTCCGGCTTTTCCTTAAGCCGAGATTGGAAAACTAGAGCTTTCTATTGCAAGAACTACTCATTCCCTGGAGCCTAGGATACATATGACAGGATTCTAGGGGAAATATACCTTCCCTCAATGACTTTACCTGTCACTGTCTCACATACACTCTTCCTCTGTTCGAGCCCGTGGGATCAGACACATTTAGCTACAAGGCAGTGTGTCCTAGACAAAGCGTCAGCATTGCCCTGCAGTTTTCCTGCTCTGTGTTCCACAGTATATTTGAAGTTTTGCAAAGTAAGAAACCACCGTGTAACTCTTGCATTTCTCTCTTTAGCTTGACACATCCACGTAAGAGGAGAGTGGTCTGTAACCAACCTAAACCGACGACCCAATAAATAATATCTCAGGGACTCAAGTGCCCACTTAATTGCCAAGCACTCCCGTTCAACTATGCTATAGTTTTTCTCAGCCGGGGTAAGTTTTCTGCTCAAATAGGTCATAGGATGTTCCTCACCACCCACCTCATTGTGACAGAACTGCTCCGAGCCCCACATTAGAAGCATCAGTTTGGACAACAAACTCCTTTTTGAAGTCAGGAGTGACTAAGACTGGTTGGTTACACAGGGCCAGTTTCAACTCTTGAAAGGCGCTTTCAGCCTTCGTGTCCCACTTGACCATGACAGACTTACTTCCCTTGGTAAGATCTGTCAGGGGCGCTGCTGTGCTGGTAAAGTTTGGAATGAACCTGCGGTAATAACCTACAATTCCTAGAAAAGCTCTGACCTGCTTTTTGGTTGAGGGCTGGGGCCAGTTTTGGATAGCCTCAACTTTGTTGACCTGTGGCTTTATCACCCCTCTCCCAATTATGTACCCCAGATACCGTGCTTCCTCCAAGCCTAAGGAACATTTCTTTGGGTTTGCTGTTAACCCCGCGGCTCTGAGGGAGTTTAGTACTGCTTGTACTTTTGGTAAGTGGCTTTCCCAGTCATCACTAAAGATTATAATGTCGTCCAGATATGCCGAAGCATACCGACGATGGGGTTTGAGGACTATGTCCATTAACCTTTGAAAGGTCGCTGGAGCCCCATGTAGCCCAAATGGTAAACAAATATATTGAAACAGACCATCCGGGGTGATGAACGCAGTTTTCTCTTTGGCGCCCTCCGTGAGGGGTACTTGCAAATAGCCTTTGGTTAAATCAAGTGTTGAAAAATACCTTGAATGGCCCAGTCGCTCTATTAACTCGTCAACTCTTGGCATTGGGTATGCGTCAAACTTTGACATCTCATTTAACTTGCGGAAGTCGTTACAGAAACGCAATGACCCATCTGGTTTCGGAATCAATACAATGGGACTTGACCATTCACTTTTTGACTCTTCAATAATCCCAAGGTCTAGCATTTTCTTGACCTCCTCAGATATGGCTTGTCTACGAGCTTCAGGGACTCTGTAGGGTTTGAAGTGGACCCGAACCTGAGGCTCGGTCACAATGTCATGTTTTATTATACTGATCTGTCCTGGCAGTTCTGAAAACACGTCTGTGTTTCTCTGCACAAACTCTTTTGTCTCCTGTTTCTGTGGCTTTGCGAGGGATTCTGACACATACACATCTGGGTTAGGACTATAGGGGGTCCTTACTGCCACGAGGGTCTCTCTTTCTTTCCATGGCTTAATTAAGTTTACATGGTATAACTGCACGGTCTTCCTTTTACCTGGTTGGTAAACTTTATAATTTACATCCCCCACCTTTTCAATTATCTCATACGGCCCTTGCCATCTAGCAAGAAATTTGCTTTCTACGGTTGGCACTAAGACCAACACTCGATCACCAGAGTTAAAATTTCTAACTTTAGCCGTTCGGTTATACACCCTGCTCTGAGCATCCTGAGCTTGCTCCAAGTGCTCCTTAACTATCGGCATGACTGCAGCGATTCGGTCTTGCATCAACGTGACATGCTCAATTACACTCCTATAAGGTGTGGACTCTTGCTCCCAGGTTTCCTTGGCTATGTCCAGGAGACCACGGGGTTGTCTGCCGTATACAAGTTCGAAAGGAGAAAACCCTGTGGATGATTGAGGAACTTCACGTACAACGAACATCAAATAGGGCAGAAGACAGTCCCAATCCTTCCCATCCTTACTAACCACCCTCCTCAACATGCCTTTTAATGTCTTATTGAATCTTTCGACAAGACCATCAGTTTGAGGGTGATATATAGAGGTACGCAGGTGTTTAATTTTCAGCAGTTTACATAATTCCTTGGTGATTTTGGACATAAAGGGAGTTCCCTGATCGGTAAGGATTTCCTTAGGTAAACCAGTACGGGAAAACATGTAAAACAACTCTCTTGCAATGGCTTTTGAAGAGGAATTTCGCAAAGGGACTGCCTCAGGGTAGCGTGTGGCATAGTCCAACACCACTAGGATATATTGATGTCCTCTAGAGGATTTGACTAAAGGGCCGACCAGATCCATGGCAATTCTTTCAAAAGGGATCCCAATGATAGGCAAAGGCACCAGCGGACTCCTAAAATGTGGCATAGGAGCCGTTATCTGACACTCCGGGCAGGACTCGCAATACCTCTGAACTTCCGTATATACCCCCAGCCAGAAGAATCGTTGTAAGATACGCTCTCTGGTCTTTTCGCAACCTAGATGTCCACCCAGCACGTGTTTATGAGCCAGGTCCAACACCGTTCTACGATACGGTTGGGGTATCACCAGCTGTTCAACAACCTCCCCACGTACGTTATCTATCCGATACAGCAAATCCTGGTTAACCGCCATGTGTGGAAACACCTTATCAGCCTCTGGATGTTGAGGCACTCCATTTAATACCTTAGTATTTTCCCTGGCTTTTACCAATGTGGGATCGCTAAGTTGAGCGGTCCCAAAATTGTTACGTGATACATTTAACTCTGGTATCTCAGAAATTTCCTCCTGCTCATCTGTTTCACCAGCAAAAACAGACAGAGGAAATTTATCAGGCTCAGTGGTCACCCCTACTGCTGGCACCTCAGCATCTTCGTTAAAGGGTTCTGGGCTAATCACAGCGCACACATTAATACCATCATTAACATTTACAGTGGAGGTTACATCTTTCTTCCTCCACAAGTCCCAGAACACTGGGAAGTCTCTCCCCAGGATCACACTGTGCATCAGGGACTTGACCACACCCACTTCATGGCAAGCGGTTCCACAGGAAGTCTCTAGAGTGACCAAAGCGGTGGGGTATTCTTTAGTGTCCCCATGTATGCACAGGACCCCTATACTATGTCCGCTGAATGTTCCAGGGTCTATCAGGCTGGCATGCACCAGGGTAACCAGACTCCCAGAATCCAGCAAGGCACTCACAGTACACCCTTCCACTTTTACGACACACATTTGTTGCTCAGTCTCGTAAACAGTCTCAGCAGAACAAACAGGACTTGCAAACAAGGATATTTGCCTTGCTGCATCACAGTCCATTGGCTCAGTAGTCAGGGGACAATTGGCAGCAATATGCCCAGGTCCATAACACCGCCAGCACTGTATGCGGCCCCGGTCCCCAACTTGAGACCCTGGTCTGGCCTTCAGTGTCTCTCTGGGATTTCTTCCCTCCTTCTGCTCCCCTTCTGAGCCACCTCCCTTAAAGACATTTCTCACCCCTCTAGTAAATGGAACAGTCTTACCGGGTGCTCCGCACGATTTGCTGTTCCTGGGGTTAGAACATCCAGGCGGTAGTTCTTGGAGTAGATCCTGAGTAGCTCTGTACCTTTCAATCAGGTTCACCAGCTGTTCCACATCTGTAGGATCTCCTTGACCGACCCAACGCTGAACCTTCGGTGGTAAGGAGCGGATGTATTTGTCAAGCACCACTCTCTCCACGATCTGCGCAGGGGTTGATTCCTCTGGCTGTAGCCATTTCCTTGCAAGATGGACAAGATCATACATTTGTGATCGCGCAGGTAGGTGTTCCACGAAAGTCCAGTTCTGCACCCGTCGAGCACGCACATTCATATTAACACCCAGACGGGCAAGGATCTCACCCTTCAGCTTGGAGTAATCCTTGGCATCCTGCTCATTGAGATCAAAGTACGCCTTTTGCGGCTCTCCGGTTAGGAAAGGTGCCACCACTGCTGCCCACTGATCTGAAGGTAACTTCTCTCGTTCTGCCACTCGCTCAAACACCATGAGATAGGCCTCAACGTCGTCGGTGGATGTCATCTTCTGCAGAGATGTCTGTACCGCTGCACGAGTGGTTTGGCGCAAACCATGAGGCCCCGCTGACCTCTCCACTGAGGCCTGAATTTGGTCTTGCAAATAGCGATTAATTTGCTGCTGTTCTTTTAAGGCCAGTCTGTGGGCTTCACCCAGCAGAACATTGGTTTCAGCCTGTGCACGCATGGCTTCCTCATGCACCATTCGCTGAGTCGCGCTGGCTTCTTGCAGAGCTGTGCTTATCTTCCCCTGGTTGATATTAGCCTGAATCAGCTGTTTAAGTATTTCATCCATTTTAACAGTCTCTTTTAGCCCTGTTGCCGCTTTCACCCAAGACATACACTTCCAAGCACTCTCGGGGAGAAAAAATTGTGTTGTTGCCCATAGCAACGATTTTCCACTTGGAGCAGCAAAAGTCCTTTTAAATAGGTGTATGTCTCTTTAAGACCGTGCCCGCATCGGCCACCATATGTGAGGGTTTAGCATCAGGAGAGGTTGGTACAGCGGTTTCTTTGTAGCCAGAGACAGGGACACCGTGCATTAAAAGTCATAACAGGGCTTTGCCTGTGTTTTTATTCTTGTCAAAGAAACAGCCTCTTGTACAACAAGGCAAAATACAAAATAAATCCTGCTCGTCTGAGCACTAACTAAACAAGATATTATCTAACTATACCAAGTGCCTTCCTACCAGGCACTGGACACAAAGTAACACAGGTCTTTACTCACATAGCATACAGGCTACTCCAGCCTTAGTAGTCTCCAGTCTGAGTCAGGGGTGAGACTCCCACACACTGTGTCTGCACCTTTTTATACACAGGCTACAGGTGCAGGTAATTGAGCAGCAGCCTTGTCCTACAAACAGAGATGGACTAGGGATTGGGGAACCCGCCCTGCTCTTCTCCAATCCAACTCCAGGCCCTTTTTCCAGCTTTTCCTTAAGCCGAGATTGGAAAACTAGAGCTTTCTATTGCAAGAACTACTCATTCCCTGGAGCCTAGGATATATATGACAGGATTCTAGGGGAAATATACCTTCCCTCAATGACTTTACCTGTCACTGTCTCACAACATATATACACACACACACACACATATATATATATATATACACACACATATACACATGCATACACACACAAAAACACACATATTATATATATATATACACACACACACACATATACATACACACACACACACATGTATACACACATACATATATATACATACACATATATACACACACACATACATACACACACACACGTGTGTGTGTATATATATATATATATACACACACGTGTGTATATATATATATATATATATATATACACACACACACACACATATATATATATATATATACACACATATATATACACACATACATATATACACACATATATGCACAAATATATGCACACATACACACATCTTTTTCTTTGTTGAAACAACAAGAACTGCTATTAGACATATTTTTGGGCTTTTTAGTGTAGGCTTTTTCATAGATACAGCTATACACATACATGCCACAGCTCCCTTATTAATTTGATCTACCATTAGTGTCCATTTTAGGAGGTAGACAATGGTGTAGGTAGCATAGAAGCTGCCCAAGCCACTGCTATGGGCTCTTCAACCGAGGGGGCCTATTCCGGTTGGTCTCATCCGTATTTTAATGGTTGGTGAGAATCTACAAAGATATGTGGTCTCCACAGGTGCGATAAAGTTAGCAAACAAGAAAGAGGAAAATGTTCTTGACTCATGAAAATTGAATAGGGGCCCTGGCACCGTCGTCTTTGGAGAAGGGAATCGTGAAGGAAACACTTTTTTATACCATGAATCTTTCAAACGCAGATCAGTGACCCTGGAAGGTTTAAAAATATCTTTAGGTACAGTTTAACAAGGCAAATCAAGATCTGGACACACATAAAAATAGTGTAATCTCCTTTAGTTAATTCAACAAATGGTTCTTTCTCAAGGTAGATAAGGAACTGAATAACTAATGTTCTATAAACAAATGATTAACTTGAAATGTTGAGATAAATCTTTTGGTTACTATTTGCTGTAGAACAGTAACTCATTTTCAGTTCTTTACCACCATTGAAGAAAAAAAAAACAATACTTTCAATAATGAGAACTTTTAAGTTTAAAGTGGTATTCCTATCTTTGACATTTATGGATATATCCACAGGCTAAATGTCTGATAGATGTGGGACCCTGACAAAGCCCCATCTGGTTAGGTGGCCGCTCGCCACCGCGTCCTGGCGGAGATTTATCAGAGAGTTGGTCGGGACTTTCGGAAAAAGCATTACTCGCTGCTCTATGCGGTTTCCACAACTCCTTTTTGTAGTGATAGGAGTAACGGAAACCGTGTAGAACGTTGAGCTTTGCCGTTTCCGGAACTTCCATACTGTTACGCAGTTTCCGTAAGCCTGGGCACCTCTCCACACAGTCACCGCCTTGAGGCAGCAGCCAGAGGAGATAGGTGCAGGTTTCAGAGCTGGGACCCGCATTTATCAGACATTTATGGCCTATCCTGCAAAGTTGTGTGTAGGAGACTATACAGAGCCACAGTCTTCTGGGGCTCTGTACAACAGAGCCATGTCAACCACATGTGCTGCAATCTGGTGCTCCATGCGTAATTGTATTTTAAAGATATTCTCTCCTAGAAACATTGCATCCAAGCAGCATGCCTGCATATAGGGATATAGTAGGTCCCCAATGAAGTCTATGGGTGTCCTGTTATGGCTACGTACAACTTGGAGCACAAACCGTAATACAGCCATGTGTATGAGGCTGTAAGCTGGATTCACACACAACTTTTAGATCGGATTTTGTTGGCTTTTTTCCGCCATTTTTGGTTGCCATACATGCATGGGTTGCCATATGCAAACACATTTTTAGGAACCCTTAAATGAGATACAAGAAATAATGATTTCTGAAGCGGTGTGCCGGCAAATTCCACTGGAATTTGCCGGCACATATTGTAAGAATCCATTAACGCATCAGTTGTCACAATAGATTTTTCCTTCATACCTCTAGGTCACTTACTGTATGGAAATTGGCCATTAGTCATCTATTTCTCTCCCCATAGAGTAACTACCCACCCTCGGATCTTCTGCTAAGAGCGAAATAAAGAAAAACTCTACTCTGCTGTTTTCTGCAATAAAAGACCAGTGAGACTTCTGCCAGCAGTATGGCAGCTGGAAGTTATACAAATAGACATATTGCTCTGGAATAGCTACATTTTAAGGATTAAAAGTGGAAGTGTGTGGTCTTCGGACATGTCTGTTTAACCCTTTAATGACCAGCCTATTATTTTTCTGTAAACATAGCTGTGTGAGGGCTTGTTTTTTGCGAAACAAGTTTTTAATGGCAACATTTTGGGGGACAAAGGGAGCCCCCCTGCTCCGACACCTGCTCTAGCCTTAGGACTTATGTCGCAGTACCACCTTTTCTCGGTGCTGTGGCATAAGTATCCTTAACGCGTTAAGGACACAGCCTTGTTTTGGCCTTAAGGCTCAGAGCCCATTTTTCAAATCTGACATATTTCACTTTATGTGGTAATAACTTCGGAATGCTTAAACCTATCCAAACGATTCTGATATTTTCTTGTGACACATTGGGCTTTATGTTAGTGGTAAAATTTGGATGATATATTCAGTATTTATTTGTGAAAAATAGCAAAATTTAGAGAACATTTGGAAAAAAAATAGAATTTTTCTGAATTTAAATGCATTTTCTTGTAAGACAGAAGGTTATACCACCCAAAAAAGTTACTAGTTCACATTTCCCATATGTCTACTATATGTTGCCATCATTTTTTGAACATTCTTCTTTTTTTCTAGGACGTTACATGGCTTAGAACATAAGCAACAATTTCACATATTATGAATACAATTTCAAAAGCATTTTTTTTTTTAGGTACCAGTTCAGTTCTGAAGTGGCTTTGAGGGGCTTATATTTTAGAAACCCCCATAAAAACACCCGATCTTAGAAACTAGACCCTCAAAGTATTCAAAACAGCATTTAGAACGTTTATTAACCCTTTAGGTGTTTCACAGTAATTTAAAGCAAAGTAGAGGTGAAATTTACAAATTTCATTTTTTTGTCAGAAAATCCTTTTTATTCCATTTTTTTTTCTGTAAAACAGAAGGTTTTACCAGAGAAACACAACTTAATACTTATTGCCCAGATTCTGCAGTTTTGAGAAATATCCCACATGTGGCTCTAGAGTGGTAATGGACTGAAGCACCGGCCTCCGAAGCAAAGGAGCACCTAGTGGGTTTTGAGGGCTCCTTTTTAGTAGGCACCATGTCCGGTTTGAAGAGGTCTTGTGGTACCAAAACAGTGGAAACCCCACAAAAGTGACCCTATTTGGCAAACTACACCCCTCAAGGAACTTACCAAGGGGTATAGGGGGCATTTAGATCCCACAGGTTTTTTGCTGCTTTTTGTGGAATTAGGCTGTACAATTGAAAATCTAATTTTTCCGAAGAAAGGTACGAATTTTTAATTTGACCAGGAAGAAAGGAGGAAAAGCACCTCAACATTTGAAAAGCAATTTCTCCCGATTACGGCAATACCCCATATGTGGTCATAAACTGCTGGTTGGACAAACGGCAGGGATCAGAAAGGCAGGAGTGATATTTGGCATGTAGATTTTGCTGGATTGGTTTCTGGACACCGTGTCGCAATTGCAGAGCTTCTGAGGTAACAATACAGGGGAAACCCCTTAAACGTGACCCCATTTTGGAAACTAGACCCCTTGAGGAATTCATTACAGTTTTCATAGGGTGCATGCGACTTTTTGATCAGTTTTTATTCTATTTTTAAGAGGCGTGGTGACTATAAAACAGTTACTCTGCTATAGTTTTTATTCCTTTTTTTTTTTTACAGCGTTCACCGTGTGCTATAAATAACATTCACTTTATTCTGCGTGGCGATACGATAACGGCGATACCAGAAGTTTAAAGTTTTTTTTATGTCTTATGGCGTTTACACTATAAAATACTTTTTATAAAAAATTATTTACTTTTTGTGTTGCCTTATTCTAAGAGCCAGAACTTTTTTATTTTTCCATCAAGAAAGCCGTGCGAGGACTTGTTTTTTGAGTAACGAACTGTAGTTTTCGATCAGAACTATTTTTAGGTAGATGCGACTTTTTGATCTCTTTTTACTCTATTTTTTGGGAGGTGAAGTGACCAAAAAAATTGTCATTCTGGTATGGTTTATTATTATTTTCTTTTAGGGCATTCACCGTGCGGGATAAATAAAACATTTTTGTAATTCAGGCCATTACGGACGCGGTGATACCAATTATGTATAGTTTGTTTATTTTTATTAATAATAAAAAGGACTGATAAGTGAAAAAGGGGGATTTCTACATTACTTTTAAAACTTTTTATTTTTACACAACTTTTTTTTTTTTTACTTTTTTACTTTGTCCCACTAGGGGCTTGAGGGCAGGAGGCCGTGATCGCTATTCGAATACACTGCACTACATGCGTAGTGCAGTGTATTAGAGCCGTCAGCTACTCGCTGACAGCAAGCATAGCGGGTCCTGACTTTGTCAGGACCCACTAGGCTTAAGTAGATGGCATAGCCGGATGGCCTTATTAGGCGTCCGGTTGCCATAGCAACCATCGCCACCCGCTATCATGTAGCGGGCCGTCGATTATAGTTTAACCCGTAAGAAGCTGCAATCACTATAGAATACGGTTTCCAAGGGGTTAATCAGCGGAAACACCGCTATCGGTCCCCCCTGCAGGAGCTGCGTCAACTGCTGTACGAGACAGCAGCTGTCACAGCTCCTGCATGTGTCGGAAGGACGGCCAAAATGGCCGTTCCTCCCGTGACGTACTATTAGGTCATGGAGCGCGAACGATACTGTTACCATGACCTAATAGTACGTCCAGGAGCGGGAAACGGTTAATGACCGCAGTGAAGAGGCATATGGGCAGATATTAAGGGGTAAATGTACATACTTATTTTTATTTCCCATGATAGCACAATTGTTTACATATATACACACACACGTTAACTCAGTGTCCAATCAGTTTGAATGGGACTGGCAACGCCTAGATATTTTTTTATTCATACATTTCCAAAAGGAATAAGAGAAGAATAGCACAATGCAGAGTTCTAAGAAAGGGTGATCCAGCATGGTTATATCATGGGGAATAAAAAATTATTTTTGTAAAACAGACATGTCAGGAGAGCGGACAAGCCCTTTTTATTCTACTAGTAGCTTCAAATATAACTACATGCAGTATAAGTCAATTTCTGCCAGGTCCCAATTAAGAAATCAATTTCCTGTAAAGGGAACTCATTTGGCATGATATGTGAAGTTATTTCTAGGATGCTGTACTTACAAAAAAGTTATCCATTTGGGAGTAATACAACTGTGAATCATGACATCAGGGGAAGACTGGAGACCAACTAATAACACTTTGTCACGGAGTGGGTTAGTTGACCCACTAGGCCGTACCGCCGCAGCGGGGAGGCAGCTGGCCAAACAGGAAACCCCAGAATTACAATGTCCCGCACAAGGGTACATGGATAGTCCAGACGGTGGCCGCAGTCCTGGCACTGATGTAGATGGTTGCAGCAGATAACGCCAAACGTAGCGGATGACAGGTGCCGCAGGTTGCGCCAAACGTGGCGGATTCCTCCGGACGTGGCAGAAGACGCAGGACGTGGCGGATTCCTCCGGACGTGGCAGATGACACAGGACGTGGCGGATTCCTCCGGACGTGGTACGACTTGATGCTAAAGGCACAGCACGGGAAACAGGAACAGGGAACAAGGCACGGGTAACAACTGGAATGGGAAACACTAAGAGACCATTTGCAAGACAGACTGCGAAAACTAACAGCGCTCAGGAGCCTGGGGCCTTCTTATAGACCAGGAAATCATGGCAGTTGATGATGACGATTTCCTAAGTGCCCTTTAAGGCCGGGCACTAGCGTGCGCGCACACAGTACGGGACACAGCAGAACTGAGCGGAAGTGAGCGCTAGCATCTCCTAGGAAGGAGATGGGGGCCAGCGCTCACGGATCCATGGCTGTGGGAGTCCGGAGGTGAGTAAACCCGACGGCCCGCGGCCATGGACGCTACAGTATCCCCCCTCTTACGGCCCCTCTTCATGGGGCCAGAGCGAGAGAGGAACTTTTTAATAAGAGCAGGAGCACGGATGTTCTCTTCTGGCTCCCAAAACCTCTCCTCAGGACCAAAACCCTCTCCAGTCCACCAAATAGAAAGTCCTCCCTCCTACCCTTTTGCAGTCCAGGATCTCCTTTACCTTGAATACATCAGAAGGGCCGCTGGGAGCAACTGTGGAACTAGAAGTCTTGCTGTAGCGGTTCAGGACCACTGTTTTGAGGAGGGACACATGGAAGGAGTTGGGGATTCTGAGGGTAGGGGGCAGGCGCAGCTTATAGGAGACAGGGTTGATTTGTCGCAGAATCTCGAAAGGACCAAGGAACCTGGGCGCAAACTTGTATGAAGGCACCTTCAAGCGAATGTTTCGAGAGGACAGCCAGACTTTAGTCCCTGGAAGATACGGAGGCGGCTCTCGTCTCCTCGTACCTGCCTTTCGCTTCATGCGATCTACTGCCAGCAAAATAGAGGACTGGGTCTGTTGCCAGATTAGCAGGAAGTCCCCATATGCAGAGTCAGCCGCGGGTACCTGAGATGAAGTCGACACAGGAAGAGGGACTCTGGGATGTTGACTGTACACAATGAAATGGAGTGGAAGTGGTGTACTCATTTGTGTGGTTGTTGTATGAGGACTCGGCCCATGGAAGAAGCTGTACCCAGTTATCGTGCTGTGAAGAGATGAAGTGGCAGAGATAATTCTCCATGATCTGGTTGATCCTCTCAACTTTCCCATTGGACTGGGGGTGATAGGCTGAGAAAAAGTCCAAACTCACATCCAGGAGTTTACAGAGGGTTCTCCAGAACTTTGAAGTAAACTGAACCCCCCGGTCGGACACAATGTGTAGAGGCAAGCCATGCAAACGAAAGATGTGTAGAATGAAGAGACTCGCCAGTCGAGGAGCAGAAGGTAGGCCCGTCAGCGGGATAAAATGTGCCATCTTAGAGAACCGATCCACCACCACCCAGACGGTGTTGCATCCTGCTGAGGCTGGGGGGAGGTCTGTGACAAAGTCCATCGCAATCAGGTCTCGGGTTTTATGGACACCAGCGTGCCGAGCCAGTTTAGAACTGTGTCCCCAGCGGAGAACGCTTCAACAAAAGTCCTCCCAGGAGGGATGTCTTTAACCTGCAGAGGATTGGCAGTGACAATGCAGGACGGGTCTATGATAGTCTGAAGGGACTCCACCGTGTCTTCCGTCTCAAACGATCTGGACAGGGCATCGGCCCTCACATTCTTGTCCGCGGGACGGTAGTGGAGCACAAACTGAAAACGGGTGAAGAACAGCGACCACCTGGCTTGACGGGGATTCAGTCGTTGTGCAGACTGAAGGTAGGTAAAGGTTTTTGTGGTCGGTGAAGATCAGGATGGGGTGAGCAGCGCCCTCTAGAAGAGGTCTCCACTCCTCCAGGGCCAGTTTGATGGCCAGCAGCTCCCGATATCCAATAGAGTAATTGCGCTCAGCAGAAGAAAAAAAAAGTCTTGAGTAGTAGCCACATACCACTGCCTTCCCTTTGGAGCTGCTCTGGAACAGAAGTGCACCAGCACCAACAGAGGAGGCGTCCATCTCCAATGAGAACTGCCGAGATACATCAGGATGATGGAGGATCGAAGCTGAAGTGAAGGCATTCTTGAGGCTAATAAATGCGGACTCTGCGTCTGGAGTCCACACCTTGGCGTTCACACCCTTCTTGGTAAGGGTAGAGATGGGAGCTGTCAGAGTAGAGAAGTTAGGAATAAACGGCCGGTAGAAATTGGCGAATACCAGGAACCGCTGTATGGCCCTTAAGCCTTGAGGACGTGGCCACTCCAGGACAGCTTTCACTTTCTCAGGATCCATCTTGAGGCCTGGATCCGAGATGATGTAGCCCAGGAAGGGTAGAGAACTCTTCTCAAATACGCACTTCTTCAGCTTGGCGTATAAATGATTCTGCCTTAATCGTAGTAGAACCTGACGGACATGCCTCCGATGAGTCGTCGGATCTGGGGAGAAAATCAAAATATCATCGAGATAAACAAAAACACAGACATAGAGGAGATCTCAGACGATATCATTAACGAACTCCTGAAACACTGTGCAAAGGGTATAACTAGGTATTCGTAGTGCCCTTCCTGGGTGTTAAAAGACGTCTTCCATTCGTCACCCCGGCGAATACCGACTAGATTATAATCCCCCTGCAGGTCTAGCTTAGAAAAAATTTGGGCTCCTCGTATGCGATCAAACAGCTCAGCTATAAGTGGCAACGGGTATTTGTTCTTGACCGTGATCTGGTTGAGACCACGGTAGTCAAATGCAGGGTCGAAGGGATCCGTCCTTTTTAACGAAGAAGAATGCAGCCCCGGCCGGGGAAGAAGACTTTCGTATGTAACCCCTCTCCTGATTCTCCTTGATATAGGCCGACATGGATAGAGACTCAGGCAAGGAGAGAGGATATACTCGACCAGGGGGAAGAGAGGCATTAGGAACCAGTTCAATGGGGCAGTCATAAGTCCGAAGTGGAGGCAGCGTCTCAGCCTCCCTTTTGCTGAAAACATCTGCATACTGAGCAAACTGGGGCGGGGCAGTCCCGCCAATGACTGAGGCAGAGGAGGCTTGACAGGATGAATCTGCAACAGACAATGACCATGGCACTCGGAGCCCCATTGGAGAACCTCTCCAGTATTCCAGTCCAGGACTGGGGCATGTAGTTGAAGCCAAGGCAGGCCCAGTAGAACAGGATTGACAGAATGAAGGACTCCATCCTGGAGCTTCAACGGTTTGGTTTTATAAACTATGGGATCAGGCAGAGGCAGTCCATTAACTGAGGCAACAGCCAAAGACGTCTCTAGGGGGGACTGTGGGCAACTGAAGATGATCCACAAGCTCTTTCTGGATGAAGTTTACAGCAGAACCAGAGTCAAGGTAGGCAGAAACTTGATGCACCCTCTTGCCGGATACTAGGGTCACAGGAATAGTCAACTTGGAACAGAAGGCTTTATTAGGTACCATTCCATCTAGGGTTGTCTCTCCAACCAATCCTAGGCAATGGTGTCTCTCTGGCCTCTGGGGGCACAGACGCACAATATGGCCTCTGAGGCCGCAATACAGACAAAGTCCCGAAGTGCGTCTGCGTTGTCTCTCCTGGGTAGACAATTTGACAAAGTTACTCTGCATCGGATCCTCTGGTGGGACGACTGTGGAAGATTGCTGAAAAAGTAGAATCCAGCTTAGGAAGTTCTCTCTCCAGGAGAACCTCTTGGGAACGCTCCAGGATCCTCATGTCAACCCGGGACGCGAGTAGGATAAGATCGTCCAGGGTAGATGGCAGATCGCGAGCAGCCAGCTCATCCTTGATCCCTGAAGACAGTCCCTGCCAGAATGTGGCCACCAAAGCCTCGTTGTTCCAGGTCAATTCAGCAGCCAGGATACGGAACTGAATGGCATACTCGCCCACAGAGAGGTCTCCCTAATGTAGGGTCATCAAGGATGCGGCAGCTGAAGAAACTCTCCCAGGTTCCTCAAAGATTGAGCGGAAGGTCTGTAAGAAGCACTGCAAGTCCCGGGTCTCTGGTCCCTGATGTTCCCACAGAGGATTTGCCTATGCCAGGGCTTTGCCAGTAAGGAGAGAGATGATGAAGGCGATCCTGACGTCATCCGAAGAGAAGGACCTAGCATGTAGTCTGAAATGGATCAGGCACGGATTAAAAAATCCCCTGCAGGACCTTGGATCTCCGTCATAGCGTGGAGGTAGTGGCAAGAAACACAGGGGATTGGTACCGGTACAGGCAGGAAGTGTAGCAGGAGGAACCGCAGGAATGGGTGCGGTGATGGCTGTGGTGGGAGCAAGCAGCCGATGGGCTATGGCGTTCACCGACAGGAGGAGCTGGTCTTGTTGTGACTGGAGATCCTCCATCTCGGCCAGCATGGCTTGTGTAGTCAAAGTCTCAGGTTGACCAGCGGGGTCCATGGCCTGAGCGTACTGTCACGGGGCGGGTTATTGGACCCACTAGGCCATACTGCTGCAGCGGGGAGGCAGCTGGCCAAACAACAGGAAACCCCAGAATTACAATGTCCCGCACAAGGGTACCTGGATAGTCCAGACGGTGGCCGCAGTCCTGGCACTGATGTAGATGGTTGCAGCAGATAACGCCAAACGTGGCGGATGACACAGGTGCCGCAGGCTGCGCCAGACGTGGTGGATTCCTCCAGACGTGGCAGATTACAGAGAACGTGGCGGATTCCTCCGGGACGTGGCACGACTTGATGCTAAAGGCACAGCACGGGAAACAGGAACAGGGAACAAGGCACGGGTAACAATCATGGCAATTGATAATGACGATTTCCTAAGTGCGCGGGACACCCTACGGGACACAGCAGAACAGAGCGGAAGTGAGTGCTGTCGACTCCTAGGAAGGAGATGGGGGCCAGCGCTCACGGATCCATGGCTGCGGGCCTTGGGAGGTGAGTAAACCCGACGGCCCGTGGCCATGGACGCTACACACTTCATCCATCAGATAAGATGAATGTGGAGAGAATTGTTTAGTCTGAAGATAAGCCCACCCATGTGCCCATTCATGACTGAGGGATGATAGTGATGAGTTCAGTCCTAGTGATCATTCTACACCCAATCCCGTCCTTCTACAACTATATCTCCCAAATAAAGACAGACATGATTGGATAAAGTTGGCCACAGCAGCCAGTTTATTAACAAACAATGACACAAATAGAAAATTACCATCAACATGTATATAATCAACATTTCTCACACATATTTTAAACAATCATTCAAAGGAAAGAGGTCCTTGGAGCTAAGAAGGCCTGCCAATCTGCCCATAAGTGCAATTTTACCATCAGCCAATTCCCCACAGGCTCATGGGCAGTGTCTAACTGCAGATGGCTAATAATAAATGGCGAATCATCATAGGGCGTTTTGGGCGGCCTCCCGAGCCCGAGGCACCTGGGGGCCCATGGCCACCCAAAGTACAATGTAGTTTGGTCGCTTTTTTTGCCTGAATTTAGGGGGGCCTTGTCTGAGGTCTGTATTAGTTTAGGGGGTCTGATCTGGGATCTGTATTAAGGGGTCCTGTCTGAGGTCTGTATTTATTTAGGGTGCTTGTTCTGGGGTCTGTATTTGTTTAGGGGGATCTGGTCTGGGGACTGCAATAGTTTAGAAAGTGTGGGTCTGTATGTATTCTATGATCTAGTCTGGGGTCCATTTTAATTGGTCTGAGTAAAAGGGGTTGTCCGGGCACATCGATAGGTCATCAGTATAAAAAAACGATCTGTGCCTGGACAACCCATTTAATTTTTGGTTCTGGGCCGTGTTGTCTAAATTTGTGTGTTTCTACAGAGGCTGGAAATAGCTGCAGAAGTGATGGGCAAAGATGTCTCATCAGGAGAAGTCACCATAATGGTCTGCGTCAGATGAAGACAATAAAACGACTACCGTCAGAGAAGACATCACCTGTGAATCACTGGATCTATAGGGGATCTCCTGTCCGGACACGTCTGTTGTAGGAAATCCTTGTATTCTACATATCTTTGTGTACCCAGGACTAATAGACATATGTGTTACCCCATTGTCAAGAGGATGTGTCCCTACACAGTGTGATACAGTCAGCGATGGTTGGAGACGGTCAGTATGTAGGGACACAGCCCTTTGACAAGGGGAATCGTAACAACCATTTGTCAATTCTCGCACAAAAAGGTGGTGTTCACTATAGACACAGCAGAGCGGCGGTGGGGAAGGGGGCCCCAAGTTTGTGGAACAGCCCAGTGCCTATGGTCTAGTTAATCCGCCACTGCCAATAATTCACCCTTGCTCCCCGGGACACAACCCAGCCATTCCATAATATTAGAATATTGTCAATGAATCTGAGCCAGAGGATCACACTTGAAGTTTCCATCGCCTCTTGGAAGACAATGTCTTTCTCCCACCAGCCTAGATAGAGATTGGCAAAGGTTGGGGCACAGGAACTGCCCATTGCCACTCCTCGAAGCTGGTGAAAAAACTTTCCATTGAACGTGAAAGAATTTCATCCCAACACAAATTGAAGCAACCTCATGACGAACTGATTATGGCTAGTAAATGGAGTACCTCTCGATTTCAATAAGTACCTCACTGAGTTACAGCCCTTGTCATGTGGTATACTACTGTACAGGGCCTGCACGTCCAAACTTCCCAAGAGTACACCCTCATCAAGCTGTATACCCTCTAGTTGTTTAAGAACATCCATTGTATCCCTCACATAGGACGGAAGGGTCACCACAAATGGACGGAGAATCTGGTCAACATACAAGCTAGCATTCTGTGTAACACTATCAATGCCTGTTACAAAAGACCGCCCTTTCAGTGGAACTAGACCCTTGTGCACCTTTGATAGGCTATAAAATGTTGCCATCACAGGGAACTCTGGAAGTAGAAACTTGAACTCTCTCTCTCTGGTCAATGATATCCTCTGACCTAGCGTGTGACAACAAACTATTAAATTCCTCTTTATAGGATTTAATTGGGTTATTAGGCAAGATTTCATAACAAATGCGGTAGTCAAGGATCGCAAGGCACATACCAACATAGGTCTGGTGATACATAACGACCACATTACCACCCATACCGGATGTCTTAACAACAATAGATTCATCCTGTAATGACCGGGGGGTAGGGAAACGGACAAGTGAGCCCTAATCTACCCGCCACTCTGTCCCTGCCTACTTGCAACGACCCGCCCTAGGCGACGGGGTACAACTGGGCGGCGGTCCCTGCACTCAGTAAGTGCACGACAAACATACAAGGGAATACAAGCAAGGGAAAGGGGCAGTTGCCCACGGCAACACCGTGAGCAACCAGAGTGGTGAACGAGCCGAGTCAAGCCAGGAGTGTGCGAGGTACCAAACGAAGAGCAGAAGAGTAGTCAGTAAGCCAGGGTCAGTATGGAGCAGGAACAAAATAGAAGGAGCTGTAGCTGGGCCAGGAAACCACACGAAAAAGAATAACAAGCAAGGAGGAACAGGAAATGCAGGTATAAATAGACAGGCGGGAGCTAGCTGAGTCTGGCCAGGTTGCGATAGGCTCTCCCACTCCTAAGCCTGCCAGCCTGAGTGGTGGAAGCTGGAGTCAGTCTCAGGGATGTAGATTCAGGGGCTGACTGATTAATTAAGGGAGTTAACCCCGAAGCGGTGCCTGGCAGATCCTTTACACATCCTTTTCAAGGAGCCTCAGACTCTCCACTTCTTCAAGTGTGATACTGTTCACTTTGCCCTTAGAATGTAAATGGGTCAATTGATCAATGACTACCTTAAGAAATGTATCAATAGGTGTTTTATCATTTATTGGAGGGTTTCTTGTTGACAGAAGGGTTAAATTAGTAAAAGGACCCTCACCTGGTACCCTATTCCCCTTATCCAACAGACCCCCATTGTTCTCAACAATGGCATATCCTCCTCATCTAACCCCAATTTGGTACACCTACGTCTATCTTTAAGCTTAACATTTTTTCCCACTTGAGCTTACGCCCAAACAATTGCAAATCATTCACCCATGAAAACAGGTCAAAAGAGGGTGCAGGTACAAAAGAGAGTCCATGTTTCAATAGACACAATTCTCCCTCTGATAGTTTTCCTTTCGTCCCCGTAGCAAAGTCCGACACTAGTGGGACTTTGGCCAAAAAAATCACACCTATTAGAAGAGTTGGAGAAATCTCCCCTATTGGAAGAGTTGAAACCACGTTTCCCTCTATTTCTTCCTCTAGTATTTACATTGGCGTATCGAGATCTTCCCTGATTTCCCCCTCTGCTATTGACACGATGGGAAGTATCAGTCATAATCAGAGGAGGATAATTCAGTACCAAGGTCATGATTACCCTGATCTTTTCTATTAAATTAAAAAATTCTACCCTCTTTGAAGTCTAACAAGTCTCTACGATATTAAAAATGCTCTCCCTCTAACATGGGCTGTGAATTTTTCCACAGCCTGCTGCAAAACCAATTCCTTTCTCTCAAAGTCCACATGGCCATCTAATTTTCTAACAATTTCTATGTTATCTCTGAGTGACTGTGCATTATTGGCAACCAGAATTTTTCTTCCACCAACAGAATATTCATAAGTCTCAGAGAGGATGCAATGAATTCCTTCTCCCCGTTCTAGAGATAGGTGCGGGTCCCAGAGATGGGACCTGCATCTATCTGACATATCCTGTGGATATGTCATAAATGTCCCCGATTAGAAAACCCCTTTAAGTAAGTAAATCGGAACGGTGCAGTAGCAAAATCTTTAATACCGGCTAACATCACACGCCTCACCAAAGAGAAGCAGCTCCAGCCACCACATTAGGGGTGAGTTAATTCAATGTTTGACCATATATAGCAGGCTAATTTTTAAGTTGATAATTTTGTATGGCCCACGAATGAGGTTATAAATATCCAAATGGCCCATGGCAGAAAAAAAATTTCCCCACCCGTTTTAGACAGATTAAACTTTTTAATAGGGAGTATTGAGAAAATTTCCACGTACTTGTCCTTCCATATCTTATCAGGCACCACTTGCTTCCAATGGGCACCCGATGGGCCCTCAAATCACACGTATAACTCGCCCTTCGCTTGATCATCTAACTGAATCAAATCCACCTCCCCATCTTTGTCAGTCTGCACCGGCAAACTCCCCAACAATTCCTGCACCTCCCCATCCACCGGCGACCCAACCCTCACAGTACCAGATTCCTGCACCACCTCCAACCCAGGGGCAACTCCCAACCCTTGGGATATACAAATTTCATGAATTGAACAAGAAAAAGCAAAAGACTCTTCGGGCTGCGCAGGAGTGGTCCCCCCCCAAACGGAAGAACCGGGACGTTCAGGAGACCAACACGATTCACCTCACATCCATCACTGAGTCATCCGCGCTGCCCAACAGGGCGGTTCCGGTGCCACAGGAGGGACACGTCATGCAACGTCCGGCAGGCCTTTGGACCTCACCCGTCACCGCTGACACTTTGTGCCACCACCGAGCGCGGTCTTCGCAGCCCAAATGGTCCCAGAACTGCCTGTGCGCCAGCTAACACACACACACACACACACACACACACACACACACACCACCCTAACCTCTCCCCTCCTATCACACCGGTCACGTGGCCTTCCCCCATGGCCTGTGGCCTTGATCCAGCCCTTCTGTATCATCAAACACTGTACAAGTATTTCATGGCAATTTTGGCTGACTCGCTCAAGAACAGCATGTCTTATGTCTATGGTACGTATGCCTTTGCCGTAAACTACAATGAACAGGAAGTGAATAAATGCTTTCTTCTACTTGTGAATATGACACCTTTAAAAGTCAAATCATAAATTCTATGATTTAAATTAAATGATATGATTTAAAAAAACCAACTATTTTACAGGCTACAGGAGACGGCAGAGGGACTTTGTCTTGTTAAAATCTTTAATGAAAAGAGCATATATGTTTTTATATAAAAACAGGACATCATAATGATATACAAATGATACATGGCCAAAAACATGTCATTACTTACTACATAGCGTTAATAAGCTAAATATTTAAAGGGGCTATCAGAGTTCTAAAAATTAATGGCCTACCCTCAGGATAGGCTATCCGTATTAGATTGGTTGAGGTCTCACTGTTGGCACCCCTGCCGATCAGCTCTTTGAAGGGGCTGCGGCGCTCATCATTGTTTACACGCTCCTTCAAGTGAATTGGACAGTGGTGTAAAACCTTGCACGGCTGCTACAAAAGTAACGGTGTGTGAACGTACGAACGTAGAGGAGAACCATGTAAACAATGAACAGACTGCAGCGCTCGTACAAGAGCCGCAGCCCCTTCAAACAGCTGATCGGCAGGGGCGCCAAGAGTCAGATCCACTCTGATCTAATATCGATGGCCTATTCTGAGGATTGGCCATCAATTTTTATTACCCGGATAACTCCCTTAATAAAAGTCTGAGGCAAATAATATTGATACCAGATTTGTACAGTAAAGATATTCTGGATAATAAGATGTTAACAAAGAAAAAAGGATCAGGATAAAAACAAAAAAGATTGAGGAAAGGCTAGAAGAAGCCAAACAAAAATAGGGAATAGAAGAAAATTAGAGAGAGTCGTATTAAATGTGGCAACTTTCTTTTTATAATCCTGAACGATGCAAACAACACTAGAAACGCCTAGCAGCATATAACAGTGATCAACCGAAATAACCAAGTGTCACTATATAGAAACCAATGTATGGACAGTCATCAGCAATCACAGAGGTTCCTCTTTATATGAAAACACCCAAGTCACTTGCAAAGAGGGCATGAAGAGGTGGCCAAAGTACCACAGGTACCAGTTCAATTACTTTACTTCTACATATGGTCTCCAATTCATTTGATAAATTAGTCAACTTTAGACGAAACTATACTTTAAACTGGTCCGAAGGGACATACTTGTACACAGTGACCAAATCGGTAAGAGGGATTTTCTTGAGAGCTCCAAACGAATCAGTTTAGTGAAAATAGGAAACCCCCACACGTTTTAGATAACTCTGTCTACTATACATCTTGTGTGAAGGTTTATGGCAGTGCATTGTAATGCAGAAAAGATTCTTGTCTACTATATATCATCTCTAGGTATAATTTTACTATTGCCACTTCATAAAATTGATTCTTGGCCACTAAATGTACCATAGCCATAAACTGGAAATCCCCAACTATTCAATTTTTGAGGACACTTAATAAAATTAAAGACTTACATCAGTTTGAAAGATTTGTTGGTATCTTGGAAAATAAGCTCCGAAAGTATAACACTTAATGGTCAGACTGGTCCTGAGGTGACGTCCTTTGGGAAGCCTATTTCATAAGGCTATACATAAACCCATATTGGTATTAGCACATCTTATACAGTGGACTGCACTGTGGTTTAAAGAGTTTACTTTTATGTATTATACTAGAATCCTATATTTTGTTAACTGGACATGATTATTCAATAGTACATCGAAATAAATGTGCTCATATGGTTATCTTTCACTTCACATTAAACGGTTTCTTTGCTCTTGATATTATGGCTCTGCGAAGCCAAACCTGCTCCCGCATGTGGGAGAATGCACTTTTTTCTCATGTCTATTTCTTTTCAAATAAAGAGTTTGAAAAATATACCCAAAAAATAGATTGGAATTATTTGATTAATATCAGATATTTGTAATATAGACTGAAAATTTGAGAAATTTGAATTAAATGCTGACTTTTTTTTAGTGTTCATGATTTCCCAATGTGCTGAAACTTGCAGTGACAACTAATGGTAAAGGGACTGGAGACAAGAAAAATGAACCAGTAGGCTGTACAGGAGCATCATTATCAAAACCTGGTGTCACGAAGGGTCTGTGGACGCACTGGGCCGTACCGCCTCGGCGGTAAGGCAGCTGGCCAACAGGGCGCAGGTGAATGTCTATAGTTCGTATACCTGTGGCAGCTCAGACAGCAGTAGGGCAGGCTCGGCTTGGACTAGGCAGCAGGCAAGGTGACGCAGGTCAGACGTGGAATACAGCACGACATGAATTTAACACAGTGCTCGACCAGGATGGTATGGAATGCAAGGAACAGAAACAGGAACTGGAACAGGTACAGGAAACAGGAACACACTAGGAGGCTATCACATAGACAAACTAGGAAACATCAACAACGCTCCGGCATATAAGCAGGGGGCTGGACCCCTCTTATAGTCCAGGGTACTCACGGGTCAAAGTTCATCAAAAGTTCGGTATGCGCACTGCCCCTTTAAGAGCGGGCATGAGCGTGCACGCGCACCCTACGGGATCCGGCTGAGGTGAGTGGAAGCGGGCGCTGGTGTCTACTGAGGAGGAGGCTGGGGCCAGCTCTTGCTCACTCGTGGCTGCGGCTGTCAGGAGGGGGTTGGAGCGGACAGCCCGCAGCCATGAACATTACAGTATCCCCCCTCTTCTTGGGACCAGAGCAAGAGATAAACTTCTTCAGAAGAGTAGGAGCATTGAGGTTCTCCTCTGACTCCCAAGACCTTTCTTCAGGACCAAACCCCCTCCAATCCACCAAATAAAAGGTCTTTCCTCTCACTTTTTTGGTGTCCAGGATCTCCTGAACCTCAAAAGGTATCTGAAGGGCCGCTGGAGGCAACCACAGGGCTAGGAGTCCTGGTGTAGTGGTTCATAACCACCGGCTTCAGGAGGGAGACATGGAAGGAGTTGGGGATCTTGAGGGTAGGAGGCAGCCGAAGCTTCTAGGCGACAGGGTTGATCTGCTGTAGGATCTCGAATGGTCCGAGGAAACGTGGGAGCAAATTTGCATGATGGCACCCTTCGTCGGATATTCCTGGAAGACAGCCAGACCCTCGTGCCAGGAAGAAACGGAGGAGGAGGCTGGGGCCAGCGCTTGCCGACTCGTGGCTGCGGCTGTCAGGAGGGGATTGGAGCGGACAGCCCGCAGCCACGGACATTACACTTGGAGAGCAGATATCCCTTTTGCATATTCGCTTTCGAATATTTGTGGAAACCATATTGAGGGGAGAGCGATTTGCAGATGGTTAGTGTGATAGTGGAGCAAGATGTTTCTTTTGTTCTCACTCCAGGTATTGGAGTAGGAGAGGGATCACTTAACTCTTTTCTGGTCACCAATAGAGCGGTTACAAGTTTACCAACTGGTGTTAGTACATGGTGAACTGGTAATTGTGCATTGAATCAGTAGGATCAGGCTGTGGTTGATTGTCAGTACCTGAGTAGCATGACTCACCCGGAGGCTAATGGAAGGGTGGAATGGAGAACCAGCATTTATCTTGCGCAAGAAAGAAAATAATTCTAAGGTCCAAGGATAAACTAGACCTAAAGTGTTCTTTGTTTTTAGTTGCAATATACACATTGGTGCGGATATGGGTCCCACTACAGAACATCTGGGGGAAAATGCCACATGAAAATGAAGCTTGGGGGTACCTGATAACTTGGTATGGTTTCTACTGATAGCAGAATAAGAACAAATTGTCAGTATTTGGTGTATTGTAGCAAAATTGCACCATCCCATTGCAATTTTTAACAGATGTTATGAATTTATATACAGATCAAGAGCAAATACAGAATAATTAGACTAAGAGCACATTCAGACGTGGCAGAAATTTTCCGCTGCAGATTTTGCTTCAAATTGGAAGTAATTGCGCAACAAATCTGCAGAAAAACTTGCATATTTGGCTGGTCGTCTAGACGTGGCAGATTTCACAGCAGACACGGCGCAGATTTCAGGCTTTGCATTGCAGAGGCTGAAATCCGTAGTGAAAATTTGCAGCTTCTCCACAACAGATTGTGCATGCCGCAGAACGTAAATTCCGCACCGCAACCTAGTTTCTGCATCGTTATTTTTCACAACGTCTGCACTAAGTAAAACTAAGAAGCTATAGGAATCAAAGGAGAAAAAAAAATAGTCTTTCCACTGCGGCCTATCTGCCACTTCTGAACGTGTCCTAATGCTCAAACTGGTAAGAAATAACCGCAAATTTGTATCTTCTTTTGACTAATGCTCAAACTGATCACAGACCAAAAGAATAATCAACCAATAGAACCATTGTGAGTGATACTTGTAATGTGACTGGTAAAAACTAAAATTATGCTTCTGAACAATAATCTGCATCTGATTTTTTTTTCTCTGTAATATCCGTCCAATATATTTATACTAGTAAACACACATGGCAGTTTGATAATACATTCCTATGTTAGTAGTTCAAATATTGGCATCAGAAATTTAGGAAAGAAGAAAAGATCTTTCAGTATATTGGGGCTGTGGAGGGAGGTGGATCTGTTCCCATTGCCTATAGTGTGATCCTGTGTTACCTACCTTGAGAGTTATAATATCGGTGTGTAGGTGCAGTCACACGCAGCAGATTTTGTTGCAGAAATTTCTGCGGCTGAAAATCAGTTCCATTCATCTGAATTTGGTTGTTTCTGCAGCAGGTGCATGGATTTCTGCAAGTTTCGTTCAGTTAAGTGAAACAGATTTTCAGTCGCAGAAATTTCTGCAACGCCAACTGCACCCTTACTTTTTATTGTAATCCTGCCCTTTGACTGCTGAGAGTTGTCATACACAGAACAGGAAGTGTCAACCACGTAAGGCTTCAGTGGCCAGTGTAAAAATTGCAAGACTTCAGTTTTTGTTTTTTTATACATAGTAACTTGGAAAAGGTCAAACAACAAATCTTTAAAACAAACAAAAAAAAGTTAATTTAAACAAAAGAATATTTTCTGATGACAGATTCCCTTTAGGGCTCCTTCACACGAGCGTAGCACACCTCGGACGTCAAAAACTGCAGTTTTCTACATCCGAGTTGGACCCGCGTGGGACGTGTTGTCACGGATCCTCCACAGACTACAGTCTATGGAGGGATGCATGACAGTAAAATAGGACAGGTCCTATTTTTCAATGGTGCGTTCACATGCTCCGTTGAAACAACGGCTGTGTGAATGGCATGAGTCCGTGTGATGGTCGTTGTTTTAACAGCCGTCACACGGACGTGATTCACGCTCGTGTGCATGAGGCCTTAAGGAATCCAGTGTTCATTTCTTTAAAGCGTTTGGGTCATCTTTTTTGTCATCAGTACATCTCATCTGATAAGAAAAATGACAAAACAAACATAACACACAACTTATAATAGCTGGCACGGGATATAAACCAGTCTGCTGGACACATGGTTGCACACAACACCCTAGTGGCCACTCTTTTCCTTTACACAGCATATTAAAAAAAAATATTCAGTCTCCATGGGTGTCCTAGTTGAACATACGATTTGATAAGCATTGTGTGTGTAATATATATATATATATATATACACACACACACACATACACACACACACCTGTCTATCTCTATAGGAATACTATACAGCAATGTATTATTTTGACAATGACGTATTATAATTTAAATTAGGCTAAAATATTATGAACAGCTTTTCACTATTTCAACTATGTTTATGTAGTCGGATAATCCCCATCATTGTTGAATTACGCATTGTGTTCTCTTTCCAGATTATATAAATTAATGTCGAAGACATGGCAGTCAAGTTGACATCACTCAGTCTATTTCATCTAAAAGATTTCCTTCTAAATGAACATTCTCTGTGCCCAGTCTGGTAGAATGAACCTGATCTAAAGCTAAACATGGTGGGAAATAAATCCATTCATGAAAATAAACCTGTCTCCTCAGCTGTTCCAGTGTTCTTTACATCGAAGCTCTTCTTTCCATCACTGCTGAATATATCTTCTTATTGATTGGTTCATACACATCAGGTGCCAACGCTCAGGGCATGCCATCTCTTCACCAACTCTTTGGGTTTATTGAGCATTTCATTCCAGTGTTCAAGCTCTCGCCCTCTTGTGTACATGAATGGTCCAACCACAACACGTCCGAGTGAGTTACTTTCTAAATGCGAAAGAGATAGTGATACTTCATTTTTGCATACATAAGTATATATAAAATTAAAGGGCTATACCTATCATAGAATGTTATGACATATCACTAGAATATGCCAGAATATTCAGATCACTGGGGGTTCAACATCTGGGCCATTTACCAATCTGGATAACAAAGGGACCCAGTTCCCTTCAGCTTTTTTTTCCTTCACAGCAGCACTCTCAGCCATTCTCTGTAAGGAATTGCAACATAGTTCCATTTAAGTGATTAGGGTCGTGTTGCAGTTCCCTACACGTTGAGTGGCGGACAACGTCGCTGTCCAGACTATAACGCAGGAGCTGCAGAACTTAGCTAGTGCAGTGACCCTTCATTCTAAGAATGAGTGTCCTGACATTTGGAGCCCCACCGATCAGTTAAGTATAGCATGTCCTACGGTACGAGAACCCCCTTTAAAAAAAGTTAATTTACTGTGAAGTCACTGGTACTTGCATTTAAATATTGGGGATTAACAAGGTTCCTTAGGTCTAAAAACCATTAAAAAAAAATAAAAAAATAAAAAATACCTATTTGGAGTCTAATGTTAGAGTCCAAATTCCAAAACAATTACATTTTTAGAAGCTTTAGTATGAAATTAATGAGACCAATAATCTCATCTTTTCAGTCAAATTATTTGAATGCTTACAAATAGTGGTTTGAGATTTATTTTTCATTCCCCCTCCCTCAATTACGCAGCTGACAGAGTCTCCAGATGGCACTAACTGGCATCTAATTGAGTTTTAGAAGCCTAATTCTCTGCTCTGATATGTAGTGTACAAATATTTGTCTTGGGAAACATTTAGTTTATTAAACCTTCCCAGCATGACTGAAGCTTAACCCCTTAATCCACCATGACATAACCATACGCCATGGTATGGCTTACATTAAGCCACCATAATGCACAATTAAGTCATGGTGATTGCACGGGCACAGGAGCAGTGCCCGAGCAAACCCCACGTTGACTCACAGCATTGACTCACAGCCTGGCTCCTGCTGGAACGGCCGGGATCAGAGATAACTTTGATCCTGGCCATTTAAGCCCTTAAATTCCATGGTCAATAGCAAACGCAGCATTTTAAGTGGTTTGACAGAGGGAGGGGGGGTTCCCTTGTCATCGATTGGCAGCCTGCAAACTTGATCCCTTGCTGTCGATGGGCTTCCATAGCTGATGGCCTAACAAAGGGGCTCCTTTAATGCAGCGATGCAAAAACGAACTTGCAGAAAAAGGTTTTTGTAGTGCAAAAGTGATAAAACAAAAAAAAACCAAAACTATACCTAGTTGGTATAGCCTTAATCATACAGACCCATAGAAAAAGGTTATTTACACTGAATGGTGTCAATTTAAAACACAAAAAACTAAGTAGGATTTGCTGATTATATTTTGCCCCCTGCAAAAAAAAAGCCCTCATGTGGCTTTGTCGAAGGAAAAAAAAAAAAAAAAAAAAAGTTCTGGCTCTCTGAGTGTGGTGATGCAAAAGCTTAAATATTCCTGCAGGTCTCTACACCAAAATAGGCATGGTATTTAAAGAGGTTCTGTCACCACATTATAAGTGGCCTATCTTGTACATAATGTGATCGGCGCTGAAATGTAGGTGACAGCAGTGTTTTTTATTTAGAAAAACGATCTATTTTTACCAAGTTCTGACCTGTTTTAGCTTTATTCTAATGACTTTCTTAATAGACAACTGGGCGTGTTTTACTTTTGACCAAGTGGGCATTGTGGAGAGAAGTGTATGACGCTGACCAATCAGCGTCCTACACTTCTCTCCATTCATTTACTCTGCACATAGTGATCTAGCAAGATCACTATGTGCAGTCACATACACACACATTAAAGTTACTGAAGTGTTCGGACAGTAAATAGACATCGCGTCCAACCAGGACGGGATGTCTATTCACAATCCCGACATTTCGGTAACCTTTGTGTGTGATTTACAGCACAGCAAGTGTAATCTCGCGAGATCTCGCTGTAATTGACAGCACCATGTGATCTGTTGTAAGTCACACACAAACGTTACCGAAGTGTCGGATTTGTGAATAGACATCGCGTCCAACCGGGACTATTTACGGTCAGGACACTTCAGTAACGTTAATGTGTGTGTATGTGACTGCACATAGTGATCTAGCTAGATCACTATGTGCAGAGCAAATGAATGGAAACAAGTGTATGACGCTGATTGGTAAGCTCTCCACAATGCCCACTTGGTCAAAAGTAAACCACGCCCAGTTGTCTATTAAGAAAGACATTAGCATAAAGCTAACACAGGTCAGAACTTGGTGAAAATAGATTGTTTTTCTAAATAAAAACCACTGCTGTAATCTACATTACAGCGCCGATCACATTATGTACAGTATAGGCCACTTATAATGCGGTGACAGGGCCTCTTTAAAAAGAGAACCTTTCACCTGCCCATACACGTGCAGCGGAGTTCACCATGTAATAGGCAGGACTGCACAAACCTTGTGTCAATTTAAAAAAATAAAATAAAAAAAAAATCTATCCTCCTCCGTTATTTAGATATCGGTGTCATTATATTTGGAGCCAGATATGTAAATAACTCCCTGAACGGTCATTGTGGCGTTTCTTTTATTGTAAATTGCAGGGGGGTGATACTTAGCGCACCAACACTGTCCAATCAGCTACAGACAGTATCCGAGCGGCATGTGCTGTGTGATCTCTCTCAGATCAAAAAGTCTCGTCGTCCTGCTCTGCCAAGCGCTGAAGAAACCGTTTAAACGGAGACAGGGTATGTACAGCCCTGCCGATCACATGGTGCACTCAGCGGCACATGTACGGGCTGGTGAAAGGTCCTCTTTAAGGGGTTAAAGAGCATTTCTCTCTCAAAAAAAATAAATCTAAGTAAATATAAGACACTGAAAAATTTGGTCTGATAGGTTGTAAAATTTTAAATCAGCCATTTCTTAATTCTAAAAATGGAGCGTCAACCAATATGGCCAAAATTACAGTTACCATGCAGCCTTAAAAGACTACTAAAAGGTAAATCTGGTTATTTTCCAGAGTGAGCACGGTGCCACCCCTGTCAGAACTTTAGTGATATTGGTCTACTTCAGTTTTTTTTAGTAACAGATTAAAAGGAATTGGTTGGAATCAGAAATAGGGTCTGCTTTTTTTTTTTTTTTTTCAGAAAGAGCGCCACTGTTGTCCATGAGCTGTATCTGGTATTGGGGCCTACGTCCTGCAATAACAGTCACAGGCTATGATAAGTAGCATGGTTTCTGGATAAAAAGCAGACCCTATAGTCTAAACCCGGACAATCTCTTTATTTAGAAAGCAGCTATTAATATTTGTTCAATTTAGATGGTTATTTGTCCCCAATGTGTTTCTGATATGATGTAAACAAATTGTGCTGAACTCCAGACAATGTTACGAAGGCCTGCAGTGCGCTCGGATAGCAACATGTTTAACAAATGAGAGAAATGCTACGGGACAGGTGAAGGTTAGATAAACAGGTGGAGAGGCAATTCTATTTCCCATGTTCCGGTTTGTTGTATTTTCCATCCATGTTGTAGCTTATGGAAAAAATAAGTCATATTGCATAAAAAAACTACAGTGTGTTGTATTTATCTTTTTATTCTTTTATAGGACCTTGTTCTTTGCGGTACTTTGGGCATTGCGTTTTCTAGGACCGGATTGAAACGGTCCACCTAACTGATCTTTTCAGTAGAGTGAAGACAACGATACACCGACAAAATTACTGGCTGAACATATCAAAACAGCTTTACTAGTCTGTTTATTCTATCCTTGCCATTATGGAAATCAGCTCCCCTTGCACGGACTTCCTACTGGGCTTGTGTTGGACTTCTGTTTAAACACAACAGCCAATCTGGAGAGTTAGAGTGAGGAGAGAAAGGGCAAAAGCTTAACCAATAAGGAGACAGGGGGTGGGACTCAGACTACCTCTAGGCAGTGTAGCTAAGCTGTAGTCACAGATCACAGCTCTGCCTTAATGAAGCAGAGCTAAAAAGGAGCTAAGCAGCAAGATTGAGGAAAATAAAAAAGTAGATACTCATCACCGATAGGTACTGTCCTATACAGAATTTTTAAACGCACAACTGGATAGTCCCTTTTAGTTACTTACTGTCTCCTTCAGTATTTTGTAGGATAGAGAGACTAAGACTTGCTGTATCTAATTCGTTCTGTTCCAACTTGAAGCTGAAGGTCTCATTATAAACAGGATTGAGGGTGCCAAGAATAACAGCGGTTTTCTTGCTCTTGATAAATCGGTTGTGATTCATGAGAGACAACTTAACATACGCTGAGCCTACAAAAAAGAGAGGAACAAGAAAACATTGGACATTTCTTTTGCAGATATTAACACAAAAGGACCCTCATATGTTATAAACATAAAACATAATAGCAGAGTTATATTATCTACTAGTATAGAAAACCTGTTAGCAAGAGGAATGTAGTGGTCTGATATATCTATATGCTCCCCATAGCTGCCCCCACACAGTATAATGCCCCCCATAGATGCCCCCACACAGTATAAAGCCCACCATAGCTGCCATCACACAGTATAATGCCCCCCATAGATGCCCCCACACAGTATAAAGCCCACCATAGATGCCCCCACACAGTATAAAGCCCACCATAGCTGCCCCCACACAGTATAATGCTCTCCATAGCTTCCCCCCACACAGTATAATGCTCACCATAGCTGCCTCCACACAGCATAATGCCCCCTCCCTCCACACAGCATAATGCCCCCTCCCTCCCATACACAGTATAATGCCCCCCTCTCTCCCATACACAGTATAATGCCCCCATATGTAGTAACTAAATAGAAAAACAACATAAATACTTACCTATCCTCGTTCCCACGATGGGTGGAGGATCCTTTGCCTCCTCTGCACTGTGCTCAGTGTGCTGTGAGCGGCTTGGCAAAGGCAGGCGCGATGTAGTGACGTCATCGCGCCTGTCTGCACCAAGTCACTCACATCGCACAGACCGGAGAAAGGATTTGTTCCGTCAAGAACAACGGAACCCTGTCACAACGGTGGCAGACGGAAATCATTATCTAGGTTTCCGTCACCATTGATATCAATGCTAAGGGAAATGGAAGCTTAGGTTTCCGTTTGTCTTTCCGTTGAGGGGTTAACCCAACGGAAACCTCCGACGAAACCCCTCAACGGAAGGGCAACGGTGATGTGAACAGGCCCTTATAGATGCATTCTCTAAAGATGCAGTGGAGCGCTCGTAGAGATGTGATCCCATCTCTTTTCCATGGGTGCTGTGAACCTGAGCAGTGCTTCTACTCTCCATAAAAACGGCAATATTAGCAAACAATGAAGGTAGAACTGTCCAAAAGGGCCACAATGTTTTTTTTCTCTTACACAAAATGAAAAGAGCAAAAAGTGACAGCCCATGGAGTACCAACATATGGCGGCATGGCTGCATGAACCAATAGGGAACTTCATTTTCATTGCCCAATGAGAGCCCTCTTAGGCTGGGTTCACACGACCTATTTTCAGACGTAATGGAGGCGTTTTACGCCTCGAATTACGTCTGAAAAAACGGCTCCAATACGTCGGCAAACATCTGCCCATTACTTTCAATGGGCTTTACGATGTGCTGTGCCGACGACCTGTCATTTTACGTGTCGTTGTCAAAAGACGGCGCGTAAAAATTCAGCCTCGTCAAAAGAAGTGCAGGACACTTCTTGGGACATAATTGGAGCCGTTTTTCATTGACTCCAATGAAGAACAGCTCCAAATTACGTCCGTAAAATACGTCCCGCAAAACACGAGTACATGCAATTACATCTGAAATTCAGGAGCGGTTTTCTACTGAAAACAGCTCCATAATTTCAGACGTAATTGCAGTTATTGTGTGCACATACCCTTACTCTATTCACCACCCCCTTAGTAGGAGCATCAGTAAAGCTAAACCAATATTTATTCTTATATTCAACCACAAAAATGTAAAAACAGACATAGACAGACATACAGCCCTTATAGAGCGTGTGTCCTATAGTCACGCAGCCTGTACTACAAGTGAATTGGAAAGGAAGGAAGTTCTATTACAGTTCTTTCCTTCCTCCGCTGAATCCGCCAAAGTTCTCTTCTCCATGGATAATCAGATCTAGCTAAAACCAGACGCCAGAATTAACAGGCAATAAAGATGAAAGATGGAGGAAATCGCATAAACTGAAGAATGAAAAGTTTTAGAATTTTTGTATTTTATCTAGATTTTCTGCAAATCAGTAAATACTCTGTATAGCGCTCTAAATGATCAGCCCTTTTACTGGCTAAAGTAGTCCATCTCCCCACTGTAGCCTATCATTTGGCTAGGATACACATGGTTTGCGGTATTTTTTTCAATAGTGGTTATAGTCCCATATTACACATCAAAACATACTTATATTATATTATGGCCTATATAGACATTAGGGGACTAGTATGTGGTTCGGATATTTAGGATATTGTATCTGTAGTGTCAATTACACATGTTCATCAAACCTACATTCCGTTGAGGTAGCAGACAAGGCCCACATATGGAGTATTTTTAAAGTTATTTACTTCAATGGAGCGGAGCTGCAATACCAGACACAACCCATTGACAAGTGTGGTGCTGTTTTTGGAAGACAGCAGCCATGTTTTTTAACCCTTTTTAACATTTTGAAAAACGACTTAGGGATGACCTAATAACTATGCATAAATATATAAAAGGTTAGTACAGAGAGGTCTACATGATCTATTTATACCTAAGACTATAACTACAACAAAAGGGGCATCCACTTCATCTAGAGGTTTCTACATCATCATAAAAGGGGTCCTTTACTGTAAGAGCAGTGAGACTATGGAACTTTCTGCCACAAAATGGTGTCAGGACAAATTCATTGACAGAGTTTAAGGCTATGTTCACACAGGACGGATATTCTGCTTAAAAGCACACAGGGTATCCACCCTGTGCGCCGCAGGGTATTCCGGTCGAAAAACTGCACCAAATGATTGGCCAAAAAACGGAACAGAATTTCCGCTGCGGAAAACTGCACATAAAATTAAAAAAAAAAAATTAAAACGTAGCCATGGCGATGCGTCCCTCCGCCGTCCTCCAGGGATGACGTTTCATCCCATGTGAGCGCTGCAGCCTGTGATTGGCTGCAGCGGTCACATTGGATGAAACGTAATCCCTGGAAACCGGGCTGGATGAAGAATTCTGTTAAGTATTAGCTTTTTTTTGGGAGTTGCATTTTTTCGGTGGAATCGCTGCTTTTCCGTTGCAAAAAAAACATTTTCTGTTTGTTGCGAGCTTTAACTCCCCATTGAATTCAATGGGAAAAACCAGCAACAAATAAGCAGCGATTACGCAAATACAATAGACATGGGTGGATCAAAAAAACAAACAAAAAAAAACGCACCGCAGGTCAATTTGAGCGTTTTTTTACACTCATCATTTACTTTGCGTGTGGATGAGATTTGTTCAACTCTCATCCACTCTGCTGCTACTGTATTATACTGCGGATTTTCTGCAACAAAAAAATGTTGCAGAAAATCTGCAGTATTTACGCTACGTGTGAACTCACCCTGAAAGGACGAAACCAAAAACAAAAAAAAGATGCAAAAACGCAATAGTAAAGTATCAAATATAAAATATATACATTTTATTGAAGAATATTAAAATGTAAGATATAAAAAGGTCCACAGACACACTAAAGAAAAGACGCACATCAAAAAAAGTCCTGCACATGAAGTAACAAACAATGTCTACAAGGGTAAGAAAAAATAGGATGTAACATACAAATGTAGACAAAAATTATACATACCAATATATGAACGCATCTTCAATGTAGGTCTACATTAGAAGATAATACAAGAGGAAAAGTAACCATGCTGACCCATAAGGTGCTGGAGTCATTTGATAAGCGTTCACCCTCAAAAGGAGCCTGGAGGCCTTTGTAGAGAGTAATTCTATTACGAGGTATGGGTACTAGATCACAAAGATGGGTCGTTAATCCAGGTATTTATTCTGATACTTGGCATTGAGAAGGAATTGTTTTACTCGAAGAGAAGGATAATTGGCATCATAGGGGATGTTTTGACTTCCTCTGTATCAACACTACAGAAGAACAGATAGAACTACCCAACAGGCAATTTTATTTTCCACATATATGATTACATTATGCTATATAGAAACTAAATACAAAACAAAAGAGTATTCATTGTATAGTGGAATAGCTCTGTATAGCCAGATTTTATCACTATGCGAGACGTGATAAGTGATTGTACCTCCACATGCACTTAATGTCCAGTCCATCATGAGCAGGCGAGATCATTGGGAGGTATTAGGCCAGATTCACATGTTCCCGATAATTGCTCTGTGTAAACAGGGCAACGATCAGTCGATGAACGAACAAATGCACGTTCATTGGCGGATTGTATCATTTTAAATGCCTTAAATTTTACTGTTGTCTGCCGCACATCTCCTTGTGTAAACTGGTAGATGTACTGCCAACATGATTGAAATGTATGAGGACAAGCGATCGTAGTAACAAGCTCTCGTCCCCATACTAGCTCCTTGTGAAAGGAGCAAACGAGCGCCGATCAATGAGCTGCCTTGTCGATTGGCGCTTAGTTTACACGACCCATGTCGCCCTCCCACAGCTGTTTCAACAGGAAAAAAAGAAGTATGGCTCTCAGAATATGGTGAAAATAATTTTATAAAAAAAAAAAAAAAAAAAAAAGGGGGATTTTCTTGTGCAAACGCTGTAAAACATTTCTATTCGCTATGTCACATTTGCAAAACTCCTGTGGGACCAAAACAGTCGAAACCCCCCAAAAGTGACCCCCATTTTGGAAACTACACGCCTCGAGGTATTCACCTAGGGGTGTAGAGAGAATGTTAACCCCGCAGGTGTTTTACATAAATTAGTGTGCACTCGATATTGCAGAGTGAAAATTGGATTTTTCCATAGTTATGCCAATATGTGGTGCCCAGCTTGTGCCACCATAACAAGACAGATCTCTAATTATTATGCTGTGTTTCCAGGTTCTAGAAGCATCCTACATGTGGCACTAATCTTTTGCCTGGACATTTGACAGGGCTCAGGAGTGAGAGAGTACCATCCGAAATTGAGGCCTAATTTGGCGATTTACACAGAATTGGTTCACAATTGCAGAGGCTCAAATGGGAAATAATAAAAGAAACCCCACAGAAGTGACCCCATTTTAGAAACTGCACCCCTCAAGGCATTTATTAAGGGGTTTAGTGAGCATTTTCACCCCACAGGTATTTTCCATAAATAAATGCGCTGTGGATGGTGCAAAGTAAAAATTTAAATTTACCCCAGAATTGCCAATTCAGTGGCAATTATGTCGTGCCCAGCTTATGCCACTGAAGACACACACCCCAAAAATTGTTAAAAGGGTTCTCCTGGGTATAGCAGTGCCATATATGTGGAAGTAAACTGCTGTTTGTGCACGCTGTAGGGGTCAGATGGGTGGGAGCGCCATTTGGCTTTTTAAGCGTGGGTTTTGCTTGGTGGTAGTTTTGTTTGAGTATTACTGGTGTTTCCCTTTATAATGTGGTGGCATATGTGAGCTGCGCAGAGATCAGCGGCATAGTCAGGGGGTAAAATAATGGGGGTAAACAATAAAAAGATCCATAGATGTGTGTTACGCTGTGAAGCAATCATTTCTGCACAGGCCGGTGTCGCACTGATAAACAGTGTTTTTACTTATCCCCTTTTGGTCCACACTCCGCACCTTTGCAGTTAGGGAAATTTTGCTAGGAAGTGTTATCCTGGTATAATACGGGCGCCCTCGCTTCTAGCAGATATGTTTGGGCCCCCCCTTCCTGGTTCCCTAATTTTAGGGCCCCGAAAAATCACCTCTTGAAACAGACAAAATGTTCCCCTCTGATCTACACAACTGCATATTTTTTATTTCCTGACTTATGGGAGCCTTAACTTATTTTATTTTTTCATAGACGTAGTGGTATGAGGGCTGTTTTTTTGCGGGACAAGCTGTAGTTATTATTGGTACCATTTTGGGGTACATGCAACTTTACATTGATGTGTACTGTAGTTTACTAGAAATTATTAACAGAAGGAAAAGATCACATTCATTATGAATTTGCTCTTTGTGACCTTCACAGAGAGAAATCTGATGACATTTCCAAGGTGTCCATCAAACATGCCATGAAATAATTACTCAACAATGTTCTGTCATTTGCATCAGACAGGTGACCTATAACCTTGATGGGGTATCAGTCTTAGGCCTGATTCACACGAACGCTGCGCATCTCTGACATGAAAAATGGCAGCTTTTCGCGTTCGAGCTGCATCCGTGATCAGCGCTGCGGGACGCAATGTCACGCATCCCCCATAGATGAGTCTATGGAGGGATGCGTGATGCGCGAAAAGAACGGACATGTCCTATTTTGGCACGGACCAGTCACACGGTCCGTTGAAACAACGGCTGTGTGAACGGCCACATTGAACAACATAGGTCCGTGGCACGGCCGCTGTTTCAACAGCCGTCCCACGGACATTTAACACGTTCGTGTGAATCAGGTCTTCTTAATGTACTGTGTGCCCTCTTTATGGCAGAGGCGATAATCTTTAATCAGGTGTCCATCTGTTAGATCCAATTCACTAACTGGAACCATAGAATTGTGTAGGAAATTGAATCCAATGCTAAAGAGAAGAAAGTATCATGTTCCCAGCGATAAAAAGTCCCAGAAATCATCAACTTGTGCATGATAACAGTATACAAGAAAAGGGGTATTTTAGTACAGAAGAGAATTGCAGCTGAAATTATTAAATTGTGATTATAATTAGATTCAACATCATGTATTGTATTTGATTCCGAACGCGCTCCTCTAGTATTAACCATTAATGATGAAAAAAAAAATAGGCTGCTAACCATCCACAAACAATCAGAAAATGAGAGGACATTTGGCAGCTTTCTGAAGGAGCTTGTACAGGTTATTGTGATTGGAAGCATCACCCTTTTACAGTAAATGCGGCTATTGTGTTCATATCAGTAGTCTAAGCGACAAACATTTATTACCTATAATCTTTATCATAAATTTGTAGTTTTTCAATCCATAAAAGTTTTTTGTATGTCTGTGATTGTGGTCATAAAAAAAAAAAAAAAAAAAGGAGGTTGACAACCTTGGCTACTAGCCGTAAAGCTTCCAATGTAAGTGGCCTGTTATAGTCGCATAGCTATCGGCCTCCTCGATATTATAATTATTGTCAGAAACCAGAGGACCTTTCAGAGTTTGCAGCATGCGGTTAGACTGCCGTCCCCTGATATAAAAGAACACCCCCTGCCTCTTCAACACAGCAGCCTGCAACACAAGAGGCTCAAAGAAGTTTCCACATCAGAATGAATGCATTAGGTAAAGGGTAAACTGTATATAAGGAGGTAGATAGAGCACGAAGAACCTCACTATTGTAAGTAGATTCAGCAGCAATGCATATTTATTTATTTATAGTGTTTGGGTGGCATTAGTGTTCTCAGAGTGCTCTCACTTAATTTGTATACTGTATTGCCTTGTATGCACGTTTTGCTTCATTTTGCTGAAATGTGCTGATCACATATACACTATACATAAAAATCCCAAAAGTTTGGAGTTGGTGACTGCCTCCATTTTTTGATCTTGCACTCCTCCCATTCTGCCCTGGGTGATTTTAAGTAGTTTAATGCTGGTTCCTACCATCCCCAGGTATACACTGCATTCCAAATTATTATGCAAATGTTATTTTTCGCTGATTTTCCTAAATAGTCGATGCAAATGACAGTCAGTATAATCTTCAAGCCATCAACCGTTGGAGAATAATGCAAATTTTATTGAACAAATCTCCTAATGATAACAGATTTTTTTTTTTTAGAAGTAAAAAACTCAAAATGCACTGTTTCACATTATTATGCACAACAGAGATCAAAACATTTTAAAGGTTGTAAAGAGAACTAAAATGGTAATTTGTTGAATTTGCAGCATCAGGATGTCATATTTACAGAAATCAAAAGCTCTTTCAATCAAAAAAAAAAACGTAGCAGCCCAGGTTCCATGTTAACATAGGATCCCTTCTTTGATATCACCTTCACAATTCTTGCATCCATTGAATTTGTGAGTATTTGGACAGTTTCTGCTTGAATATCTTTGCAGGATGTCAGAATAGCCTCCCAGAGCTTCTGTTTTGATGTGAACTGCCTCCCACCCTCATAGATATTTTGCTTGAGGATGCTCCAAAGGTTCTCAATAGGGTTGAGGTCAGGGGAACATATTTAGTCACTGTATGGTGATATTATTCAGTAACTGTATGAACAAGATATAGTTAGAATGAGGCGGTTTCGCTGACAGGTGCCGGTGAAAAGTAGAAAACACACGGACATGGCTGCAAAGAAGTAGGAGAGAAGTGGAAAGTAATGGCTGGACACAGGATGAAAGCCTCAGGGGAGGCCAGCATGACCAGGGGACAGGGAGGAAAGGATTAATTTTTAAGAAGGAGGAGTAGGAAGGCGAGTTCGGTATGAGTTAGGGGGGGTGGCTTTAAGGGGCGAGGTTAGGGGATATATAGAGTGAGCGGGGGAAATTAACAGGAGGTTAGCTGTGTAATTGGTCCCGCCCTCCCTCCATATTCTTTAGAATGCAATTTTCTTAGTATGGTTAGTTTTTTGTTCTTTTTTTCACAGGTACATGGCTGTTGGTGTATTGAAAGAGGAGTCACGGTGGCTTGGTGGCGGATCGGGGGTCCTTGGAGTTGGTAGTAAATTGGTGTGGGGGGATTCATCGTGGGTATGGTCCCTGCCAAATTATACAATGTTTTAGTAGTCTGGCTTATTTTGGGCTCCTGCTAGGTGGTGTCCCGGGGAGTGGTTTACACGCATTATGAGCCAACTGCAGTTTATAACGGTGCTCCTGAGCCTGTGAGGAAACGGCTGGGGGTAAATATACTATATGGTGGGCAGTTTGGCACCAGATTTTTGTATCTCCAAGGATTTCCCTCTCATTGTTTTTATTTATACAAAAAGGATTGTTATTTTATGTATGTTTTTGTTAATAAATGGCTGCTGTGGCCGAATTTATCCAACCTAATGTCTTGGTGTATTTTATTGGTGGGGTAAGTTGGGGTCACAAAGGGGTGCCATAGGGATAGTATTAGGATATAAAACATATTGACTGGATGAGCTCTGGTATCCCATGGTCATGTTCCGCCAGCTCCATAGTTTAGTATACAGCACTCAACATAATGTATGCAGGGAAGGGGTTTAGTGCTGAACCACAACAGCTGATTTTTTTAGGTGATCTCTATTCATAAAATTCTCTAGAAACAGCCCTGTTGTAAAATTACTTATTAGATACATGGTCTGTTGTGGATACGACACAAGATAAAATTCTGTACAAAATGCCAACTAACTTAGGCGTGAACCTGAATAAAGAGTCACTTAACCCGTAAGTGACCGCCAATATGCCTTTTCACGGCGGCCACTAATGGGCTTTATTCTGATGCATAAGCCTTTTCACGGCACTGCATCAGGATAAATAAACAGAGCAGGGAGCCGTCAAATCTCCCTGCTCTCAGCTACCAGAGGTAGCTGAGGGCTGGGGGCATCCCTGCTCGAATGGGTGAGATCAATATAAGTATCGATCTCACCCGTTTAACCCCTCAGAGGCGGCGCTCAATAGTGACCTCCCTCTCTCTCCCACCGACACCCGGCGATAAGATCGCCGAGTGTCTTTGTCTTCTAATAAAAGGCCCCCAGGTCTGCCTGTAGTGAATGCCTGCTAGGCTATGTCAGCGGCATGGTCTAGCAGATGCCTGTCCGTTTTAAACATCGCATATTAAAGTACCCTAGTGGGACTAGTAAAAGAAAAAAAAAAGTTAACATTTAATTTTTTTTAAAAAGTGAAAAAAAAAAAAAGTTATTAAAAACCCACTTTATCCCCTTACAAAATGCTTTACTATCAAAAAAAACAAAATTAAAGTAAAAAGTTACACATACTTGTTATCGCCGCGTCCGTAACGACCACGACTATAAAGCTCTTACATTATTTAACTCACATGGTGAACGCTGTAAAAAATAAAATGAAAAACAATGGAAAAATTGCGGTTTTCTGCGAATCCTGCCTTAAAAAAAAATATCTGATAAAAAGTGATAAAAAAGTTGCATCTACTCCAAAATGGTACCAATAAAACCTACAAGTCGTCCTACAAAAAAAAAAAAAGCCCTCATACAACTGCATCAGCGGAATATTTTAAAAAAAGTTATGGCTCTTCATATATGGAGACACAAAAACAAATAATTTTGAAAAAAAGTCGTTTTTACGGTGTAAAAATAGTAAAACATACAAATTCGGTATCATTGCAATCGTAAAAACAAGCTGAATAAAGTTAGTGTGTCATTTATACCACACGGTAAACGGTGTAAATTTAGGACGCAAAAAGTGTGGCAAATTATTTTCTTCTATTCCCCCCCAAAAAAGTTAAATAAATTCAAGGTACCTCAAAAAAGCTTGTCCTGCAAAAAAAACCAAAAAAATAAAAAACACCTTATACAGCTATGTTGACGCAAAAATAAAAAAAAGTTATAGCTCTTGGAATGAGACGATGGAAAAACTTTAAAAATTGCTTGATCATTAAGGTTTAAAATGGGCTGGTCAGTAATGGGTTAACAAATAGAATATAAAGAACAAAACACCTTAGAAATTAGGCAAGCTTGTCTAGGTGACCAGGGAGTGAAACCCATATTTTCTTTGCAAGATTTCTGCAAGACCTTGGGGGGCCTTTATTAAGACTTATTATAAGGATTGCTGGAGTGAGATGTGGCAAACTTTTTAAGAGGAGCACACCTCTTATTAAAACTAGGCACACCTCTTGCTGTCCGTGCACCTTAAAAAGGGAAATATTCTGCTATGTCGCAATAATTTACGCCAGTTTATGGCATAAATTATAGTGCATTTGTCAGGCCATGCCCTTTTGTTAAGCCCCACCCACTTTTCTGGAAAGTGCCATTGGCAGCGTAAATGCATCAAAAGTCACTATTTTCTTGCACAAATTGTGACTTGATGCATTTGCGACGTCTACGCCAGAATGTTTTAGGAACTTGCAAAAATCTTGAATTTTTTGTTTTTTTGATTTTTCTTTTTAATATACTTAAGACTTTAAATGAGAACTGTGAATGCAAGGTAAAATTGGCAATAATTCATATAATAATAATAATAATAATAATAATAATAATAATAATTCAAACCACATGCTTGCTCCCCATTAAGCCCTTACGCAAATTACAATCTAATAAATGAAAACCAGAGCTGGCTGCATGCTTTATTAAATAAGTGGCGGATTGTCGGTTCTGTCTTAGCATGTGGTCCTTCCATCTGAGCAACATTTAATTGGCAATTATTGAAGCACCTTGCTGTTAATGGCTCATAGCAAAGTAAACCAGTCTATGGTACAGTGTAGACAGGTAAAGCCAAGCTAAATCAATGCATGACCTACACTGTAAAGATGAATGACAGAATAAATGCATTTTAATTATAGGAGCAGAGGATGTATGATTCCGTTTATGAAAACGAACAATAAGAGGAAACTAAAAATAAAAATGTATTTATAATAAATGCTGTATGCATGGACCTTGTACAGTGGTGAAGGTTTTATAGTACATACATGGGGCCATGAGCAACAAGGAAAATTACCAAGCCCACAACCACCAACCCCTATCTCCTCAATCTACCACCTTACAGTGCTTAAACACTCTGCATAACTCCCAACTTTCAAGTATTGCAAAGAGAGACAACAGATGCAGAGTGCATTGGCAATTTTTTCCCATTAAGCCATCCCTCTAACCCCACCCTTACAAACCCAGTTCATCCCACACAGTATCATGCTCTCATAGTGCCTCCCTACAGTGTAATGCCCTCAGAGAACCCCACACAGTATAATGACCCTATAGCTGCACCCCACACAGTATAATGCCCCATAGTGCCCCCACACTATATCATGCTCTCATAGTGCCTCCCCACAGTATACTGCCCCCATAGAACCCTCCACACTGTGTAATGCCCCATAGTGCCCCCCATGAAGAATAATGTCCCCATAGTGCCTCACCACACACACAGTATAACGCCCCCATAGTGACATCCACACACTATAATGCCCCATAGTGGCCCCCACACTATGTGGGGCCATATTTAGGGCACTATCTACAGGGAGCACTGTGTGAGTGAGTGAGTGTGTGTGTGTGTGAGTGTCACAGTGTATGGTGCTATTATATTTAGGGGCAGACTGTGTGGCACCATGAGAATTTGATCTTCGCTTATAGGTGCAGAAATGTTTGAAAAGCGAGAAGCTGAAGACATCTGAGCGGCAAACTGCAGAAATGGGCAAAGTCGTCATAGAGGTCTGGACCAGATGGAGAAGAAAAGAGAAAAAGTACAACTAGAATCTGAGATCGCCACCGGTGAGTCACTTAATGTAAATGTTTATTCTGCCTCTAATCAGTACTGTAGTCACAGTATGATCTGCAGCGAGATGATTGATGGTATGATTTTTTCTTGTGAAACAGCAACTCCCAGCATATCCTTACCATTGTTCGGGCCATGCTGGGAGCTGTAGTTTTACACCATACAACCACATATATGGCAGGAGTTGCACTGAATTGAGCATATGTTGGTGCTGTATCTATGTGCGGAGCTTGGTTACTTCAACCGCAGCATGTAAATTAATTCTGTGGATATGCAACTCTTCTTTTGCGGGTTTACCTATGGAATTCAATGGGGTGCTTAAACCCGCAACAAAGCAGTATGTGTTGCGATATTTGCAGCAGAATCACAGCGATGTGCCAAATAAAGAAACAAATAAAATAAAGTCACTTACCCAGAGTTCTTTGCTTCTTCTCCAGTCTGGCCTTCCTGGATAACGTTGCAGGCCATGTGACCGCTGCAGCCAATCACAAGCTGCAGCGTCACATGGGCCTGCAACATAATTTAGGGAGGCCAGAGCAAACGGCAGAATAGGGAGGGGGTAAGTATGTGCGATCATTTACACAGCAGATTGTACACCCGAAATAACACACCAGTGTGGTGCGGGATGTCGGACGGCATTCCTTGCGGTGTTCAGGGTGGATAGGCTGTGCAGATTAGCGCAGAGTATCTGCCCTGAATACGCTTTGTGTGTTCATACCCTTTAAGTAACTTTTCAGAATAAAACAGGCATATTTGTATACTTGAGGAATAACACTCTTTCCGGCCATTATATGACTTGTATTTTGCTTTACTTAGCAGTTGCTCTCTCTCGAATTCTCCGTTTTCTCTGAGCTAGTAGGTGGAGCCTAACTGCCATCATGTCTTCTATACACAGCATATATAGAAGAGGGGAATCGTGATCTCCTATCTCTATCACATATATAGAAACTTCAGCAACATGGAGGAGATTATACAGCAGTACTGACTAGTGTAGCTGAGAATCCAGCACTGGGGTGACAGAAATCTTACCAGTACCCTGTGTATTTCTCGCTCTGCTTCCTCCCCCTGCTCCCACCTTTCCTCTCCAAAGACTTGTATGAAGCGTGTCTGTCTCCCTCGCTCTGTTCCCTTCTCCATAGACTTGTATTGGCAAGCAGTGAAGAGACATACTGTCAATTCTGTACGGTGACTAGGGACAGACCTTTCTTGACAACAGCGGGTGGACAGCAGATTACGGGAAGGCAAGCACCCGTGGCAGTAAGTTTACATAAAATTTGCAAGGATAAAAAACTAAGTTTTAACAGTAATTCAATGAATAAATTGATCTATCCAGGTATACTATTAGATTAGCATAACTTGTTTGAAAAGTTAGTTTCCATTTAAAGAGCCTACATAATCCTAACATACAGTTTCCACATAATACTGATAGTTCTCTCTATTGTTGGGCAACGCGTTCTGTGTAAAAAATCATTCTGTCTGACTACCGGAACAGAATATTTTGTGACCACCATTTTACTATAGGCAGTAGGTAGTATAGTAAAGTGTAGGTATACTAGTCCTTCTCAATGAATTGAAATACAGAAATAAACTTTTTGATGATATTCTAATTCAAAAAGTGATACTTTTGGCAGTGTGGGCAGGTGCCAAGTCCTGCTGGAAAATGTTATCAGCATCTCCATAAAGCTTGTCAGCAGAGGAAGCGCTCTTAACATTTCCTGCTTGACGGCTGCGCTGACTGCACTTGATATATCACAGTGGACCAACACTGTCCAAAGTCGTGTTTTCAGAAGGAAATAAATGTTTCATTTCATTTGGATATCAAGGTCCCAGAGTCCGGAGGAAGACCGGAGAGGCGTCAATCCAAGTTTCTTGCGGTCCAGTGTGAAGTTTCCACAATCAGTCATGGTTTGGGGGCCATGTCATCTGCTGGTGTTGGTCCACTGTGATATATCAATTCCAGAGTCAGCGCAGCGTCTACCAGGAAATTTTCGAGCACTTCATGCTTCCCTCTGCTGACAGGCTTTATGGAGATGCGGATTTCATTTTCCAGCAGGACTTGGCACCTGCCCACACTGCCAAAAGTACCAATACCTGGTGTAATAACCACAGTATCACTGCGCTTGATTGGCCAGGAAACTCGCCTGACCTAAACCCCATAGAGAATCGATGGGGTATTGTTAAGAGGAAGATGAGACACCAGACCCAACAATGCAGAATGGCTGAAGGCGCTATCAACGCAACCTGGGCTTCCATAACACCTCAGCAGTGCCACAGGCTGATCACCTCCATGCCACGCCGCATTGATAACACCTCAGCAGTGCCACATGCTGATCGCCTCCATGCCACGCCGCATTGATAACACCTCAGCAGTGCCACAGTCTGATCGCCTCCATGCCACGCCGCATTGATAACACCTCAGCAGTGCCCCAGGCTGATCACCTCCATGCCACGCCGCATTGATAACACCTCAGCAGTGCCACATGCTGATCGCCTCCATGCCACGCCGCATTGATAACACCTCAGCAGTGCCACAGTCTGATCGCCTCCATGCCACGCCGCATTGATGCAGTAATTCATGCAAAAGGAGCCCCAACCAAGTATTGAGGGCAGATACTGTACATACTTTTCAGTGGCCAACATTTCAATATTAAAAATCATTTTTGAAATTGGGCTTATATAATATTCTGAGACACTAAATTTGGGGTTTTCATTAGCTGTTATCCATAATCATCAACATTAAAAGAAAAAAAATGCTGGAAATAGATCACTCTGTGTGTAATGAATCTATATAATATATGAGTTTCAGTTTTTGAATTGAATTACGGAAATAAAGTAACTTTTTGATGATATTCTAATTAATTTAGAAGGACTAGTATATATGTATTGATGTCGCCATAAACAGCCCTCTCCACGCCACCATGCAGGGTAGCAGCCCAGTGTAAATTAAGCCTTATATTGCACTTTAAAATAGAGCTTAGTTAGTGTATGCAGTTTGATATTTTTACATGCAGCGTCACATATTCCCTGAACTAGAATTTAATGAAGTTTATAAGTTATAATAAAGGAATGGTAATTACTCACGTACGACACCACGTTCCTCTTGGAACTGAACGCCCCTTGCTCTGAGCACCACCACTGTCAATCGTCCAAGGTAATCGTTGTAGCTCAGTGAGAACTGGATATCTCCATATTCTGATGGTGGCTTTAAGAATAGAGTACGAATATTTTAAAACTAAGTAGGGATTTCGATTTCTTGATTAAGTTACATATCTTCTATAGTACAAAGCTCTACAAAGAACACTCAGAGGCAGGGTATCAAAAAAATAAGTGCCCCTCCTTTCCTCCCATTTAAAGGGGTTTTCCCCATCAGGGACATTTATGGCTTAGCCACAGGATATGCCAGAAATGTCAGATAGATGCAGGTTCCACCTCTGGGACCTGCGCCTATCTCTAGAACAGGGCCCTTAAATCCCATTCTACTATTCTGGTTTCCCGCTGCCACTTGTAATTTCCGACCACATTTTCAAATAACAGCATAACTCGCTGAGCTATGTAACTCCGTAACTCCCATAGAAGTGAAGGGCAGTTTCAGAAGCAGCGTAGCATGCAAAAAAGTCTACACACTCTGTCGACTAAGGGCACTCAAAAACAATTTTTTTAAAATTAATTTGTGATATTTAAAAAAAAAAATAGCCAGCAGAGTAAGGCTGGGTTCACACGAACAGGTTACGTCCGTAATGGACGGAACGTATTTCGGCCGCAAGTCCCGGACTGAACACACTGCAGGGAGCCGTGCTCCTAGCATCATAGTTATGTACGATGCTAGGAGTCCCTGCCTCTCCGTGGAACTACTGTCCCGTACGGAAAACATGTTTACAGTACGGGACAGTTGTCCTGCAGCGAGGCAGGGACTCCTAGCGTCGTACATAACTATGATGCTAGGAGCCCGGCTCCCTGCAGTGTGTTCGGTCTTGCGGCCGAAATACGTTCCGTCCATTACGGACGTAACGTGCTCGTGTGAACCCAGCCTAAGATAGCATCTCCAGATCAAACCAAAGTGTAATCCTAGGTATTACTGGCAGGAAGAAATTACAGCTATACGACATTGAAGTTTTCATGACTTTTATGTCTAGACATTCATTGCAGATCTAGTTTTAAGACAAATGTACAATATCGGAAGGCAGAGGTTTCAACAAGAAAAAAAAAAAAACTGCTTGGATCCATAACTCAAATGTTTAAGATGGAAATACCCTAAAGATGCCCATGTTATTAACTATTTAAGACTACCAAAACTTTTGAATATTATTAGTTCTATAGACATCACTTGTAAAATCGAACATAATTTTAAAATACATTCATAACCTTTTCTGCGGTTGTCATTTATGTTTTAGCTTGTTTTTCTACACAACACAGGATATAACCAATCTGTTTCTAACTGGAAACTTCCAATAAGCAGGGCAACTGCTGCTAGCAGATATTAGACAAAATCACGGCATGCTCCGCTAGACTCCTTATATAGTATACATGGAGGTTCTCCCCTAGAGGTATTGCTTCTAGGGGAGAACATATCTGTACATATTGTGTCCGACTGACCTTGTACGACACTGTACTAAAGTTTCCGTTCAGCGTCTGTGTACTGCCGGAAAAGCACAGTGGGCTCTGCTATGTGTATGAACACTTAAAGTATCTAAATTGCCCCATTTCTCTCCACCACATACAACAGGGTACAGGTGACATATGGCATCAGCAATTGCAATTTCCTCCCTAGCTTGCTCTATATCAATTTCTATAGGAAAAGACCCTGCTCGGAGGAGATTGAATTTTTCCAAACTGAAGCACATGCATGAATTCCTCCCTATTAAATGGTTATAAAATTATTATTTAAAGGAAAACCTATTTCTCACAATCTAAAAGAAGAATACTAGCTGTTACATTACCTCTAAATTTTCATGTTCCAAGTCTCTCCAAATAACAAGCTTGCCTTCATCGGTCAAATTCTCATTTTTTAAAGGAAAGAGAACTTGTCCCAGTAGATGGTGCTTCTTTATTTTATCCACATGGTAGACAGAAAACCTTAAAGTCCTTTGATGTAGTGTTTTTCCAGAGACCTGTAAATCACACAAAATAAGTGCCCGGAACCATTGTAAAATAAGATACTACAGAATCCAAACTATATTCAATCACTATTAAGTTTAAAAAGACCCAGAAAACGAAGGGTCAGGGGTCCATCGGCATTTCACCTGCATAGCATAGCGGTGCTCCAGACCACCAGCTGTGCAGGGAGCACAACTACATTCTAGTGAATTGGGCTGAGTTGTAGTTCCCTGCAGAAGTGGTGGCCAGGAGCATTGGTGTGCAGAAAACCACCATCAAGGGGCTGCAGGGCCTACCTAACATTGAAGTAGACTGCGCTATTGATCCCGACAAAGCAACGGAACCTTTCATAATGGTGACAAACCCAAACCATTAGCAAAGTTTCCGTCACCATTGAGATCAACGGTGATGCAAACAAGAGCTAAGGTTTACGTTTGTCTTTCGGTTGAGGCGTACCCCCCCCCCCCCCCCCCCGACTGAAAGCTCAGACGGAACCCCCCCAATGGAAAGCAACGCTGATGTGAACATGCCCTTACTAATTTTTTTTGTGCGTTTGTGCTTTTTTTTTTTTACAGGTTCGGATTCGGGGACTACTTCGATGACTGCGTTTTTTTTTATGCTCAATAAAATGGTTAAATGAGGATTGTGTGTGGCTTTTTTATTTCAATAAAAATATTATTTCTAGATCCCTGTATTTTAAGAACACACAACAAAAATATTGCCTTCGTAATGGCCGCTGGTTGATTGACAGCGTCCATTACTAAGGAGGGGCTTAATGTTAGCCACTGAAAATTGTACATACCTAGCCCCGTTCGTGCGATGGACGAAGTGCTTCACAGCCCCTGGGCGGGACCCGTGCGCAGGCTAACATGACGCAGTGACGTCATCACGGCGGCCTTCGCAGGGAGTCTTTCCAGCACCTTATAGGCTGCAGGCCTAACGCGACCCGCAGCCTACAGTATTTAATTGTATCTGCGTCCTGAAGACGAAGATACAATTAAATGTGGCTGTCGCTAGCAATAGCCCCCTCCCCTGGTGCCAGCGACGCCACCGGGCATGACGGAGCCTGTGCCACCCAGCCCATAAATGTTAGCAGCCGCTATGGCTGCTAAAGTGGGCAGGGGGTCCTAAGAGGACGGGGACCCTAGGCAACTGCCCAGTTTGCTTCCCCGTAACTCCGGCCCTGTAGACGTGGTGCAGGGGCCGCCAGTCCCCCTGGCTTCGGGGCCCTGTTGCAATTGCGACCTCTATAGCTACGCCACTGCACCCAGCACATATAGAAGAAACCATCTCAACAGCATGATTTTCTCCCTGGTTCCTCGCAAGGGAAATGAAGATCACGGTAGATCTGTCAATCATCTACTTCTGACCTCAGAAGATGAGCCAGACTGATTTTGAAGAACTAAGATTCTTATCACATTGTCAAGCATTAGAAAGCACAGTTTGGTGGGATAGAAGCCTATCTTGTCAAACCTGTTAAACACAATACGCGCCTCATTTCTTGTTGATCAGCCAGAAGAATGTCAATGTCCTTCACTTCCAGTCCGTTCACTTGTCATACGTAGAATGAATGTGAAATTGTCTACTTTTGTTTTGTGGAAAAGGAACTAAACAGGAAAGAACACCCGTAACAAAAAAAAAATGGTGTAAAAAAGTATTAGCTACTGGGCCCAAGGGCCAAGTGTGCACCCCCTGTAGCTACTCTGTGAATTCATAAGCACAAATTGAATAATTGATCTGTTATTTAAATTACATCCTTATTACATTAACAGATTATAGACTATTATGTAGGTTGCACAAACATAAATGTAGCCTATAAAATGTGTAAAAACACTTATGGTTTCACGTGGGGATTTTTTTTTTTAATAAGTTCTGTGAGAATGAAGTATAAACAATCATTATTTTGCATAGTAAAGGCCCTTTTACACCAGCCGATGATCGGCCGGTGCAGTGAGCGCCGATCAACGAGACATCTACACAGACATTTACACGGTGAGATGTGCTGCCAACAACGATAATATTTTACTTTTTTTAAAACGATACATCCAGCAGTAGATAGAGCGTTTGCTCGTTCATCTGCTGATCGCTGCCCTGTTCACACAGTGAAATTATCGGCAACAAGCGTTCTATGAATGCTTGTCTGCCCGATAATCGCCCAGTCTAAAACCCCCTTAAAGAGGCTCTGTCACCAGATTTTGCAGCCCCTATCTGCTATTGCAGCAGATCGGCGCTGCAATGTAGATAAGAGTAACGTTTTTATTTTTAAAAAACGAGCATTTTTGGCCAAGTTATGACCATTTTTGTAGTTATGCAAATGAGGCTTGCAAAAGTCCAAGTGGGTGTGTTTAAAAGTAAAAGTCCAAGTGGGCGTGTATTATGTGCGTACATCGGGGCGTTTTTAATACTTTTACTAGCTGGGCGCTCTGATGAGAAGTATCATCCACTTCTCTTCAGAACGCCCAGCTTCTGGCAGTGCAGACACAGCCGTGTTCTCGAGAGATCACGCTGTGACGTCACTCACAGGTCCTGCATCGTGTCAGACGAGCGAGGACACCGGCACCAGAGGCTTCAGTTGATTCTGCAGCAGCATCGGCGTTAGCAGGTAAGTCGATGTAGCTACTTACCTGAAAACGCTGATGCTGCTGCAGAATCAACTGTAGCCTCTGGTGCCGGTGTCCTCGCTCGTCTGACACGATGCAGGACCTGTGAGTGACGTCACAGCGTGATCTCTCGAGAACAGGGCTGTGTCTGCACTGCCAGAAGCTGGGCGTTCTGAAGAGAAGTGGATGATACTTCTCATCAGAGCGCTCAGCTAGTAAAAGTATTAAAAACGCCCCGATGTACGCACATAATACACGCCCACTTGGACTTTTACTTTTAAACACACCCACTTGGACTTTTGCAAGCCTCATTTGCATAACTACAAAAATGGTCATAACTTGGCCAAAAATGCTCGTTTTTTAAAAATAAAAACGTTACTGTAATCTACATTGCAGCGCCGATCTGCTGCAATAGCAGATAGGGGTTGCAAAATCTGGTGACAGAGCCTCTTTAAGCTTAAAGGGATTTTCCTCCAATTAACATTTATCACCTATCCATATGCTTCATTTGGCTGTTTCCATCTGCCTCTTAGACATTGCATGGAGCGACCGTGCACTCCATTTAACCCTATCCAGCCGCAGCCAATTTTCATTTTTCCTCCCCAAATTCCAAAAGTGTGTTTTTTTTTCATCAACATAGTAGGGCTCGTTTTTTGCGGGACAAGTTGAAGTTTTTCATGTCACCATTTATTGTACCATATAATGTACTGGGAAATTGAAAAAAAATGTACGGTAAAAACGACATGTTCACTTTATTCTATGTGTTGATACAATTACCGCGATACCACGATTTCTGTTTTTTTAGGCTTTACCACTTTTATATATAAAAAACGATTTGTTAAAAAATAAGGATTGTTTTGTGTGACATAACTTTTTTTCTTTTTCTGCCGACTGAGCGGTGTGAGGGCTTACATTTTGAGAGCTGAGCTGTATTTTTTATTGGTACTACTAAGGGGTACAAGCGACTTTACGATCACTCTTTATAAATTTTTCTGGGGAGCAATTTTTTTACAGCGTTCACTGAGCGGGTTAAATAATGTTATTTGGTAATTGTTCGGACTTTTACAGAAGCGGCGATACCAGTTATGTTAACTTTTATTTTTTCTAACATTACTTTAAAGGGAAAAATTTGGAAAAGGGGGGTTTTTTAGAAGTTTTAATATTTTTATTTTTTTTCACTACCGAAAACTTTTTTTTAAAATTTTACACTTTTTTTTTATTCCCCCTAGGGGACTTGAACCGGCAATAGTCAGATCGCTTGTACAATACACTGCAATAACGTATTGCAGTATATGGTCAATACCTGGCACGTCATTATGCATGAAAGGGTTAAGAACAGTTCTCTGCAAGGTGCGTGGCTGCGCACCTTCCACGATCCGCTCGCTCACTAAGCTTTACAGCCTGCGCACTGTCACGGGCGGATGCAGTGGCATCGCTAGCACCGGAGGGGGCTCCGGTGCTAGCGACAGCCACATTCACTTTCACATTCGTCCTCAGGACGCACATTCAAATGAATACTATAGGCTGAAGGTCACGTTAGGCCTGCAGCCTATAAGGCGCTAGGAGTCACGCAGGCCGGGGTGATGACGTCACATTATCACGCCGGTCTGCGCATGCGTCCCGCCAGAGAGGCAGTGTAGCACTCCGTCCGTCGCTGGAACAAGGCAAGGTAAGTACAATCTTATTTTTTTTTTTAAAAGAACTTTGTGGCAGTATATACAGGGAAGGGAGAGGGGGGGGGCTGTGCAGCACTATATACAAGGGAAGGAGGGGGGCTGTGTAGTGCTATCTACAGGGGTGTCTGTGTGGCACTATCAACAGGGGGGGGGTGTGCGTGTGGCGCTATCTACAGGGGGTGAAGCTGTCTACAGGGGGATGTGTGTGGCACACCCTACAGGGGGTCTGTGGCACACTCTACAGAAGGTCTGTGGCACACTCTACAGGGTGTGTGTGTGTGTGCGCGCGTGTCGCTATCTACAGGTGGTCTGTGTGGCGCTATCTATAGGGGCAGTGGTGTAATGAGGGATTCTTTCATTGATGCCTATAATTTGTGTTTATAACTGTCTATTTTACTGCTGTACTTGTAATATTATAGTACTTAAAAAGTAATTTAAAATAAATGTTCTTATTCTCTTATTAGTCGCTATATTAGTGTTTACTGGGGGTATTACTTTTGGTCATCAGATCGCCCACCATTGATGGAGACTTCCCCTGCTCCCTAACTGCCCCGCTCAGGAGCTGCCAAGACTTAGGCTATGTTCACACGGGAGTATTTTGGGGGAGGAATATCTGCCTCAAAATTCAGTTTGGAACTTTGAGGCAGATTTTCCTCTCCCTGCACGCCGATTTTCGCGGCGAATTTTGCGCCGTTTTTCGCCCGCGGCCATTGAGCGCCGCAGGCATAAAACAGCGCGAAATACGCTTTCTCTGCCTCCCATTGAAGTCAATGGAAGGTCAGAGGCGGAAGCGCCCGAAGATAGGGCATGTCGCTTCTTTTTCCCGCTAGGCAGTTTTACTGCTCGCGGGAAAAAGACGCCGACGCCTCCCATTGAAATCAATGGGAGGCGTTCTCGGGCCGTTTTTGCCGTGTTTTGCGACGCAGTTTCCGCGTCAAAAAACTCTGCAACATACCCCGTGTGAACATAGCCTTAGAGGGAACATTGGTTAAGAACCTCCTCACTTTAATCGTGCAGTAAGGAGGAAAGGATTCAGGACATCCGTTCTCGTGATCCTGTCGTGGGGCCCAGAGTGATTATACATTTTTCACCTATACTGTGGATAGGTAATGAATGTTAATTGTGGGAAAACCTCTTTAAGAGGACAATAGGAATCATGAAATAATGACTATATGTGCCCCTAAGTATCAAAGATGTCTGTATGCTGTTTCATACCGATCATAGAGGTAAGCATGCAGTTTGCCTAGCATTATCGGAGTTTACTTCTCGGGAGCCTATAGGCACAGATAAGGTGTGGCATAGTCTAAGGCACTTAAGTCATAAAAAAGCTTATAAAATAAAATGTGCATAAAACAAAAAGTTCTCCTGAGTGGTGAGAGGCGCAGTGGCATGTTATTTTAAAAAAAAAAGTGTACACTATTAACAATTTATGTCACATTGAACGTAATTCTCTGTAAAATATGTAACATCCGGGTGCCGCAGACTCCCTCATCCTGGCGACTACTTCCTTCCCGGAGATGCCAGTAAATGCGGCCGTCCTTGCCTGCAGTGACCACTAGGGTGCACGCACTCGAGCTCAGTCACAGCCTTAAAGGGCCAGCGCACACACGTTTAGAATTGTCTAATCACCCTGGACTATAAGGGCCCTGCCTCTTCACTCATTGCATGAGCGTTGTTGTGTTTTCCCGTGTCAGTCTAGCAAATGGTTCCTTAGTGTTTTCCTGATCCCTGTGTTCCCGTTCCCGCTTCCTGTATCCTGTTTACCGTGCTACCTTGTACCTGTGCCTTAAAAAAAAAAGTTGGAGTCGTGTTGTGTTACACCATGCCTGGTGACTGCTTCCAAGGTCCCATCTGAGCCTAGCCACCACTACTGTCTGTACTACCACAGGTACCCTTGCTCGGACTAGACTTTACTTGGTACACTGTTTGGCCAGCTGCTATCCCGCTACGTCGGTACGGCCCAGTGGGTCCACACCCTCCCAGATCGTGACAGTATATCTATGTCAGCGAGGTCTCTACTTATTAATTTAGACGTTTATTTTTTTTACAATTTTTCTAATTTTTTGCGCATATTTTATTATATAGAATAAGTTTTTAATGGAAGGTTGTTTTTCATGATACTTGAAGTCTAATTCTACTGTGGCAAATTTTTGTCTGATATTGGGTACGATTATTTGGCGGTTTTACATCTGACAATGAATAACTTGAATGAGATTAGACACATACAGTATGTATGTTCTTTCTTGGACGCCTGGAGAGCCGGTTAACAAGACATTTCTAATTCCATTTTTCTTGGGTACAGAATTCAACCTGTGCTCTGAGCACCCAGCCATTGTGATATATTAACCGTAAGCAGCCTGTTTCTATATTAAATATTATGTACCTGGAACACAAAATTCTCATCAAACTGTGGGTTCAAGGTTTTTCGCCTTGCTTTTGACTGTAGATAACGTCTCTCATCAGGCAGGAGATGCATTTTCACAAAAGGGTTGCAGGAGTCTGAGCTGAACTGGAGGTTCCTCACTTTGATAAGTGACACTACAAGCCTCTCTGTCTCATATTCATATTCCACAGCAAACCAGATCCGGCCAATATTTCCCTCTGGAAAGTCAGTTTCTTCGTTGTCTTCTGGATATTTATATAAAGCCGGGTTAATGGAACCCAGAAGATATGCACCACCTAATTGAAAGACTATCGTTATTATTTCTTTAAAGGACTAAGGTGTAAAGCAAGCAAACAGCCAAACCATCATGCAAATCAACAACAGCCTGCGGAATATCATTGTTATCTCTTCATTAAACAAGCATGATAATGATGTACTAATAATATTCAGTCTTGAAAAACTGCCACAACAACATTATTTTACCCATAGAACAGAATGATGATCGTGGAAGGAAATCTGGGGCAATATAGGGCTCGCTGTCCTCCTGAATACGTTCTCCATTCTGCAATCCAACCCAATCTCGTCCATGAAACTTTGGCGGAACAATGAAGGGCACACTTTTATTCCTTAAATTAGCAAAAAGTTAAGAGTAAGAATGAAAATTCAACATCATTTTGACTTTTAAGTTAGAAATTGCTTTATTTTTACTATAAATTAAAAAATAAAAAAAATCATTGAAAAGATGGAGAATTATCTACAGTCATTTGGACAATGGGCCTTTGTCGCCCTAAATGTTGGCAGCGCTATACTAGGATACTCAATATTTGCCTGGAAATTGTCCATTATTTCAGCGGTGGCGGTAGGCACTGACCAGTCAGGGACAGCTGCAGTTGAAAAATATTATACCTATAAGTACACACACACCAGTGTTGTACAAAACCACAAGGTGATCATTTATACTGGACATCCTTTCCAGCTGCACCACGAGGCACCCTATATATTTTTTTCTTCTCTAGGTGTATCTACATTTGACCTTCAACTTGATGCGGTCCGCAGTTCAAATGGTTATAAACTAGTTTTTGTCATTGTTTCTCATCAATCTACACACAATACCCCACAAACATTAAATCAAATGTGGAAAAAACAAAAGGGGTCTAAACTTTCTGAATGCATCGTGTGCAAGGCAGAGTAAACGCCCCAGTCAGACTTAAATCTTTTACTTATATTGTGTTTAGAATGTATTTCTTCCACATCACTGTTCACAGTCATGTCTCCAGTGGGGTTCACAATATACTCCCTATCTCAGATGTGTAAAAAAAAGTCACGGTACTGAAAATTAGGGCAATTAGATGACCTCAATAAATGAGGCTTGGCAAGTATCAAAATTGAATCAGTGAACAAAACTAAAGGCTACAAATAAAGCCCCTTCACATTACGTTTAGTGGCTACGTTTAGCATCTATGTTTGGAAAGCTCCCGGTGTACATGCCAAGCATGTACATAGGGCTCAATTACCCCGACGGAGAGCAAAAGGACACTGTCGGACCAGTATAAACCATATGCCCTTTTTTGTAGGTCTAGAAAAGCGTAGTAGACTGTGCTACTCCATCCCATTTAACACACGCCATGAGCTTTTTAACAGCTATGACTTAGGCTGCGTTCACATCTGCGTCAGGTCTCCGTTCCGTCTGAGTTTTCCGTCAGGACAGAGCCCTGAATGACACAAATGGAAACCATAGGTTTCCGTTTCCATCACCATTGATTTCAATGGCGACGGATCAAGAGCAAATGGTTTCCGTTGGTCTCTGTTGTGCAGGGGTACCGTCGTTTTGACGGAATCAATACCGTAGTCGACTACAGTACGTCACCCATTAACTATAATGGTATCCATTTAACAGACAAGTCATGAATTCTCATGACCCCAGTTCATGACATATCCCTTTAACCCCTTCCCGCGGTGGCCACTTTTCACCTTCCTGACAGAGCCTCATTTTTCAAATCTGACATGTTTTAATTTATGTGGTAATAACTTTGAAATGCTTTTACGTATCCAAGCGATTCAGAGAATGTTTTCTCATGACACATTGGACTTTGTTACTGACAAAATTTGCTCGATACATTCAGTATTTAATTGTGAACAACACCAAAAATTTGTGAAAAATTGCAAAAATAAGCATTTTATAAATGTAAATGTATATCTGCTTATAAGACTGGCAGTTATACCACACAAAATAGATGCTAATTAACATTTTCCATATGTCTACTTTAGAGTGGCATCTCTTTTGAACATCCTTTTATTTCTCTAGGACGTTACAAGGCTTAGAACTTGAGCAGAAATTTCTCACATTTTCCAGAAAATTTCAAAAAGCTATTTTTATAGTGGCCAGTTCGGTTGTGAAGTGGCTTTGAGGGCCTTATATTTTAGAAACCCCCAATAAGTCACCCTATTTTAAAACCTGCACCCCTCAAAGTATTCAAAACCGCTTTAAGAAAGTTTAACCTTTTAGATGTTTCACAGGAATTAAAGCAAAATGGAAGTGAAATTTACAAATGTACATTTTTTTTTGCAAAAATTCATTTTTAATAAAAAAAAATTTGTAACACATGATTTATCAGAGAAATGCAACTCAATATTTTATTTCCCAGATTCTGCAGTTTTTATAAATATCCCACGTGGTCCTAGTGTGGTAATATACTGATGCACCAGCCTCAGAAGTAAAAGGAGTTCCTAGAGGATTTTGGGGCCCCCTTTTTTTAGAATATATTTTAGGCACCATGTCCTGACAGCCGCAGTCACGAGTCGGCGAGCGCTGGCCCCAGTCTCCTCCTCAGGAGAAGCCAGCGCTCGCATCTACTCACCAATGCCGGATCCCGTAGGGTGCGCTCGTGCCCGCTCTTATAGGGGTAGCACGCGCACCGGACCTCGATCCTGACCTCTAACCTGGGAGTACTCTGGACTATAAGAGGGGTCCAGCCCCCTAGTTCTATGCCTAAGCTTTGTTGTTGTATCCCTAGACTGTCTTGCAAATGGCCCCCTAGTGTTTCCTGCTCCCAGTGGTTTCCTGTTCCTGAATCTAGTGTTGTGCTTGTATTCTACGCCTGACCTGCCTCTCCACACCTGTCGTCCACCTGCTGCCAAGTTCCTGCCTAGCTACTATCTGAGCTGCCACAGGTACCCTATACAAACTATAGACTTTGACCTGCGTCCTGTTGGCCAGCTGCCTTACCGCCAAGACGGTACGGCCCAGTGGGTCCACGAACACCTCGTGACACAAATACATTCAATGATAAATTAAAAAGGTCCCATCAGTTCCGTATCAGGCACCACATGAATATTGAGTCAACAGTATAATACATTTTACATACAGGGTCAATATACAATATAGGACCAAGCATTGGGTTATTCCAGAAATTAATAAGCAATTAAAGAAGAATATAAAATAGAAACAAACAAACAAAAACAGAACCATACAGGTCTACCCAGAACAATACTTAACATGTTGCCTAGATTGAGGAGACATCTGTGGTAAACTAAGATATTAGCAGGTTACAAATTACTTATGCACTGGATGCTTAATATGTCAGGATAAATGAAAACAAAATCAATGATACGACCACCCCTAGAAGGTTACAGCAACACCAACATTACTTTTGTAAGGGCAAAAATACTAACTAAAAGGGCGTGAGTCTGGTAGTCCGTACAGAAGTAAATGTACATCATCTATGCACCAATTATTAAAAAAGAGAGATACCGAAGAAGGTTGTAAAACATACCATAGTGTTTTGGAAGCAAGATATTGGGTCCAGGTTTCCCATATAGAGAAATTTTAGACAAATTATTGGATTTCAGAGCAAACATTTGTTCCATTGCAAATGAAATATTTATAAGATTGGTGAGCTCAGGGATAGAAATATTAACATTTAAAATTTCCATGCCCTTGCTATAAGTAGGCGTGCTGCAATTAGAATATGAAAGGCCACCACTTAAAGACACCGAGATAGTCCCCATCTTCAAAAAACAGAGCCATCGCTGGATCTGGAGGAATCATGCATGAAGCAATAGTAGAAACGAAGCGGAATATTTCGCTGCAGAAGAAACTTACTCCTGGGCAATACCACCACATATGCATATATGTGCCCTTACACCCACATCCTCACCAGCACACCTCTGAGTATGATGGGCTAGATTTTGCAATTTGTGAAGGGGTTAGAAACCATCTCAATAATAATAATTTTTGGGAAGCTTCCCAATGTTGAGCCCCCTTAGAGACCTTTCTAGTCCAAGAAAAGGCATGTCTGCAATCCTCCAAAGAGAACCCAGATTTTTTTTCCCAATTTATGCAATAAGGAGGCTTGCTGAGGGAGAGGCAGGAGCCCAAGTCATCATAGAAACCCGAAATACCTTTTATTTTACAAGTGGGGTCAAATAAGAATCTGTTGTCAAAGGAGGGGAACATGGGTGTTACAGTATCAATGAAGGTAAGTAGGTGGCAAATACATAAACACTTATAAGAACTCGGTTTTGGGGATAGAGTATGGACTAGCTAGCTCCGAGAATGACTTTAAGGATTGATCATGAAATGGCATATGGATGTGGGAGATCCCCCCCCCCCCCCTGATATCCAATTGTCCAGAGAAATATCTGGAAATTCAGATAGCAAATACACCGTGTTCCAAATTATTATGCACATTGGATTTAAGTGTCATAAACATTTAATTATTAGTTTTTCAATTAAACGCATGGATGGTATTGTGTCTTAGGGCTCTTTGGATCATTGTAATCAATCTCAGACACCTATGATAATTAGTTTTCCAGGTGTGCCCAATCAAAGGAAAAACTACTTAAGAAGGATGTTCCACATTATTAAGCAGGCCACAGGTTTCAAGCATTATGGGAAAGAAAAAGGATCTCTGCTGCCAACAAGCATGAAATTGTCCAAGGTATTGAACCAGGTATGAAAACATTGGATATTTCAAGAAAACTTAGGCGTGATCATCGTACTGTGAAAAGATTTGTGGCTGATTCAGAGCACAGATGGGTTCGTTCAGATAAAGGCATAATGAGGAAGGTTTCTGCCAGACAAATTAATAGGATTAGGAGAGCAGCTGCTAAAATGCCATTGCAAAGCAGCAAACAGGTATTTGAAGCCACTGGTGCCTCTGGAGTCCCGTGAACCTCAAGGTGTAGGATCCTCCAGAGGTTTGCAGGTGTGCATAAAGCTATTATTCGGCCACCCTTAAACAATGCTCACAAGCAGAAACGGTTGAAGTGGGCTCAGAAATACATGAAGACTAATTTTCAAACAGTGTTGTTTACTGAGGAGTGCCGTGCAACGCTGGATGGTCCAGATGGATGGAGTAGTGGATGGTTGGTGAATGGCCACCATGTCCCAACAAGGCTGCGACGTCAGCAAGGAGGTGGCGGCGTCATGTTTTGGGCTGGAATCATGGGGAGAGAGCTGGTAGGCACCCTTTAGGGTCCCTGACGGTGTGAAAATGATCTCTGCAAAGTACGTAGAGTTTAAGACTGACCACTTTCTTCCGTGGTACAAAAAGAAGAACCGTGCCTTCCGGCTGCAAAATTATCTTCATGCATGACAATGCACCATCTCATGCTGCAAAGAATACCTCTGTGTCATTGGCTGCTATAGGCATTAAAAGGAGAGAAACTCATGGTGTGGCCCCCATGTTCCCCTGACCTCAACCCTATTGAGAACCTTTGGAGCATCCTCAAGCAAAATATCTATGAGGGTGGGAGGCAGTTCACATCAAAACAGAAGCTCTGGGAGGCTATTCTGACATCCTGCAAAGATATTCAAGCAGAAACGGTCCAAATACTCACAAATTCAATGGATGCAAGAATTGTGAAGGCGATATCAAAGAAGGGGTCCTATGTTAACATGTAACTTGGCCTGGTAAGTTTTTTTTGATTTCTGTAAATATGACCTCCTGATGCTGCAAATTCAACAAATTACAATTTTAGTTCTCTTTACAACCTTTAAAATGTTTTGATCTCGGTTGTGCATAATAATTTGAAACCGTGCATTTTGAGTTTTTTACTTCTAAAAAAAAATCTGTTATCATTAGGAGATTTGTTCAATAAAATTTGCATTATACTCCAAGGGTTGATGGCTTGAAGATTATACTCACTGTCATTTGCATTGACTATTTAGGAAAATCAGCGAAAAATAACATTTGCATAATAATTTGGAACGTGGTATATTGTAAGGGCAGCTTCCTCAACGTAATTAGGGCGGATGTAGGAAGTTAGGAGACATACATTTTCCAGGTCCATATAGGAGGCTGTCACGTCAGGTAAGTGGACCCACTGGGCCGGACCGCCTGAACGGTATGGCAGCTGGCCAACAGGACACAGGTCACAGTCTATAGTTCGTATAGGTGTACCTGTGGTAGCTCAGACAGTAGCAAGACAGGCTCGGCTGGGACCAGGTAGCAGGCAGCCGCCAGGCGTGGTGTAGCCGGACAGGCGTGGTACTGAGCGCAGCACGACTCCAACTTCATACGGCACTTGGACCAGGATAGAACGGGATACAGGTACAGGAACGGGAAACACTGGGAACTGGAAAACACTTAGGAGACCATTTGCAAAGGCAGACTAGGGTAACGACAACAAAGCTCAGGCAATGCAGGGAGGGGCAGAGCCCTTCTTATAGTCCAGGGTGATCTGGAAGCAATCAGATCAATCTCACATGTGTGCACTCTGGCTCCTTAAGGCCGGATTTACACGAGCGTGTGCGTTTTGCGCACGCAAAAGGTACTTAACAGCTCCGTGTGTCAGCCCCGTATGATGCGTGGCTGCGTGATATTCGCGCAGCCGCCATCATGATGACACGGTTAACAGAGAAGAACGTGGTGCTTTTCTGTTTTCATTCATACTTTTAACTGCTGTTGCGCGAATCACACGGAAGTGCTTCCGTGTGCTGCGCGTGATTTTCACGCACCCGTTGACTTCAATGGGTGTGTGATGCGCGAACAACGCACAAATATAGGGCAGGTCGTGAGTTTTACGCAGCGGACACACGCTGCGTGAAACTCACGGACAGTCTGCACGGCCCCATAGACTAACATAGGTCCGTGTGAGGCGCGTGAAAATCACGCGCGTTGCACGGACGTTTTACACGTTCGTCTAAATAAGCCCTAAGGCTGTGTGCGCTCTGGCTCATTAGGGCTGGACGGAGCTTGCGAGTGCACCCTAGTGGTGGCTGCGGAACAGGACGTCTGCATGTGCAGACATCTGTGGAGAGAAGGGCATCTACAGGATGGGAGAAGTTCGTGGTTACACTTTCACATTAACCCCTTCCCGCCGCAGCCAATTTTCATTTTCTCCTCTCTACCTTCCAAAAGTCATAACTTCTTTATTTTTCCGTCTATATAGTCCTATGAGGGCTTGATTTTTGTGGGACGAGAGGTCGTTTTTCGTAGCACCACTTATTCTGCCATATAATGTAATAGGAAACTGGAAAAAAAAATTATTTGTGGGGTAGAAAGTGAAAAAAACCAGCGATTCCTCCATTGTTTTTTGCGCTTCGTTTTTACGGAATTCACTGTGCAATTAAAACATGTTAACTTTATTCTGTGGGTCAATACGATTATGGCAAAACCAAATATATATAGTTTTTTCTATATTTTACAAGTAAAAACCTAAGTGTAAAAAATAAAATTTATTTTGGGTCGCCAAATTCTGAGAGCCATACCTTTTTTATTTTTCTGTCGATTAAGTGGTATGAGGGCTTATTTTTTGCGGGATTCTGGCGTTTACAATTTTTTTTTATGCCGTTCACGGTGCAGGTTAAATAATGATATATAATAGTTCAGACTTTTACAGATGCGGCGATACCAATTAGGTTTATTTTTTTTACAATGCTCTAGGGGGAAAATGGCAAAAGGGTTTTTTTTTAACTTAGAATTTTTATTTATTGCTTTTTTTACATAAAATAAAAAAAAAAAGTAAAAATTAGTAAAATAAAGTGTTTTTTTATTTTTTTATATTAGTCCCCCTAGGGGACTTCAACCAGCAAAGTATTGCACTATATACTGCAATACTAATGTATTGCAGTATATCGTGATTCTGGCAGGCTTAATAGGAGCACAAAGATGGTGGACCTGGGGGCCTTCATTAGACCCCCTGGCAGCCATAGCAACCATCGCCACCCCGCGATTGCATTGCGGGGGGCGCGATGAGCTGTTAGAGGAGGTTGCCCCTCTCTTTCTAAAGATTTAAATGCTGTGGTCGCTATTGATCGTGGCATTTAACGAGTTAAACGAGTGGGATCGCGCTAGAGCGCGATCCCACTCGTTACTCTGAAGTGTCGGCTGTAACAAACAGCCGACACCGGCATCGTATGGAGTGGGTTAACATTGTGAGCCCGTTCCATACTTCCCCTACCCGACTTTGGCGTATGGATACGTCAAATGGGACAGGGTTAAGGGACATTGTAGATGTGTGTAATTAAATTATGCGGGACCACACTAAATAAGGACATCAATGGACAGACAACCATGGTCTGCTCAATTTGACTCCATCTTTTCAACTTTGAGGAAACACTCCAAGACCTAATTTGGTCCAATACAGTTGCCCAATAATATTTTTAAATGTCTGGTACTCCCATGCCCTCAATGTCTGAATAATGTGTGCATCCGAACACTCATTTTTTTCCGCATCCATATAAAATAGTTAACAATTCTCTGAAGACTTTTCAGAAATGATCTGGGGAGGGTAATTACAACTGTACGAAAATGATATCATAATTTTGATTATGGCAATTCGGTCGACCCATGATATACAGGTCTGGGAATATGATTTTAAGGTATACATTGCAGGAGGGGGGGGGGTAGAATTAGGTTTAAAAAAAAAAAGGAGATGGAAGGATACAAAACTTTATGAGCATTCCATTTAAAGGGAAATGAGTCACCTATAGTAGTATGAACACCAGGGGGGAGACCCACACCCAACAAATGATTTATAAAATTTTATTTTTACTAAAAAGTATTTTGAAAGTTGCACAAAACACACCGATAGACATTTTTATATATAAAAAAAAAAACACCACGATATCAAAAGGTATACATAGTTTTTAATCGATAATTTTATAGTTTCAGTAATGTATTAATATAACAAAGGGAAAATAATCAAACGTGTAATGAAAAATATGTACAGACTGAGGCCCCATGCACACGACCGTATTTTCATCTATCCAGAAATACTGTCCGGAAATACGGTTCCGTAGACCTCCATATTTCATCCGAATATACAGAAGTGTGTCCGTAAATTACGGTCCGTATTGCATCTATATATACGGATCCGTAAAAAAGAGGGAGGATGCAAATAAGGTCATTGCATAGAAATGTTTCCATAAATACGGATGGTATACGGATGCACATCCGTAGCCGTCCGTATTTACGGAAGCTCCCATAGACTTCTATGGGAGAGTCCTTGCCGTAATTACGGACAAGAATAGGACAGGTTCTATTATTTTTTCAGCACGGACACCCATCAGTAAAAATACTGAAAGGTGTCCATGGCCAATAGAAATGAATGGGTCCGTAATTAAGGTCAGTAATTACGGATGAAAAATACGGTTGTGTGCATGGGGCCTCAATGATAGATGTATCGAATAGTCCAACATAATAGGATAACTTATTAGACATGTAATGACGCGTGTCCAGATATACATATACACACACACACACACACACACACACACACACACACACATATAGTTTTACAGGAAGCCAGTTAAAGGGATGTATCACCTATATACCATAGATCTTTTAATAATTAAACCAGATGTGAATACATATAATTTATTTTATTTTGTTTATTTTTAATTTTGACTTTGAAATAGGAGATTTTGCAGATACCCTCTCATTTATATTATATAGAGTGGGTGATGAGAACCACAAAGGTGTATACCACCAGTATTGTACAATTATTGATTAGGGAAAGGGGTGAGAGGGATAAGAATTGTGGTTCAGTTGGAAAAAAAAACAAAAAAACAAAAAAAACTATGATACCACTTTTTGGGGGATATAGTAAAATAATAAACTTTATTAATAGACTTGTAAAAAATGTATGTCAATTATTACAATTATCCAATGCAGGTCCAATTTAGATTATAGTACGGATGACCCCCCTATCCTACACTATAAAAGGACACAATTTGCCTTATGAATTACTTGCTATCAAATATTACTATCATTATGTAATGACGGGGGTAGGGAAACGGACAAGTGAGCCATAATCTACCCGCCACTCTGTCCCTGCCTACTTGCAACGACCCGCCCTAGGCGACGGGGTACAACTTGGCGGCGGTCCCTACGCTCAGTAAGTGCACGAGACAAACAGACAAGGGAACACAAAGCAAAGGGAAAGGGGCAGTTGCCCACGGCAACACCGTGAGCAACAAGAATGGTGAACGAGCCGAGTCAAAACCAGGAGTGCACGAGGTACCAAACGCAGAGCAGGAGAGTAGTCAGTAAGCCAGGGTCAGTATGGAGCAGGATCAAATAGTCAGAAGCTGTAGCTGGGCAAGGAAACCACACGAGAAGAATCACAAGAAAAGGAGGAACAGGAAAGGCAGGTATAAAAAGACAGAGGGCGGGAGCTAGCTCCGTCTGGCCAGGCTGCGATAGGCTCTCCCACGCCTAAGCCTGCCATCCTGAGTGGTGGAAGATGGAGTCAGTCTCAGAGACACAGACTCAGGTGCAGACTGATTACCTATGGGAGTATACACAGAAGTTGTGCCTGGCAGATCCTTTACAGTATCCCCCTTTTATGAGGGGCCACTGGACCCTTTCTAAGTGGACCTGGTTTATTGGGGAAACGAAGGTGGAACTTCCTGACCAATACCCCAGCGTGAACATCCCGGGCGGGTACCCAAGTCCTCTCTTCAGGCCCGTATCCTCTCCAATGGACCAGGTACTGGAGGGAGCCTTGGACCATCCTGCTGTCCACAATCTTGGCCACCTCGAATTCCACCCCCTCAGGGGTGAGAACGGGAACAGGAGGTTTCCTCGAGGGAGCCAAGGACGGGGAGCAGCGTTTAAGGAGGAAGGCATGAAACACGTCGTGTATTCGAAAAGATGGGGGCAACTCCAGTCGGAAGGAGACAGGATTGAGGACTTCAATGACCTTATACGGCCCAATAAACCGGGGAGCAAACTACTTGGACGGGACCTTAAGGCGCAAGTTCCTAGACGATAACCACACCAGATCCCCGACCATAAACAAGGGGTTAGCAGAACGTCTTCTATCAGCCTGAGTTTTTTGTACGCTCTGGGACGCCTCTAGGTTCTTCTGAACCTGGGCCCAGACTGTGCGCAGTTCCCGATGAACGACCTCTACCTCGGGATTGTTGGAACTACCAGGTGAAACGGACGAGAACCGTGGATTAAACCCAAAATTACAGAAAAAGGGGGAGACCCCTGACGAGATACTGACCCGGTTATTAAGGGAAAATTCGGCAAGGGGAATGAATGAGACCCAATCATATTGACAGTCAGAGATGAAACACCTTAAATATTGTTCTAGAGATTGATTAGTCCTCTCCGTTTGGCCATTAGTTTCAGGATGGAAGGCAGAGGAGAAGGACAGATCAATCTCCAACTTTTTACAGAAGGCTCTCCAAAACAATAAAACAAATTGTACCCCTCTGTCCGAAACAATATTGACAGGGACCCCATGGAGACGCAGGATGTGTTTGACAAACAAGGTAGCTAACGTCTTGGCGTTGGGTAGTTTCTTGAGGGGCACAAAGTGGCACATCTTACTGAAGCGGTCTACTACCACCCACACCACCGACTTGCCTTGAGATGGAGGCAAATCAGTGATAAAATCCATGGAGATATCGGTCCAAGGTCTCTGGGGAATGGGCAAAGAACGTAGTAAGCCCGCTGGTCGGGACCTGGGAGTCTTGGACCTAGCACAAACCTCACAAGCGGCGACGTAGGCCTTAACGTCTTTAGGCAACCCAGGCCACCAATAGTTTCTGGCACTGATGTGCTTGGTACCCAGGATGCCTGGATGACCAGATAGTGCGGAGTCATGATTTTCCCTAAGTACCCTTAGCCGGTATTGCAGGGGAACAAACAGCTTATCCTCAGGAAGGTTCCCGGGAGCTGAACCTTGATCAGCTGCAATATCAGAGACTAAATCAGAATCAATGGAAGAAATGATTATACCAGGAGGCAAAATACAAGCAGGATCTTCCTCCGAAGGAGGGCTGGCCATGAAGCTACGCGACAGTGCATCAGCCTTAATATTTTTAGACCCAGCCCTATAGGTAACCAAAAAGTTGAATCTGGTAAAAAATAGCGGCCATCGGGCTGGTCTCGGGTTGAGCCTCCGGGCAGATTCTAGGAAAACCAGATTCTTGTGGTCGGTAAGGACCGTTACCTGGTGCCTAGCCCCCTCCAGGAAGTGGAGCCACTCTTCAAATGCCCATTTAATGGCTAAGAGTTCGCGGTTGCCAATATCATAGTTACTCTTAGTGGGCGAAAACTTCCTGGAGAAGTAGGCACAGGGGCGCAGATGGGTGAGGGAACTGGTACCCTGGGACAAGACAGCCCCCACTCCCACCTCGGATGCGTCAACTTCCACGATAAATGGCTCCATTTGGTTGGGCTGAACCAGCACAGGGGCCGAGATAAAGCACTTCTTAAGGACCTCAAAAGCCTGGACAGCCTCAGGAGGCCAGTGGAGGAGATCAGCACCTTTGCGAGTGAAGTCCGTAAGAGGCTTAGCGATGACCGAGAAGTTAGCAATAAATCTCCTGTAATAATTAGCGAACCCCAAAAAACACTGTAACGCCTTCAGGGAGGCAGGTTGGACCCATTCCGCCACAGCCTGGACCTTGGCGGGGCCCATGCGGAATTCATGAGGAGTGAGGATTTGACCCAAAAATTGTATCTCCTGTACCCCAAACACACATTTTTGGGTTTTCGCAAACAGTTTGTTTTCCCGAAGGACCTGGAGCACCTTCCTGACATGCTCAATGTGGGAGGACCAGTCCTTGGAAAACACCAGTATGTCATCAAGGTACACTACAAGAAATACCCCCAGGTAATCTCTCAAAATCTCATTTATGAAATTCTGGAAGACCGCAGGAGCATTACACAACCCAAAGGGCATGACGAGGTATTCAAAATGACCTTCGGGCGTGTTAAACGCAGTCTTCCACTCATCCCCCTCTTTGATGCGGATAAAGTTATACGCCCCCCGTAGATCAAACTTAGAGAACCATTGGGCCCCCTGAACCTGATTAAAGAGATCAGGAATCAAAGGAAGGGGATACTGGTTCCTTACAGTGACCTTATTGAAGTTACGGTAGTCAATGCATGGCCTAAGACCACCATCCTTCTTCCCTACGAAGAAGAAGCCAGCACCTACCGGAGAAGTAGAGGGGCGAATGTAACCCTTGGCCAGGCATTCCTGGATATACTCTCTCATGGCTTCACGTTCGGGACAAGAAAGATTAAATATCCTACCCTTAGGGAGCTTAGCTCCTGGTACCAATTCAATTGCGCAATCGTATTCTCTATGAGGAGGTAACACTTCGGAGGCCTCCTTAGAGAAAACATCAGCGAAGTCCTGAACAAACTCAGGTAGCGTGTTCACCTCCTCAGGGGGAGAAATAGAATTAACAGAAAAACATGACGTCAAGCATTCATTACCCCATTTGTTAAGCTCCCCAGTATTCCAGTCAAACGTGGGATTATGCAACTGCAACCAGGGAAGGCCTAAAACCAAATCGGAAGATAATCCCTGCATCAACAGTACAGAGCACTGCTCCAAATGCATGGAGCCAACAAGGAGTTCGAAAACAGGGGCATGCTGAGTAAAATAACCATTAGCAAGAGGAGTGGAGTCGATACCCACTACCGGGACAGGTTTAGGCAAATCAATCAAAGGCATAGCTAGAGACATAGCAAATTCCACAGACATGATATTAGCAGAAGACCCTGAATCCACGAAGGCACTGCCGGTAGCAGACCTACCACCAAAAGAGACCTGAAAAGGGAAGCAAAATGTTATTACGTTTCATATTTGCGGGAAATACCTGTGCGCCCAAGTGACCTCCCCGATGATCACTTAGGCGCGGAAGTTTTCCGGCTGCTTATTCTTACACCTAGGACAGGTGTTCACTTGATGCTTGTCATCCCCACAATAGAAGCAGAGACCATCCTTCCTGCGGAACTCTCTACGTTGTCGGGGGGACACGGAGGCCCCGAGTTGCATAGGTACCTCCGAGTCTTCCGTGGAAGAGCGAAGCAGCGGGACCTCGGGAGGCATCATGGGGGAGTCAGAGGGGAAAACACAAAAACGTTCAAGCTGTCGTTCCCTGAGACGTCGGTCAAGTCGTACCGCTAAAGCCATAACCTGGTCTAGGGAGTCAGAAGAGGGATAGCTAACGAGCAGGTCTTTCAGGGTGTTCGACAGACCCAACCTAAACTGGCACCTTAAGGCAGGGTCATTCCACCGAGAAGCTACGCACCACTTCCTAAAGTCAGAAAAATACTCCTCAACAGGTCTCTTACCCTGACGTAAGGTCACCAGCTGACTCTCGGCAAAGGCAGTCCTGTCAGTCTCGTCATAAATGAGTCCGAGAGCAGAAAAGAAACGATCAACGGAGGAAAGTTCAGGGGCGTCAGGAGCCAAGGAGAAGGCCCACTCTTGGGGCCCTTCCTGGAGCCGGGACATAAATTATACCCACCCGCTGGCTCTCAGAACCTGAGGAATGAGACTTTAAGCGGAAGTAGAGCCTACAACTCTCCCGAAAGGAGAGAAAAGTCAACAAGAATGGTGAACGAGCCGAGTCAAAACCAGCAGTGCACGAGGTACCAAACGCAGAGCAGGAGAGTAGTCAGTAAGCCAGGGTCAGTATGGAGCAGGATCAAATAGTCAGAAGCTGTAGCTGGGCCAGGAAACCACACGAGAAGAATCACAAGCAAAGGAGGAACAGGAAAGGCAGGTATAAAAAGACAGAGGGCGGGAGCTAGCTCCGTCTGGCCAGGCTGCGATAGGCTCTCCCACTCCTAAGCCTGCCATCCTGAGTGGTGGAAGATGGAGTCAGTCTCAGAGACACAGACTCAGGTGCAGACTGATTACCTATGGGAGTATACACAGAAGTTGTGCCTGGCAGAGCCTTTACACATGCAGTGGCAGTATTGCAAAGGCTACCCATTAACATTACTAATAGGAATGTCAGTATAGATTACAAGGGTAGACAGTGTGTGTATCAGAGTGTCACCTTGTTTATTTATTCTAGGGTGAATCGTACTCAAAGTATTTTAAATTGCCTGTATTCCTATTCCCATATAATAAAATTGGATTCTATAAATATGTTGATTGCTCTAAAATGAGCTGTATGGGAGCTATAGCAGCAGCGTAGTAGCCTATATCTCGAGTGCGATGTTATGCATGCACTCTGTATTAGATGCTGTTGCCAGGTTATAGACACTGAATCAGTGTCTTATCGTCCACACCGCCGGAGACGGGAGAGACGACAGGCAGCAACACAGTGATGTTCCCGGGCTAAATAGATTGTGTGTGCCGCTGACCTGACTGAGCCTCCACCAGTAATGGGTGAGTTCTCAGCTGTCAGTGAGATCACCTGACAGTGTCTATTGAGACGGTTGATCTCGCTCACACCGCTCACCTTGCTAGAGGCAGAGGCGGCGTGTGAAAACAGATTGCGGGCATATTTTATTAAGATGTCAATTGCAGATAGTTTAGATAGAAAGATGGACCTATTACATTGGATTTTAAAAGGCTATACACCCGACGCGCGTTTCGCCAGCATTCCGGACCCCTAGAGGTAGCCGGAATGCCGACGAAACGCGCGTCGGGTGTATAGCCTTTTAAAATCCATATGCTGCGGGTTTCAGCTGTGCATTACAGCTGACACCTCGCACTAATGGCCAAGAACAGAGAGAGCTTTGATCCTTGCCGATTAACCACTTAGATGCCAAGGTCAATAGTGACCACAGCATCTAAGCCATTAGAAACAGGGGGACGGCCCCCTCCGACAGCCCATCCCTCCCCAGTGATCGCTGGGTGATGATGATTGTCATGGCAGCCCGGGGGTTTAATGAAGAGCCCCAGGTCTGCCTTCTTTCTGCTTCTGCTAAGCCCTGCTAGGAGCCAGAAAAAGTTACAATATACTGCAATGCATTTGTGACTGACAACCGCTGGTTCAAATCCCCAATTGGGGACTACTAAACAATGCTAAAAAGACTTGAGTAAATTTGGAAAAAACTAAGATTCCTCCATTGTTTTTTGGGTTTCGTTTTTACCGCTTTCACCGTGCAGTAAAAACTACAACTTAACGTTATTCTGCTGGTCAATACAATTACGGTGATACCAGATGTATAGAGATTTTACAACTTTTACAGAGAAACAACTATTTGTTAAAAAAAATATTATTGTTTCGTATCAACACATTCTGAGAGCCATAACTTATTTTTTTTTTATAGTTTTTCACTCCCGCCTTCCAAACGCCATAACTTTTTTATTTTTCCATCAATGGCGCGGTGTCAGGGCTTATTTTTGGCGGGACAAGCTGTCGTTTTTATTGGTACAATTTTTTGATCACTTATTACATTTTATTTAGAGCGAAGGTGACAAAAAAAAAAAAAAAAGTGATTTTAACGTTTTCAATTCTTTATTTCTTACGGCGTTCATTATGCGCTAAAAATTACAGTTTTACTTTATTCTGCGGGTTGGCACGATTACGGCCATACCATATGTGTATCGTTTTTTTATGTTTTGCAGCGTGTGCACAATAAAAATCACTTGTTTTTAAAACTAAATTTATTTTTTGTGTCACCATATTCTGAGAGCCGTAAATTTTTTATTTTTAAGTCAAAAAAGCTGTGTAAGGGCTTGTAGTTTTTATTGGTACTATTTTGGGGTATATGGGACTTTTTGATCAGTTTTTATTCTATATTTTGTGGGGATGCAGGAAAAGAGAGAGTCTCTAAGGGCGCTGCTGCACTGAGTATGATGTTTCAATACATGAACTGAATAAAATCACGTCAGAGTAAGAGTAATAAAAGTTTAATTTATTAATAAGGCTACGCGTTTCAATGCATCTTCATCAGGCCATATTATATATTTTGGGAGGGGTGGCAGTTTTTCACGTCCTAGGTTCACCCGTGCGGGACGCGTTGTCACGGATCCCCCATAGACTAGAGTCTACGGAGAGATGCGTGACACGCAGGAAAATAAGGACGGGTCCTATTTTTTTCACGGACCCTTCACACCATTGAAATACAGGAGTCCGGGTGACGGCCGTTGTTTTAACGACCGTCACACGGACGACATACACGCTCATCTGAATGATCCCTAACCCACCAATTTACCAGGGATTGACCCATAATCTAATGACCCATAATCTTTTCATTTAATCAAGACTTTGTTTAGTTGCTTAATTTTTTTATTTTAGATGCATTGAATCAATAATTTTTTTTATTTTTTAAAAAAAAATGCACATAACCTTGTGAGCCTTTTTGGGTGTGTTTTGAATATGTGGTGAGATTTGTACAAAATTTGGGATAATCCTCAAGCACATATAAGATTATCCATAATTTGAATTATTCTTGCAAAAATTCTAAGGTTAAATAATAATGAACAAATATACGAACATCCCTGATAAAAAAAATAAAATAATAATTATATGTAAATTAAAAAAATAACGTTAAAATTCATATAATCAATTTCTGCATCTATATAAAAAAGCAACACATTACACAATATGTCCATATGACAAACCTCAGTAGGATCACAGAGAAGTGCCTCACCCAGTGTCCTTGGCTGGCGAAACACTGTGGTCAACTCCAATGGTTTCTGTGTGTGTCGGTGTGCTCACATTCAGCAGTTCTTCATAGGATGGTCCAATGCACCGATTCCTCCATAAAATGTAGATACCAATGGCAATCAGAAGCAACAAAAGTACTGCCCCTACCACGCCTCCAGCCACAGCTGCCACCTGTTCTAAAAACAAAAAAGTAGAGTTTTAAATATATACATCTTTTAGTATGGATTCAGTCATAAAAGATTAGCCATCTATCCATCATGTATAAGGAATTAGTATTAAACTATTATTTGTAATGTTAGAATATAAAAAAAAAAAACAACGGGGGAAGAAAAAAAATATACACCAGCTGTTAAGGATCTGCCAGGCACAGCTTCTGTATCTACGCCCATAGGTAATCAGTCTGCACCTGCTTCTATGTCTGTGAGACTGACTCCATCTTCCACCACTCAGGATGGCAGGCTTAGGAGTGGGAGAGCCTACCACAGCCTGGCCAGATGGAGCTAGCTCCCGCCCTGCTAGTTAGCTATCCCTCTTCTGACTCCCTAGACCAGGTTATGGCTTTAGCTGTACGACTTGACCGACGTCTCAGGGAACGACAACGTGAACGTTTTTGTGTTTTCCCCTCTGACTCCCCCATGATGCCTCCCGAGGTCCCGTTGCTTTGCTCTTCCACGGAAGACTCTGAGGTACCTATGCAACTCGGGGCCTCTGTGTCCCCCCAACAATGTAGAGAGTTCCGCAGGAAGAATGGTCTCTGCTTCTATTGTGGGGATGACAAGCATCAGGTGAACACCTGTCCTAGGCGTAAGAATAAGCAGCCGGAAAACTTCCGCGCCTAAGTGATCATCGGGGAGGTCACTTGGGCGCACAGGTATTTCCCGTAAATATGAAACTTAATTAAATCTTGCTTCCCTTTCAGGTCTCTTTTGGTGGTAGGTCTGCTACCGGCAGTGCCTTCGTGGATTCAGGGTCGTCTGCTAATATCATGTCTGTGGAATTTGCTATGTCTCTAGCTATGCCTTTGATTGATTTGCCTAAACCTGTCCCGGTAGTGGGTATCGACTCCACTCCTCTTGCTAATGGTTATTTTACACAGCATACCCCTGTTTTTGAACTCCTTGTTGGCTCCATGCATTTGGAGCAGTGCTCTGTACTGTTGATGCAGGGATTATCGTCCGATTTGGTTTTAGGCCTTCCCTGGTTGCAGTTGCATAATCCCACGTTTGACTGGAATACTGGGGAGCTTACCAAATGGGGTAATGAATGCTTGACGTCATGTTTTTCTGTTAATTCTATTTCTCCCCCTGAGGAGGTGAACACGCTACCTGAGTTTGTTCAGGACTTCGCTGATGTTTTCTCTAAGGAGGCCTCCGAAGTGTTACCTCCTCATAGAGAATACGATTGCGCAATTGAATTGGTACCAGAAGCTAAGCTCCCTAAGGGTAGGATATTTAATCTCTCTTGTCCCGAACGTGAAGCCATGAGAGAGTATATCTAGGAATGCCTGGCCAAGGGTTACATTCGCCCCTCCTTTTTCTCCTGTATGTGCTGGCTTCTTCTTTGTAGGGAAGAAGGATGGTGGTCTTAGGCCATGCATTGACTACCGTAACTTGAATAAGGTCACTGTAAGGAACCAGTATCCCCTTCCTTTGATTCCTGATCTCTTTAATCAGGTTCAGGGGGCCCAATGGTTCTCTAAGTTTGAACTACGGGGGGCATATAACCTTATCCGCATCAAAGAGGGGGATGAGTGGAAGACTGCGTTTAACACGCCCGAAGGTCATTTCGAATACCTCGTCATGCCCTTTGGGTTGTGTAATGCTCCCGCGGTCTTCCAGAATTTCATTGTAGTGTACCTTGATGACATACTGGTGTTTTCCAAGGACTGGTCCTCCCACATTGAGCATGTCAGGAAGGTGCTCCAGGTCCTTCGGGAAAACAAACGGTTTGCGAAGACCGAAAAATGTGTGTTTGGGGTGCAGGAGATACCATTTTTGGGTCAAATCCTCACTCCTCATGAATTCTGCATGGACCCCGCCAAGGTCCAGGCTGTGGCGGAATGGGTCCAACCTGCCTCCCTGAAGGCGTTACAGTACTTCTTGGGGTTCGCTAATTATTACAGGAGATTAATTGCTAACTTCTCGGTCATCGCTAAACCTCTTACGGACCTCACTCGCAAGGGTGCTGATTTCCTCCACTGGCCTCCTGAGGCTGTCCAGGCTTTTGAGGCCCTTAAGAAGTGCTTTATCTCGGCCCTGGTGTTGGTTCAGCCCAACCAAATGGAGCCATTTATCGTGGAGGTTGACGCGTCCGAGGTGGGAGTGGGGGCTGTCTTGTCCCGGGGTACCAGTTCCCTCACCCATCTGCGCCCCTGTGCCTACTTCTCCAGGATGTTTTCGCCCACAGAGAGCAGCTATGATATTGGCAACCGCGAACTCTTAGCCATTAAATGGGCATTTGAAGAGTGGCGCCACTTCCTGGAGGGGGCTAGGCACCAGGTAACGGTCCTTACCGACCACAAGAATCTGGTTTTCTTAGAATCGGCCTGGAGGCTAAACCCGAGACAAGCTCGATGGGCGTTATTTTTTACCAGATTAAATTTTTTGGTTACCTATAGGGCTGGGTCTAAAAATATTAAGGCTGATGCACTGTCGCGTAGCTTCATGGCCAGCCAAGATCCTGCTTGTATTTTGCCTCCAGGTATAATCATTTCCTCTATTGATTCTGATTTAGTCTCTGAAATTGCTGCTGATCAAGGTTCAGCTCCCGGGAACCTTCCTGAGAACAAGCTGTTTGTTCCCCTGCAATTCCGGCTAAGGGTACTTAGGGAAAATCATGACTCCGCACTATCTGGTCATCCAGGCATCCTGGGTACCAAGCACATCATTGCCAGAAACTATTGGTGGCCTGGGTTGCCTAAAGACGTTAAGGCCTACGTCGCTGCTTGTGAGGTTTGTGCTAGGTCCAAGACTCCCAGGTCCCGACCAGCAGGCTTACTATGTTCTTTGCCCATTCCCCAGAGACCTTGGACCCATATCTCCATGGATTTTATCACCGATTTGCCTCCATCTCAAGGCAAGTCGGTGATGTGGGTTGTAGTAGACCGCTTCAGTAAGATGTGCCACTTTGTGCCCCTCAAAAAACTACCCAATGCTAAGACGTTAGCTACCTTGTTTGTCAAACACATCCTGCGTCTCCATGGGGTCCCTGTCTATATTGTTTCTGACAGAGGGGTACAATTTGTTTCTTTGTTTTGGAGAGCCTTCTGTAAAAAGTTGGAGATTGATCTGTCCTTCTCCTCTGCCTTCCATCCTGAAACTAATGGCCAAACTGAGAGGACTAATCAGTCTCTAGAACAATATTTAATGTGTTTTATCTCTGACTGTCAATATGATTGGGTCTCATTCATTCCCCTCGCCGAATTTTCCCTTAATAACCGGGTCAGTAACTCATCAGGGGTCTCCCCCTTTTTCTGTAATTTTGGGTTTAATCCATGGTTTTCCTCCGTTTCACCTGGTAGTTCCAACAATCCCGAGGTAGAGGTCATTCATCGGGAACTGTGCACAGTCTGGGCCCAGGTTCAGAAGAACCTAGAGGCGTCCCAGAGCATACAAAAAAACTCAGGCAGATAGAAGACGTTCTGCTAACCCCTTGTTTATGGTCGGGGATCTGGTGTGGCTATCGTCTAAGAACTTGCGCCTTAAAGTCCCGTCCAAGAACTTTGCTCCCCGGTTTATAGGGCCGTACAAGGTCATTGAAGTTCTCAATCCTGTCTCCTTCCGACTGGAGTTGCCCCCATCTTTTCGAGTACACGACGTGTTTCATGCCTCCCTCCTTAAACGCTGCTCCCCGTCCTTGGCTCCCTCGAGGAAACCTCCTGTCCCCGTTCTCACACCTGAGGGCGTAGAATTCGAGGTGGCCAAGATTGTGGACAGCAAGATAGCCCAAGGCTCCCTCCAGTACCTGGTCCATTGGAGAGGATACGGGCCTGAGGAGAGGACTTGGGTACCCGCCCGGGATGTTCACACTGGGGTATTGGTCAGGAGGTTCCACCTTCGTTTCCCCAATAAACCAGGTCCATCTAGAAAGGGTCCGGTGGCCCCTCATAAAAGGAGGGGGTACTGTTAAGGATCTGCCAGGCACAGCTTCTGTATCCACGCCCATAGGTAATCAGTCTGCACCTGCTTCTATGTCTCTGAGACTGACTCCATCTTCCACCACTCAGGATGGCAGGCTTAGGAGTGGGAGAGCCTATCACAGCCTGGCCAGACGGAGCTAGCTCTCGCCCTCTGTCTATTTATACCTGCCTTTCCTGTTCCTCCTTGCTTGTGATTCTTCTCTGTTGGTTTCCTGGCCCTGCTGCAGCTTCTAGAGCTACTTGTCCCTGCTTCGTATTGACCCTGGCTTACTGACTACTCTCCTGCTCTGCGTTTGGCACCACGTACTCTCCTGGTTTGACTCGGCTCGTTTACTACTCTTGCTGCTCACGGTGTTGCCGTGGGCAACTGCCCCGTTTCCCTTTGTTCTGTGTTTCCTTGTCTGGTCGTCTGTCGTGCACTTACTGAGTGTAGGGACCGTCGCCCAGTTGTACCCCGTCGCCTAGGGCGGGTTGTTGCAAGTAGGCAGGGACTGAGTGTAGGGTAGATTAGGGCTCACTTGTCTGTTTCCCTATCCCTGTCATTACAGTTTTAACAGGTTCCCGACCGCTGGCCGTAAATATACGGCCAGCAGTCAGGGTCTCTAAAGTCCGGCGTATAGTATATATACGGCCGCACTTCAGAGACTGTGCACGCGCGATCGCGTGCACACAGCCCTGTGCCCTCGCTGTTACCAACAGCTCTGGGCACTGGGCAGAGTATCAGGGACCAATCTGATGGTCCCTGAACATGTGGTCGCTGTGACAACCAATCACAGCGATCACATGCATTCCTGCTTATAAAACAGTGTGCACGCGATCGCGTGCACACAGCCCTGTGCCCACGCTGTTACCAACAGCTCTGGGCACTGGGCAGAGTATCAGGGACTAATCTGATGGTCCCTGATCATGTGGTCGCTGTGAAAACCTATCACAGCGACCACATTTGTTTTATTTTGACTTTTCTGGCAGTAAATCTCCTGCCTCTTTTCTTCTCCTCAAACATTGTTTCAGTTTGAGGAGAAGAAGAGACTCGGGAGAATTGCTGCCAAAAGATTACAGTTACAGTTACAAAAAAATACAGTTACACTCTAAAACATTCTCTGTATAGATAGATTTCTATCTATCTATACAATCTATCTATCTACCTTTCTTTCTTTTATTCTATTAGAATAGGCAGGTAGGGAGTATATAATTATATATATATCCACATATATATAATATATATAGCAATAGCGGTTTATTTTTTTGTTAGCGGTAGTGTAGATATATATAGCAGTTAGTTTGTGTGTTTTATAAAAAAAATAAAAAAAAATAAAATTTGTTTAGTTAGTGTTAGTGTTAGTTACGTTATGGCGAGGAAGTTGTTTAGCGCCGAGGAGGCATACGCCATCCTGTGGTCTGAGTCGGAGACCGCATCAGAGATGGCGTCCGAGATGGAACCTGTTTTAGGTAGTGACGATGACAGCGTCACTTCAGGTTCATCTTCAGGGGACGTTGTCCCTGATGCCGTCGAAACTGCAGAACATGAAAGCGCAGGGCCAAGTAGCGCTGTAGCACGGGACAGCCTGGTCCCTCCAGTCCAGGCTCTTGTATGGGCACCTGCCTCATCTTTTGGGCCTAGAATCCACGGATTTACGGCCACTCCTGGCATAACCGTGGACAATACAAATTTTGTCCAAATGGATTACTTACATTTATTTATAACGGACGACATCCTAAATCAGATTGTCCACGAAACAAATTTATATGCCACTCAATATATAAGGCAGAAACCTTCATCCACCCATGCCAGAGATTGGACGCCCACCAATTTGCAGGAATTAAAAAATTTTTTGGGGCTCACCCTAAATATGGGTATTGTCAAAAAGCCCTCCATTAGGTCTTACTGGTCAACAAGACCCGCCCAAGCCACCCCAGTATATTCTGCAGTAATGCCCAGGTCTCGTTATGAGACAATAATGAGGTTCCTCCACTTCAATGACAACGCACAGGCCCCCCCAAGTACCGATGCAAACCGGGATCGGTTGTTCAAAATAAGACCGCTAATAAATTCCCTGAATAATTTATTTCTGCAACTCTACACCCCTGAGCAGAATGTAAGTGTGGACGAATCCCTCCTCAACTTTCATGGCAGACTTAGCTTTCGCCAATATCTACCTTCCAAAAGGGCAAGATATGGCGTTAAGCTCTACAAATTGTGTGAAAGCGGGTCAGGATATACCACCGTCTTCAGGATTTATGAAGGGCGGGACCGCACAATAAATGTTCCTGGATGCCCCCCTGATCTTTCCACCAGCAGTAAGATTGTGTGGGAGATAATGCAGCCTCTGCTTCACAAGGGGTACCACCTGTACTGTGATAATTTTTATTCGAGTGTGCCCCTGTTTAGGCATTTGCATGCTGCAAGGACTGTGGCATGTGGTACCATGCGCAAAAACCGAATTTGTTTTCCACAGCAATTAGTGGGGAAGCGCATGGTAAAGGGGGACTCCTGTGCTTATGCATCTGAAGAATTGCTGGCGGTCAAGTTCAGGGATCGCAAAGATGTGTATGTGCTAAGCACGATTCATACCGCAGGAACAGTGGCAGTGAGGGAAAGAGGGGCAACATTGGACAAGCACAAACCAGTGAGCGTGTCCGAATATAACAAGTACATGGGGGGGGTGGATTTAAGCGACCAGGTTTTACAGCCCTATTTAGTAAAACGCAAAACTAAAACCTGGTACAAAAAGGTGGCCATTTATTTGTTACAGGTGGCCATCCACAACTCATTTGTGCTCTACAAAAAAAACAGAGGCAGAGACACATACCTGGATTTCCAGGAAAAAATTATTGAAGGCCTCATTTTTGATGTTCAGGACACCCGAGAATGCCCCCAGTCTGAGGATGTCACGCGACTGACTGAAAGACACTTCATCAGTCGGATTCCCCCAACAGCAACCAGAAGCAACCCACAGAAAAAGTGCCGCGTCTGCAGAAAAGACGGGCACCGCAAAGATTCCCGATATTTCTGTCCCTCATGTCCCTCACAACCAGGCCTGTGCATTGAGCCATGTTTTAAAAAATACCACACTGTTCTGAATTATTAGATTTTAGTTAATTTGTTGAAAATATATTTGCCCTACATTACGTTTTTATTTTTCCCCTGATTTTACTCCAAGGGTGAGGGAGGGAATGGGTGGGGGGTGGATGTCATGTTTGCATGTTTTCTAAAGTTCATCTGCTGGAGAGCTCCATTTGCATTAACCTGCAATTTCTTATTTTAGAAAACCCCAAAAAATAAATTCCCATTATACCCCTAGATGAATATTTTGAGATTTCTGCTTCAAGAGCAGATATTTTGGAAGTGTTATAGAAACTCTGTTGAGTTTTGTAAAACCAGCTTTGAAAAAAAGCGATTTGTGAAATAATCTTCTTCTATCCTCCGCCCTCCTACTTCTCTATGTGATAAATAAGACACACATATTTGGTATCCCCGTGCACGGGAGAAGTGGCAGAATGTGAACGGAGATTAATTTTGACCGTGGTCTATACCGTGTGTGAAAAATGCTGGTATAAACTGACGCATTTGCTAAAAAATTGCTAATTTTATTTTGATCCATCTTATTCAAGAAACTTTCAGAAGAAAACTGGACTGTCTAAAAATATGATAAACCCCTTGAAGGAAACCTTGTGGGGTCTACTTGTGTGAATGAAGTCATTTATGGGGTGTTTCTAATGTTTCAGCAGCATTAGGCCCCCCAGAAAACAGTATGCGGCTCTAAAATCAAATGCAAAATTCCTGGACCGAAAAGGCCAAAAAGCCTCCTTTTATGCCAAGCCCTGGCACATGCCCGCACAGCTTATAAGGCACACATATTTGGTATCCCCATGCACGGAAGTGGAAGAACGTGAAAGGAGATGAATTTTGGCCGTGGTCTATACCGTGTGTGAAAAATACTAGCCTAAACTGACGCATTTGCTAAAAAAGTGCTGATTTTATTTTGTTCCATCTTATTCAAGAAACTTTCAGAAGAAAACTGGACTTGCTAAAAATATGATAAACCCCTTGAAGGAAACCTTGTGGGGTCTAATTGTGTGAATGAAGTAATTTATGGGGTGTTTCTAATGTTTCAGCAGCATTAGGCCCCCCAGAAAACAGTATACGGCTATAAAATCAAATGCAAAATTCCTGGACCGAAAAGGCCAAAAAGCCTCCTTTTATGCCAAGCCCTGGCACATGCCCGCACAGCGAATAAGGCACACATATTTGGTATCCCCATGCACGGGAGAAGTGGAAGAACGTGAAAGGAGATGAATTTTGTCCGTGGTCCATACCGTGTGTGAAAAACGCTAGCATAAACCGACGCAATTGTTAAATTCTTGCATTTTTTTCCAATTTTGCCCACTTTAGAGAAAGAAAAAAAAAATGATATATACTGACAAATGCCACTAAAACAAAGCCCTATCTGTCCTTTAAAAAGAGTGTAAAATTCAAAGATGAACTTTATTCACCTGCTGAGTTATAGTCATCTAAAGAAGCGCATAGCAAAATTGTGAAATTTGCTCTGGTCATTTAGCTGTAAAACAGCCTAGTCCTTAACCGGTTAAATTATTATTATTCATAAGAACTTCCATTTGCCTCTTCCATTTTTTTTTTCAAGGTCGATATTCCCGACACAACTGGCTTCCCTACTTCGGGTTGTACTGCTCCCACTGACTCCCGTAAGACCACTGGTAACGCAGCATTTGGACTTAGATTTTCTGCTACCACTTTCTTTGGGCCGCCAAATTTTGCTCCCCATAGGAGATTGCGATTATGAACATAAAAATGTATCCAGCTCGGTTGAAGTTGATGACATACCCCCACTAGCACTTCTATCTGTCCCTTCGTCCAGTTTTTTTTTATTTGCGGCATCACCCCGTTTGGCTCAAGTATATCTAGTTTAGAATACACAGATATTGCATGCAGTACGTAGGCCGGTCACCACAGACCACTTTATCAGTATCCCAGATTTGCAGTACACAAACTCCTGAGTACACAAGATTTAATTAAAGCTCTTTAGTCAGATACACGACCCCAAATGTTTTGCAACGTATCTGCTCCCGTACACATAGACATCGATTTCAGTACATTTGCGGATTAACACAGGTCGGTTTTTCAGAATGCCATATTTCCAGTGCACCAGGTCCAAGCACTTCAGATTTCAGTTAAGATGCACAGACCAATTGCTACAAACAGGTTTTCAATCTCCCAGATCTACAATGAACTTCGTCCCAAACACACAGGTTTGCCTTGTCTTAAACAAGCGGATTTTCCAGGGTAGTAGATTTAAAACATATAAAGTCCCGAACATGTAAGTTTATCTGAGGTAGCTTAGACCACTTAACACAAACCACTTTTTTAGTATGACAAGATTGCAGTGCCTAGGCCAATCACAGTGGACTGGGATTACAGTATCCCAAATTTTCAGTGTATCGCTTCTCAAGTTAGCGTGTTTAACCCCTTAAGGACCAAGCCTTTTGTTTTCACTCTCCGCGTCCCAAAAAAAACAACTTTTTTTCATTTTTCCGTTAATAGAGTAGTGAGAGGGCTTATTTTTTTTTTGCGGGGAGCATTGTAGTTTCTAATGGCACCATTTAAAGTACCGTATAATGTACTGGGAAACTGAAAAAAAAATTCTTTGCCGGCTGAAAATGGAAAAAAAATAAAATAAATATGATTCCCACATTGTATTTTTGTTTTTACAGCTTTCACCGCGTAGTAAAAATGACAACTTAACTTTATTCTGCGGCTCATTGTGATTACGGTGATACCAAAATGTATGTAGTTTTTTTTATATTTTACTACTGGAAAAAAAAAATAGTTTTGTTTCACCACATTCTGAGAGCCATAACTTTTTTATTTTACCATGGATCGAGCGGTGTCTGGGTTTATTTTTTGCAGGGCGAGTTGTAGTTTTTATTGGTACCATTTTTTATTAGATACAACTTTCTGATCACTTATTAAAAAATTTTTTAGAGCGAAGTGCAACCTACAGGGGACTGGGTGGCATCGCCTACAGGGGGCAGGGTGGCATCGCCTACAGGGGGCTGGCTGGCATCACCTACCAGGGGGCTGGCTGGCATCACCTACCAGGGGGCTGGCTGGCATCACCTACCAGGGGGCTGGCTGGCATCACCTACCAGGGGGCTGGCTGGCATCACCTACCAGGGGGCTGGCTGGCATCACCTACCAGGGGGCTGGCTGGCATCACCTACCAGGGGGCTGGCTGGCATCACCTACCAGGGGGCTGGGTGGCATCACCTACCAGGGGGCTGGGTGGCATCACCTACCAGGGGGCTGGGTGGCATCACCTACCAGGGGGCTGGGTGGCATTATCTACAAAGGGCTGTGTGTGGCAACAAATTTAAATGAAATTCATCCGATTTTAAAACGGACAGGGGAAAAAACTGATGCAAATCGGGTCCAAACCGGCAAGTAAAAATGGCAACACGGCCCGGAACGGATACAAACCGGTCGGGAAAAAATCGGCCAAAAACGGACGATTTCCCCGGCCGACACTCGGACCCTGTCGTGTGAATGAGGCCTTAGTCTATTTTCTTTCCAATTATTTTGAAGTCATCTTGTAAGGCCATGTTCACATCTGCGTCAGGGCTCCTTTCCGACGTTACGTCGGAGCTTTCCGTCAGAACGGATTTCAATAGTGACGGATCGGGTGCCAATGGTTTCAGTTTGTCTCCGTTGTGCAAGGGTTCCGTTGTTTTGACGGGATGAATACCGTAGTCGACTGAAGCCCTGACGCTGATGTGAATGAAGCCTAAGGCTGGATTCACACGAGCATGTTCGTTCCGTAAAGGACGGAACGTATTTCGGCCGCAAGTCCCGGACCGAACACACTGCAGGGAGCCGGGCTCCTAGCATCATAGTTATGTACGACGCTAGGAGTCCCTGCCTCTCCTTGGAACTACTGTCCCGTACTGAAATTACTAACACTGGCATCCATTACCCAAAAGCGTTTTTAGGATCCATTTAACGTATACGTCATGAAAAGTAGAAGAAAAGAGAGCAGCAGCACATCAGTCGTAGCCTAATAACTCCGAACAGACATCAAGAAAAGGAAAACTGCAGCACACTTGTATTGAAGATATCAAAAAAGAAATTGAAAAAGACCCACATTAGGGTCCAAACGTCGCTGTAAGGGTATGTTCACACGCAGTGTTTTCAGAAGTAATTCGGGCATTTTACACCTCAAATTACGCCTGAAAAAACATCTCCATTACGCCTACAAACATCTGCCCATTGCTTGCAATGGGATTTACGATGTTCTGTTCCCACAAGCCTTTATTTTACGCGTCACTGTCAAAAATACAGCTCGTAAAATCACGGCTCGTCAAAAGAAGTGCAGGACACTTCTCGGGATGTTTTTGGAGGTGTTTTTCATTGACTCCATTGAAAAACAGCTCCAAAAACGGCCGTAAAAAACGCGAGTTGTTAAAAAAACGTCTGAAAATCAGGAGCGTTTTTTGCCTGAAAACAGATCCGTATTTTCAGACGTTTCTGGTCATTGCGTGTGAACATACCCTTATGGTGAAATAAACTTCTTGTGCCTTTTTTTGATACCTTCAATACAAGTGTGCTGCAGTTTTCCTTCTCTTCACGTCATGAAACGGTCATGAGAGCTTATGACATATAAGTTGAGCCGTATCCCAGAATAGTCCATACGTGTTGAAAGCCACTGTTTGACATGCGAAACAGGAATCCATTAAAATTTATGTCATGAACTTTTCAATAGCTTTTCGTCACATATGTTAAACTGATACCATAATAGCCTAAGGGTGATGGAAGCCAAACGGTGACATTCATCACACACAGACTATTATGGGAGCCGTTTAACGTAGAAGTCATGAAAAGGTAGTGAGAGTTTGACGTATAGTTTAAATGCATCTCATAATAGTCTATTGGGATGGCACAGTTATTTTTTTGGAAGCTTGAAGTAAATGGGGTCTTAATAGCTTCTTATGTAACATGGGTGCCTTTGAGACCCATCGAACACCAGAGCGCGAGTACGACAGCTACCTCTGCACCCCCTAAGGGCTTGTTCACACGTAACGGGTTTGCTGCATATTTTATTTATATGCGGCGTAATACAGTAGCAGCAAAGTGGGTGTGATTTAACAAATGTCATCCACGTAATTTACTGCTGAAATGCTGCAGAATTTCTTACATGGGGGTGGAAATATCATCACAGGAAGCAGAAATGTCACCATCACACAGCCCTTTAAAAAAAAAAATAAAATAAGAAAACGCACCCAAAAAACTGCAGCAAAAATTTGCACTATTTTCCACAGTAAAAAACGCATAAAATGGTGCTCATTGCCGGCCAGTTTATGTGTAAAAATTTCTGCAGCAAATCCGTTACGTGTGGACAACCACTAAAGTTACACTCCTGTTCCAAGTAAGGCTGGGTTCACACGTGGCGGAATTTCACTTAAATTCGGCTGCGGACACTCCGCAGCGTTAATCCGCAGCGGAGCCGTTTGTCCATTGACTTCCACTTTAATTTAGCAGTGTTCGTTTAGACGATGCGTAAAATTCCGCTGCGGAGCATAGGCTGCGGAGCGGAATTTGGTGTCCGCAGCATGCTCTGTCTGTTGCGGAGCAGTGGCGGACTCATGGCGGAATTTCTCCATTGACTTCAATGGAGATTCTAATTTCCGCAATGAAGTCCGCAGATGTCATGCACATGTTATGTGTGCTGCGGATGCGTCTTGCTTTTTTAACTTGACATTTCTTCAATCTGGCTGGACCTATGTATTTCTAGGTCTACAGCCAGACTGAGGAAGTCAATGGGGCTCCCGTAATGACGGGAGCGTTGCTAGGAGACGTCTGTAAATAGTCACTGTCCAGGGTGCTGAAAGAGTTAAGCGATCGGCAGTAGCTGTTTCTGCCCCCTGGACAGTGACTACCGATCCCAATATACAGCAACCTGTAAAAAAATAGAAGTTCATACTTACCGAGAACTCCCTGCTTCTGTCTCCAGTCCGGCTTCCCAGGATGACGTTTCAGTCTAAGTGACGGCTGCAGCCAATCACAGGCCAAGCACAGGCTGCAGCGGTCACATGGACTGGCGCGTCATCCAGGGAGGTCGGGCTGGATGCCGAAAGAGGGACGCGTCACCAAGACAACGGCCGTTAAGTATGAAATTCGTTTACTTTCACTAGGGAAAGTGCTGTCCCTTCTCTCTATCCTGCACTGATAGAGAGAAGGGAAGCACTTTTCCCGCAGTCCGCAGCAGCTAGTCCGCATCAATTTACTGCACATTTTGGGCAGATCCGCAGCCGTAATCCGCAACCCGGATTAGGTGCGGAATTGATGCGGACAGTTGCGGAGGAAATCCGCCACGTGTGGCCATGCCCTAAAAGTGGTTTCAACCTGACCAGATTACAATTGCCTCCTTAACGTATCTTCATTCAAACATTGTTTGTTAGTAACATTTTACTTTTATTTTACTCCGTTTAGCTTTGCATCTGATTTAAAGCGTATCTAAAAGTAAACATTTTTACAGGACTTCTTAACCTAAGCAGGTTACAAGTGAGAGTAAGGGTATGTTCACACGGCAGCGTCCGTAACGGCTGAAATTACAGGGATGTTTTCAGGAGAAAACATCCCCGTAATTTCAGCCGTAACGGCATGTGCAGGCGCTTGAACGCCGCGTCCATTACGGACGTAATTGGCGCTGCTTTTCATTGGAGTCAATGAATAACGGCTCCAATTACGCCCCAAGAAGTGACAGGTCACTTCTTTGACGCGGGCGTCTATTTACGCGCCGTCATTTGACAGCGGCGCGTAAATATACGCCTTGTGTGAACAGACAAACGTCAGCCCATTGCTTTCAATGGGCAGATGTTTGTCAACGCTATCGAGGCGCATTTTTTGGACGTAATTCGGGGCAAAAATGCCCGAATTACGTCCGTAATTAGTGTGTGTGAACATACCCTAAGGGTATGTTCACACGGCCTATTTTCAGACGTAATTCGGGCGTTTTACGCCTCGAATTACGCCTGAAAAGACGGCTCCAATACATCTGCAAACATCTGCCCATTGCTTGCAATGCGTCTTACGATGTTCTGTTCAGACGAGGTGTCATTTTACGCGTCGCTGTCAAAAGACGGCACGTAAAAAGACGCCCGCCTCAAAGAAGTGCATGTCACTTCTTGGGACGTAATTGGAGCCGTTTTTCATTGACTCCATTGAAAAACAGCTCCAATTACGTCCGTAATGGACGCCGCGAAAAACGCGTGCACTTGTAAAAACATCTGAAAGTCAGGAGGTGTTCTCGCTTGAAAACAGCTCCGTAATTTCAGACGTATTTTGTTAAGACGTGTGAACATACCCTAACTGTTGGCTGAACAATCTCACCCCAACTCCACCTTGTAATTTCTATGAAGGGAGCAGGGAAAAGCTCATCTTAAAGAGACTCAGGCCACTTATAATTTGGTGACAATCTCCTACATAAGGAGATGGGCGCTGTAATGTAGGTGACAGCAGTGATTTTTATTTAGAAAAACGATCTATTTTTACGACGTTAGGAGCGATTTTAGTTTTATGCTAATTACTTTCTTAATGCCCAAGGGGACGTGTTTTTACTTCAGACCAAGTGGGCGTTGTACAGAGCAGTGTATGACGCTAACCAATCAGTGACTAATCAGCGTCATACACTTCTCTCCATTCATTTACACAGCACACTCATGTGTCATGACAATGAATATACATTACCTCCAGCCAGAACATGAAGTGTATTCAGGGTATGTTCACACGAGGGCGTCCGTAACGGCTGAAATTACGGGGATGTTTCAGCCTGAAAACATCCCCATAATTTCAGCCGTACCGGCATGTGCAGGCGCTTGAACGCCGCGTCAATTACGGACTTAATTGGCGCTGCTATTCATTGAAGTCAATGAATAACGGCTCCAATTACGGCCAAAGAAGTGACAGGTCACTTCTTTGATGCGGGCGTCTATTTACGCGCCGTCATTTGACAGCGGCGCGTAAATTACGCCTCGTGTGAACAGACAAACGTCTGCCCATTGCTTTCAATGGGCAGATGTTTGTCAGCGCTATTGAGGCGTTATTTTCGGACGTAATTCTGGGCAAAAACGCCCGAATTACTTCCGTAAATAGGCCGTGTGAACATACCCTTAGACTCCTGACACTTCTGAATCTTTTCTGTGAGATTCCAGCAAGGCAAACGTAATCTCGTTTTAAATGACAGTTTACAGCGTAATCTCACGAGATTACGTTTGCCTTGCTAATCGTTCATTAATTGTAAGCGAGGTTACACGTTCAATTAATCATGATTTTTATTTAGGTCATAAATCTCCCAGCCCTAATTATTAATGACAAAAAGCATCTAATTCATGAAAATGAATAGAAATATGCGAGACATTTTGGGTCAGCTTGGCATTTCTTCCCCAGGGCAAAGATTCAGTTTGCTCACCTAACTCCGCTTCTAAATAGCTTGGCCAAGGCAGAGTGACTTATTGGCACCCCCTCCCCAGCACCTGGGCCACATGCCTCTCTAGTCCCTACCCCAACAACATCCGTGGGTTATTTTATTATACTCATTCAGCTACATCCAAACCCATTTTCTTCATTTGGGATCTTTTAAATCGGCACATTTCCTTATGCTTTCTGTTATAAGTTTCAACAATCGGTCTCCATTGAGTGTTCTGAGAACAGTAATATGCCATTGTTATTCCATTGCCAGTGACTGAAAACGCGTTCATTTATTATTAATGTATGTGCATATCAACTTTGGGACCAAGCCAACGTAAATTGGGAGTAAATGCTGTAAGAATTGTTTCCTACACCCAAATTTGTGTCTGAACCCAAAAAGCATAATAATTCATAAAGCAGTTTCTTTGTATCTAGCTATTTAACCGATTTTTATGATTTTCAGTTCTCCCTATAGCTGCAACTAGTAGAACATGAACAGTCTACCTTTGTACATGGGATTGGTGGATCTAAGAAACATTTATCAACACCTTTTTTTGGGATTGTAATCGTTTTTGCTGTTAAAACACTGCACCTCGGAATCCCATGTAATTCGCTGCTTAAGTAATATGCTGCCATGACCTGAATTCTCACACATTTCAGGTCATACACTTGTTTGAGTAGTGAGATAAGCAATACAGTCCGAAAACTGCTACTGAAATACAGTTCCCATCTGCTCAGTGGGGAAAAGGTGTAGTAGATGTCTGCGGACAGCCCTGCTTCATTCAACTAGGTGAAGTCAGCCTTTTAGATACTGGAAAAAAAAAAAAAGCCGTTATGAAATCTGGCTTTGGTATGGTTATATCTTAGGTTCATTTCAGCAAAATGACATACAGATGTAGCCAAGTTTATCTTGACTCTGATAACTTGCTGCCGTATATCACATCACAAAAGCCATTGATACGTCATTGAAAAAGTTAAGTTAGTTTCTTGCCAATGCGTACGTATTTAAAGCGTTCGGTCAAGATAAAGGTGGCTACATCTGTATTTGTTGACTTTTCCAGGCTTGAATACACTAATTCCAGCTGACTACTGCATTGCTGATCAGTCATCCCCATTAGCTATTTCATTTGTAAAACTGAAGCTACATTACTATTTAAAAGATAATAAAGTGATAAAATAAGGATTCCCTTAATAGTGAAAAGGTCATTTGCTATGAATTTATGTTGTGGTTAATCCCATATTGCGCTTATTAACTTTTCCATTGTATGTGTACACAAATGCATCCTGTCTAGAACTTCCAGCCAAGAAATTCTGCTGTAAACTCCCAGTTCCAGGTGTTCAGACGCAACATGTAACTCACCAGACATTGCTGCCTGTCCTCAGGTGCAGGAACAAGCAGCTGCTAGAAGGTATTTGTAGGGTTTTGAGGGGAAGTCTTCCTTGATGTGCTACTAAACCATATTCAGATGTGGACCTTTGCTGAGCAGTTCTCCAGGCGCACTCCAGTCATGATCACCTCCTCATTGAGCTGTGCTGTGAATAGTCTCCTGAGTCCTCCACTCCTCCTCCTGTAGACCCAGTGATCTATGTCTTGTGTTGTGAGGAGAGATAGCTTACAGGGGCGGAGAGAGAATGTGTAATAATGAGACATTTAGTCACTTTTCTTCTCATTCACAATCATCGGTTGCTTCTCCAGGATCATATCTGTAATTGAGAAAGATGCTGCTTATGTGAACATCTAGTATTTACCGTATTATAAATATATGGATAATGCCACTAAGACTCACACAATATTTTACAGATAGATTCCTAAAAGGTTTATTTCATAGTCCTAGTCAATTATCAAACCATTTACAGCTGAAATGTAGGATCAGCAAAAAGCTTAAAGAATTACATATTATATGTTGTGTATCGAACCAGGGAATAATACAAGGTATTATCAGATCTCTCCCACTTAGAAAGAGAATGATTCCAACATTAAAAGGGTTATCCAAGGAACAAAAATTGCAAAAAATTGCATTGCATTAAAATGTTTATGTAAAAAGAAGTCACTTACTAATGTACTTTAATTTAAAATTCGGTACTAAATGGTGCCGTTCAAACCCGGTGAATTGTTCCCGGAAGTGCTGGAGCTTTTCTAATATTGATCACGCGCCGACACGGCCCCACGTGACTGAGGGCTTGCTTCATGTGCTGTGCGTGTCGACATGTTATCAATGGCATGAACGCAAGTGGCTGTCACATTGCCTATTGCTGGAGTCTTCGAGCAGAGCATCAGTTAGCGCTTTTCTCGGGACTCCAGTACTGCTGCCGACGTCATTGCCCATATATGGACAGTGACAGTAACGTAGGCAGCAGTGTTGGAGTCCCCAGGCAGAGCATCTGCTCAGAAACTCCAGCTATGGGAAACCCCTGAAGACACTGACCAAATGTCGTGCGCAGTGCTGGAGTCCCGAGCAAAGCGCTCGCTGATGCTCTGCTCGGGGACTCCAGCAATAGGCAATGTAACAGCCCCTTGCAGTCATGCCATTGATAACACGCTGACACGAACAGCACAGGAAGCAAGCCCTCTGTCACGTGGGGCCGTGTCGGTGCGTTATCAATATTAGAAAACCAACATGACTTCCAGGAACAATTCATCGGGTTTGAACGGCATCATTTAGTACCAAATTTTAAATTAAAGTACATTAGTAAGTGACTTCTTTTTATATAAAAATATTAATGCAATGCAATATTTTGTAATTTTTGTTCCCCGGATAACCCCTTTAAGACTATTTTAGAGAATTTATTATTGATGCAATTCCCTAACGCAATCCTTTAAGGGGTTGCCTTATCTGAACAACCCCTATCCATATGCGAGGTGAGGATTTCCCTCTATGAGGTATAGTAATAAGCAGACACAAAATAGAGAAAGATGCCTCCAGCTCACCTTGTTAGCTAACTTGCTTAGATAGCTCCGCACGGATCCTCGTGTCGGCTCACGACAAATGGACAACAGCAGAGAAAAAGAAGTGGATCCAGCGTAGATGCATGTAAAATGGAAACTTGTTCCGAGTTTAATTGATCAAAAACTAAAAAATCAGGACTTAGTTGCAGATGTAAAATCCTGAAGTGTGAGGAGAAATATCGTAGGTAGAAGGGGCCTACGCGTTTCAGACGCTTCCAGCGTCCTTAGTCATGGCTGATAATCGTAATAAGCAGCTGCTCTTGCAGACCCAGTCAGTCCATGTAATACATTGATGGCCATTCATTTGTATGCCCATGTGTAATGCCACATTTCCCCTGTAGTGGCCGCTGCTTATACCAGAATAGTCAGCTTTTTGCTTGGGGTCTAATGTGCAGGATCTACATCAATCACTCTCATATTAAGACCAGAATCACATAGACAGTTTTGATGCAGATTTCGTGGCAGTTTTGGCTCAGTTTTGAGCCAAACACAAAAGTGGACATAAAAGAAAGGAGACATATCAGTCTTTTCTTTATACCTTTCTTTCCTTGTGGATACACTTGTGGCTTTGGCTTTAAATAGTGAGCCAAAAACTGCATCAAACTGTGTGTGATCCTAGCCTAAGGCCCGCTTCCCAAGTAATGTAAACGCTGTGGAGTTTCTGCAATGGCATCTGTGCGGAAATTCTGCAGCATTTCCAGTAGCCGCATAGTGAATAAGATTTAGAAAATCTCAAAAAAAACGCAGAAAAATTGTCCAGAAAGTGTTCTCCGGTGCGACTTTCAAATCCGCAGCATGTCAATTTATCCTGCGTGTTCTGTGCAAAGATGCTGCGTGTTTTGCCCATAATCTTCAAAGGGGAGCAGAAATTCTGCAACAGATTTGTTTTGTTGCGGTTTTTACAGCGTTTCCACTGTGGAAATGCAGTAAAAATCGCTCGAAATCCGAAGGTGCACATATACTTTCCTATAACCAATGTTTAACACTAATTCCTCAGGTAAAACCACAGCAATATGAGCAGGAAAAACGCACTATTTGGTGCAGATTTTTGTGACAGATTAAGGCCGTGTTCCCACGTAGCATAAACGCTGAGGAATTTCTGCAACCGAATTCTGTGCTGAAATTCCGCAGCGTGTACAGTAGCAGCAAAGTGGGAAAGATTTAGTAAATCTCATGTCCATGCTGCAGGGAAAAAACGCAGCATAAACGTTAATAACTTGACCTGTGGTGCGGAATTTAATGCTGCATTTTCATTGATTTTCTGCTGCAGGTTTTGCAACCACATTGAATTCAATGGCGAAAAAAGAAAGCCAAGTGTTGTGACTTTTGTGGCGTATTCGCAGCCTTTACGCCACAAAAAATCGTAATGCCGGAAAAACAGCAAACAATCAAACATATTTACCCAGTATTCCCTCCTTCTTCGTGCAGCCCGGCCTCCTGGGATGACGGTGTGTCCTACGTGACAGCTGCTGCCAATCACTGGCTGCAGCATCACATGACCTGCAACATCATCCAGGGAGGTGGGAGCGCACGTCAGAGGAGGGTGGGGGTAAGTATGTGCGCTTAATTACGCAGCGGAATTTATGTCCGCAAAATCGCACCACAATGTGGAAAGTCGAGTTCCGGGTCCGATACGCTGCATGGTTTAATGCAGCATGTCCGTCCCGTGGGAACCTGGCTTTAGGCCTTATTTACACAAACGTGTTTCACGTCCGTGATACACGCGTGAAAATCACGCGCGTCGCACGGACCTATGTAACTCAATGGGGCCGTTCATACAGTCCGTAATTTTCACGCAGCGTGAGTACGCTGCGTAAAACTCACGACATGACCTATACTTGAGCATGTTTTGCGCATCACGCACCCAAGTCAATGGGTGCGTGAAAATCACGCGCAGCACACGGACGCACTTCCGTGTGCTGTGCGTGATTCACGCAACGCAACAGTAGATCAAGAAATTAAGGGAAAAATAAAACCACCTCCTTCATTCCTTTTTATAAAGATCAAAACCGCATATCATAAGGATGGCATATGCGTGAAAATCACGCAGCCACGCACCAAATACTTATGACACATGGAACTGCAATGTGCAAAAAACGCTGAGTTTCTTGTGCGCGCAAAACGCACACATTTGAATTTTGCCTTAACAGCATTTTTCTTGAGATTCTGCTGCAGATTTTTTGTTGCAGAAAATCTGCAGCTATCCTGTGCGTGGGAACATACCCTAATAGCCGGGTTCCCACGGGTCGGATACGCTGCGTAAAAACGACGCAACGTATCCAACCTGGAACCCGCACCATATTGTGGTGCGTTTTTTTGGGACGTAACTTCCGCTGCGGAAAGCAGTGTAGAAAAAAAATATGTTTATACTTACCCCCTCCCTCTCTTCTGTGCGTACTCCAGCCTCGAAAGATGACTTGCAGGCCATGTGACGCTGCAGCCTGTGATTGGCTGCAGCGGTCAAATTGGATGAAATGTCATCCCAGGAGGCTGGACTGCAGTAAGAACCAGGGAGTTCTGGGTAAGTATGACTTATTTTTCCCCTGAGTTGTGTTTTTTGCGGCGGAATCGCTGAGATTCGGCTTCAAAAGTTGCAACACTTGCATTTCTGTTGTGGGTTTTGCAACAGAAAAGCAACGAAAACGCAGCATAAATTGAAATGCTATGGAATTAAATTCTGCACCGCAGTTCAATTTATTAATGTTTACGCTGCTTTTTTCCACAGCGTGGGCATGAAATTTTCTAAATCTCATCCACTTTGCTGCTAAGTAAATGCTGCAGGATTTCCGCTCAGAATTCTGTTACGGAAATTCCGCAGCGTTTACACTACGTGGGAACCCGGCCTAAAGGTGTTGACTTTGATGCAACTTTGTGTCCTGTATGTGCACATTTTCTGTATTTTGGCTAAACTAATTAAAGAGGCTCTGTCACCAGATTATAAGTGCCCTATCTCCTACATAATCTACATGACGGCCCTTGCCGGTCACGGCTAGGCTGCCGTTAGGTGCAGAGTTCTCCGGCACATGCACATGGCGCATTTGCCTCAGCTGCCCACCTGCTCCTGCTGTCTTTTTTTGCGCATACGCAGGGAGCCACACCACGTGTTCGTGGTGACGGCCCAGGCGCATGCGCACTGGGAGCGAGTGAAGCCGCTCAACACGGCTGCATGGCCGATTTACGCTTGTGGTTCTGCGCATTCGCTCGGGGCCACATCACATACTCGCGGTGTTGGCCCCGGCGTGCGCACTGCACACGATCAGATGCCGACTTCAGTGCGCGTGGCGCCCACCGGTTGAAAGAGAGAGGTAAGTGCGCCACAGGGTGCACACTATTGCTTAAATTAACTTTAATTATCTATGGGTCTATATAGTAATGATTACACCTCAGTGCAAAAATAACCCGTGAGGATGCCACATTGTGGCGATATGCGTGGGGACTTCAGTCCCCTTTTCCCCCTTCAACCTTATCACATAAATATGCTGGTTAGATGCAACATTTTTCCTTTTGGATGCTCATATGCTAGAAACGCATATTGAGGGGATCAAGTGGATGTGTGGGAGTTTCTTCTGCTTACCACTTATCAGGGTGGTCACCCCCAGAGATTTTGTCTAGCATGTTTTTGCTATTTTAAATGTTTTTAATTATTCATGTGGTGTATTTACTTTAAATAAAAGATATATTTGTGATATACATAGTTATTCTATGGTATTTATTTGCCCTTTATAAATACTTGTTTGTGTTTTGTACTTTATACAGCCCCCTGTAGATAGCGCCACACACAGCCCCCTCTTGTATATAACGCCACACAGCCCCCTGTAGATAGCTCCATATACAGCCGCCCTTGTAGTTAACACCACTCAGCCCCCTGTTAAAGATAGTGCCATACAGCCCCCTGTTGTAGATAGTGCGACACAGCCCCCCTGTTGCAGAAAACGCCACACAGCCCCCCTTGTAAATAGGGCCACACCCAGCCCCCCTTGTAGATAGTGCCACACACAGCCCCCCTTGTAGATAGTGCCACACAAAGCCCCCACTTGTAGATAGTGCCACACAGCCCCCCTTGTAGATAATACCACACAGCCCCGCTTGTATATAGCGCCACACAGCCCCTCCTCGTAAATAGCGCCACACTGACCCCCTTGTAAATAGCGCCACACTGACCCCCTTGTAAATAGCGCCACACTGACCCACCTTGTAAATAGCGCCACACTGCCCCCTTGTAAACAGCGCCTCACAGCCCCCCACGTGTAAAAGGCGCCACACTGTAAACAGAGCGGAGAACGGTAGCCTACCTCTACCACTCTCCGCTCTGCCTGACGTGACTCTCCACAGGAGCCGAGGAGGTCATGCGGCGCAGGCAGCGGCAAAGTTCCTTATGACTAGGGTCAGTGACAGCCCGGGAGTGAACCAGTGAGTTCAGGTGACAGGTCAGGTGACTGGACTGGTCCACTCCAGGGCTGTCACTGACCCCAGTCAGAACGCCGCTGTATGAATTCCTGGCTCTTCCTAACGCTGATCACTGCTGCAGGTGTCCAACATACAGGGCGACTATCAGCAGCGATCAGCTGCTCTGCTGCGGCACACCCTCCTTCCCCACCACCTAGTTGCGCACAGGGAACATGCCTCACCTGCCCCCCCTAGCTACACCCCTGTCATTCAACGACACAAGTGGCGCAATGACGTTATCGCACCGTTTGCGTCATTAAAAGGCACTGAGTGGCAGCCAATCAGTGTCTTTCAACATTGCGTCATTCAAAGGAGCTGATTGGCAGGCTGCCTTGCCGTGTTATTCAGTGACGCAAGCGGCATGATGACTACATCACACCGCTTACATCATTGAAAGGCACTGGATAGCGGGGCACTTTGCATGCCCCACCATACAGCACTTATGCATGGAATTGTATCTGTGTCCTATAGACACAGGTACAATTATAGTGAAGGAGGGGGTGGCGGCGGCTGGTTTCTGTGGTACCTGTGGCAGCTGAAGAGGTGCTCTGGGCCCACAGAAAACGTGCTCCTGGTTGCAGGGAACAAACTCAGTATCACTCTCCCCCATGGAGAAGTAATCCAGGTATTCAGGGGGATCCAGATCATTCCACACTCCAGCGGTGGTGGTGGACGTTCTACCACATAGTGCGGGTGTGGAGATGCCGCGGATGCAGAGTGCGTCGCCGTATAGTGCAGCGTGGCCGCAGGGCAAAGCATAGCCCGACCCAGGCTGGAGGGCCCCGATAGTGGAGGAGTGGGAGGCATGAGTTGGCTACATACGGCCTCCGGCGCAGAACTGGAAGCATGCGCCATAGCCGGGTAGACGCTCAAAGGGAAGTGCCAGTGCTCGGTGCCCAGGACGGGCTGCAGGGGACAAGTGGGAAGCCCCCTAAACTTCTAAACATTTCTCTCTGGAGAATTAACCATTTCTGCAGTCTAAGGCCTTGCTGCTATATGCTGCTATATGCCTATGGGCCTACAAACACAGATTTATGCAGGACTGTACAGGAGAGCGGCCCCTGATCAGTGGAGCGGCCGGCACACCAGGAAAATTCCCGGCAAAGTACATGGCCAATCTGCCCCTGGCCATCTGGACAAGGTACACTGCCAATTTCTTGTACCAGATTTAGCTTTTTCTCATGGCACTATATGGTTTTAAAACCTGATCATTCAGATCAACCCCCAAATTAATTTATTAAGATGTAAAGCTACGTGTGGAGACAGGGGTGCAGCTGGAACTCTGGGTGCAGAAGGTTCCACACTATCTTCTCACTGGTTGTTATGCAGGGTGGACATTCTGGCGGCTGTATTGTCCTGTCCTTCCCCTCATAAATAAGAAAGGATGTGTGTATCCGGTCTGACATTCACAGAGTGTGTAGATCTTGACGCCATATCTGGCACGCTTATTGGGCAAATTGTGGCGAATCTTTAGCCTGCCCTTGAAGTGAACCAAGGATTCATCGATTGAGATTTCTTTCTTGAGCGTTGTAAATTGCGGAAAAATGTTGGGATAAAATAGTAATGATTGGCCTAATTTTAAAAAGTCTATCAAAATTGGGGTCATCTTGGCCATCTATGAAGGGCCTCAAAGCGGGGTCTGGTCATTGTATTGCAGGACAGTGGACAGTGATCTAAAATGTCAGTGGACCAGTAGGATCTCACGTCTGGCTTTTTAGTTAGACCCATGTTGAGGACTAACCCCCAATATTTTTGCATTTCGGCACAATTAGTGGAATGCCCCTATTGGGCTGGGTATGAAAGGAGTTGGGGTGTTCCAAAATAAATGGCTGGGCATTAAGGCTGGTTTGGTCCACCATAAGCTGGATAAAATCATCAGAAAAAAACTGTTTGAAAAAAAACCATTACAGATAGCCCTTTCCTCTGCACAGGAATTTCTGCTGCAGCAGTAAATTCTAGGATTTGTGGAGTATATTTGGTTGGGGGTGACCAATCAGAGCTGGCAGTTCCGGTGGTCAGGCAGAACCTGGGAACTAACCCTCCTGCGGCTGCGAGGGGGAGGACGAGAGCATGAACTCTGTTTCTTTATCGCTCGCTGTGTCTGTATCAGAGGCGATCGTGGCATACACCTCCTCAGCGGTGTAATATCTCACTGCCATTTTATAAATGTGTGTGTGTACGAACTGACAACTGACAGTGACGGATTGACACTGTAGGACTGACAAGTGGCGCGACAGATTAACACTGACGACTGACACGACAGGTTGACACTGACAACTGACACGACTAATTAATGTAGACGAGCTAGAGAACTACCTAAGAACTAAATCAAATAATTTTTTTGTGAATTATGTTGGAAAAAAAATTCTCCCTTATACACTGGGAGGTGGTGAGGTCAGACACAGGGAGGAGTTGATGAGAGGTGTGGAAAGGGTTAATGGGTGCTTCTTTTTTTTTTACTTTGAGGAGCAGACAAAACGGCACAGGCCCACAGGCTCTGATCTCTTCTACTTTACTTCACCAACCAAGAGATCAGAGCCTGTCACCGGTATTTTTTACCCGTCCTGGGGAAAAACGCACTGTGATTGGTGGTTTGAACAGACCCACCAATGACAGCGATCGCCGGCAATGGACCACTTCTATTGATCCATTGCCGGTCACATGAGGCAGGGGCGGGAAATAGTTATTAACATTCCCGGATCTTACTACAAGTACTGGGAACGGTTTTAGACTTAAATACAAAGTGATTGGTGGATCTGTACAGCCGCGTTGGACCGCTATGATAGGTCAATTGACGGTGACAGGGGAGTGTCAGCTGTTGGGAACAGCTGATCTCCTGGTTTCCGGACACTGTCACTGGCACTGTACGTCCCGGTGCAGCAAGTAACCCCTCGCCAGGATGCACAGTTACTGACTCATGCGGCTACGGCTTAATGTACAGGGTATCTATATGGACATAATGTGGAGTATTTATATTTTTTCTGTCACTGTCAATCATTATACAATGAAATTACTTCCCTCCCCAGAGGAACTGCATTGTTAGCAAAACAATGGACTGGAGCATTGACCCATAGATAAACTAAAGGAAGTGGAAAGGGAAACAAACACAATACTGTCCTGGGTGGCAAAACCCTGCACCATAATGGGTGTTCAATTTGATCTTTGCTCTAGGCCTCCCTCACACACACACTTGTATTTCAGCATTTTAAAACGCATTTAAGAAAAAACATGTGTTTCAAGCGTTTTATTTTTTATATGGCTTTCTTTTTTATGTGTAATTCTGCACATTTTTTTTATGTCCTATTTAGAAGCTTATGGGGAAAAAAATACTAGAAAAAACACCAGCTTACTGCATTTATTAAAAAACACAACTGACCCCAAAAACACTAATAAAACATCACAAATCAAAACGCTGTATATGTAAGCGTTCTAATATTTTACTTTAGACTTTTAAGCAATATCTGATGGTAGCATTTTTGGAGGAAAAAAAAGAAAAACACGGCGAAAAAATTCCCCGGAAATTCAAGTAAGTGCTGTGTCGGAATCCCAACCTTAGGATCCCCTCTCTTCTGTGTACGCTACTGAATATTATGCATGTCATTTTGTTCCTAAAGCTGTATGTATCTGAATATTCAGAATCTTTCAGTTATTAGCAATATTTGTCATCAGATTCCATAGTCATAGTCTTTTCTATGGTGAACTGATTTTCAGCTTTTTATTTGCTTTTCCAAAATATTTTTTTCAAATACAATTTATTATATTTTGCAAAATCCGCTTATAATTATGACTTGTTTTTCAGCTTTTACTATTAATGACTTCCACATCAATAATTTATGAAACTTTTATTGCTAATTATTTCAAAAGAAATGCCACCATCAATTAAAAGCAGCATCAGATCCCTTGAACACGCAGAGTCTGAGCACTGAAATGAAGGCAAAAATGTGTATATGGAGAGGGGCATGTCTCCAGCCTTCAGAATGCCTAGTTGACAGTTTAACTCATAACCTGCCTAAAGTATGGTTAATAGGGTAATCTTTAAGTCAGACCTCTAAGGCCCCATCCACATGACCGTGTTCGGTCCGGATATACAGTCCGCATGTCGGTCGCATTTCCCGGACAGAATACAGTACAGGGAGCCGGGCTCCTAGCGTCATAGTGTTATGTACGATTCCAAGAGTCACTGCCTTGCTGTGGGAAAACTGTCCCGTACTTTAATCATGTTTTCAGCACGGGACAATAGTTCCGCGGGGAGGCAGTGTCTCCTGGCATCGTACATAACTATGATGCTAGGAGCCCGGCTTCCTGCACTGTGTTCGGTCCGGGAAAAGCGGCCGACGTTCAGACCGTATATCACGGACCGAACACGGTCGTGTGCATGGGGCCTAAAAGGGAATGTGTTGGCAGCAAAACATGATTTTTTTTTTTTAGTTAAACAATTAGTGTATAGGTGATTAAACATTGTTCTATTTTTTTTTTTTTTTTCACGAGTCAGGAAATATTATAAATTGGATTCAATTGGATTCTAATTTATAATATTTCCCATTGCTGGTCACTAGATGGAGCCATTCCCAAAATTGCAGCATTGCATGTGGTAAAGCAACCACATTGCTTTATGCTGCAAAATTGGGTAAAAAGCCCTCGCTCTAGTGAGCTCTCAGCATCCCCCCCCTCCTTTATCCTGGCTAGTGCCGGGATAAACGAGGGGATTGAACGGTCTAACCTCCTACACTGTGTGTCGCCATTTTTTGAGCTAACACACAGTGTAGTAGGTTTACATACAGTAGTAAACACACACAAACACGAACATACATAGAAATCTCTTACCTGCTCCTGCCGCCGCGGCTCCCTCCGGCCCGTCCGCTCCGTCTGCTGCCGCTGGTCCAAGTGCACAAGTCCGGAAGCCGCGACCGGAAGTAGTAATCTTACTGTCCGGCCGCGACTTCCGGTCCACAGGAAAATGGCGCCGGACGGCGCGCAGTTCAAATTGGACTGTGTGGGAGCGGCGCATGCGCCGTTCCCACACAGACGGCGTACATTGAAGTGGATGGAACAGGCCCCGTTCGCAGTCCCTATGGGACTGTGGCTGCCGTATTCCATGTCTGTATGTGTCGTTAATCGACACATACAGAAATGGGAAAAAAAATGGCAGCCCCCATAGGGAAGAAAAAGTGTAAAAATAAGAAAAAGTAACACACAAACACACAAATTAATCCAAACGTTTTTAATAAAGCACTAACATCTTTAACATATTAAAAAAAAAAATTGTGGTAACACTGTTCCTTTAAGCTGGCCATACACTTTAGGTAGATGTTGGCAAAATGGCTATTCCTAACTACTCCCCCATACACATGCATGCACGGCCGGGCATGCATGTGTTTTCAATAGAGGGGCACGAAGGCAGAAGTCATGTCTGCCTGAGGGTATGTTCACACGGCGGGGGTCCGTAACGGCTGAAATTACGGGGATGTTTCAGCCTGAAAACATCCCCGTAATTTCAGCCGTACCGGCATGTGCAGGCGCTTGAACGCCGCGTCAATTACGGCCGTAATTAGCGCTGCTATTCATTGGAGTCAATGAATAGCGGCTCCAATTACGGCCAAAGAAGTGACAGGTCACTTCTTTGACGCGGGCGTCTATTTGCGCGCCGTCATTTGACAGCGGCGCGTAAATATACGCCTCGTGTGAACAGACAAACGTCTGCCCATTGCTTTCAATGGGCAGATGTTTGTCAGCGCTATTGAGGCGCTATTTTCGGGCGTAATTCGGGGCAAAAACGCCCGATTTACGTCCGTAAATAGGCCGTGTGAACATACCCTAAGTGTCATACTGTCAAAGTGTCCTGGCAGTTATACATGGCACAGATCTAACATCCATCTCTCTTCTCTTCATACAGGTATATAATCCATTCCATTCCTGTATGAACTACATCTCTGCTGTACCTGCATTTCAAAAAGCTGAAACTTTTATTTTATGGTACTCTGCTTTCCTGTCTTCCTATATAGTCTAATGTTATCTGTAACTTTTGTCAAAGTGTTTGATCGTCGTTAAGTTTTATGATCATCCAGACCTGCTAGTTTATTTGCTTATCTCTGCAGAGCTTTTCACCTCATGTGTCTAGTTGATTTGATTAATAGCTGAACGAGCTTAATTAGGCCTAGATCTGAGCATCTACTCCCCTATAAATTTAGATGTAGTATAAGGGCAAGGCACTCGTGCAGGGGGGGCACGAAGGCAGAAGTCATCTCTGCCTAAGTGTCATACTGTCAAAGTGTCCTCGCAGTTATCCATGGCAGTTATCCATGGCAGTTATACATGGCACTTGGACAGGGTCAGTGACAGGTAAGCTGCAAAACGAAACAAACTAGCACACACTCTAATTATTAGATCCAATATTCTATCTGTTTACAAACAAACATGTTCACTACCGCACTCATCATTATAGCTGCTCTTGGATTACAATCCTATCGCCCATTTAGGCCTTGGCAAAAAACAGTCCACATCAGTCCCTCTCTCCTGGCCTCGCCCATGTACAGCTCCCATTCACTATTCACTTTCCTCAGTCAACTTAACCCATCCCATCCCACTGCCCAACATAAAAATCGCTCTCATAAATCACAGAACCATCTGCTGTCTCACTCCATTCTCCTGCTACTAGCTGCAGGGGACATCTCTCCCAACCCTGGTCCTCCCTTTTCTTCTGCCAAGCTCAACCACTTACCTGCCACACATAGAAACCTTGCAAATCTTCTTACAATTCCTTGTGTATGTCTTCTCCTGTCTCTTTTAACTGTGCTCTCTGGAATTCTCGGTCCGTGTGCAACAAACTCACCTTTATTCATGACTTATTCCTTTCTAACTCTCTCAACCTCCTGGCTCTTACAGAAACATGGCTACACCTGTCTGACACTGCTTCCCCTGCTGCTCTATCTTATGGTGGTCTCCAGTTCTCTCATGCCCCCAGACCTGAGAACAGGCAGGGTGGAGGAGTAGGTATACTTCTTTCCCCACACTGCACTTTCCAGGTCATTCCCCCGGTCCCCTCACTCACATTTCCCTCTTTTGAAGTCCACACCATCAGACTCTTTCACCCTTTCTCCCTCCAAGTGGCAGTTGTCTACCGCCCCCCGGGCTCACCCCGCCAATTCCTGGATCATTTTGCAGCCTGGCTTCCACAATTTCTATCCTCTGAAACACCCACTCTCATCATGGGTGACTTCAACATCCCCATTGATAACCCAAACTCCCCATCTGCCACCCAGTTTCTATCTTTAACCTCATCCCTAGGTCTGTCACAACTTACTAACTCTCCTACACATGAAGACGGGAGTTCGCTTGACCTGGTCTTCTTCCGTCTCTGCTCAGTTTCTGACTTTATTAAACAGGCTCTGTCACCAGATTTTGCAACCCCTATCTCCTATTGCAGCAGATCGGCGCTGCAATGTAGATAAGAGTAACGTTGTTTTTTTTTTAAAAAATGAGCATTTTTGGCCAAGTTATGACAATTTTTATATTTATGCAAATAAGGCTTTCTAAAGTACAACTGGGCGTGTTTAAAGTTATGTCCAAGTGGGCGTGTATTATGTGCGTACATCTGGGCATTTTTACTTCTTTTACTAGCTGGGCGTTGTGAATAGAAGTGTATGATGCTGACGAATCAGCATCATACACTTCTCTTCGTTACCACCCAGCTTCTGGCAGTGCACAGACACACAGCGTGTTCTCGAGAGATCACGCTGTGACGTCACTCACTTCCTGCCCCAGGTCCTGCATCGGGTCGGACGAGCGAGGACACATCGGCACCAGAGGCTACATTTGATTCTGCAGCAGCATCGGCGTTTGCAGGTAAGTCGATGTAGCTACTTACCTGCAAACGCTGATGCTGCTGCAGAATCAACTGTAGCCTCTGGTGCCGATGTGTCCTCGCTCGTCCGACACGATGCAGGACCTGGGGCAGGAAGTGACGTCACAGCGTGATCTCTCGAGAACATGCTATGTGTCTGTGCACTGCCAGAAGCTGGGCGTTGTGAAGAGAAGTGGATGATGCCGATTCGTCAGCATCATACACTTCTATTCACAACGCCCAGCTAGTAAAAGAAGTAAAAACGCCCAGATGTACATACACAATACACGCCCATTTGTACTTTAACGTTAATCTCGCCCAGTTGTACTTTAGAAAGCCTCATTTGCATAAATATAAAAATGGTCATAACTTGGCCAAAAATGTTCATTTTTAAAAAAACAAAACGTTACTCTTATCTACATTGCAGCGCCGATCTGCTGCAATAGGAGATAGGGGTTGCAAAATCTGGTGACAGAGCCTCTTTAACTCTCCTCTCCCGCTCTCTGACCATAACCATCTCTCCTTTACTATCAAATATTCTTTGCCTTCTCAGGTCATCCCTACGTATCAGACTTACAGAAATCTACATGCCATTAACACTCAGAAACTCATAGAAAGTCTACAGTCCTCATTGTCCCCTATCTCTTCCTTCTCCTGTCCCAATCTGGCTGCCAAACTTTACAATAACACTCTCAAAAAATGCATTGGATGAAGCAGCCCCCCCTACACTCCGAACCACCTGACAAAGATGACGACAACCCTGGCACATGCTTCAATCCCGCTTTCTTCAGTGGTGCTTGAGAGGTGTCGAACGACTGTAGAGAAAATTGCATTTGGCTGTAGTCTTCCTCCATTACAAATTTATGCTTAAAACTTATAACTCTGCCCTTCACCGCGCCAAACAAGTCTATTTCACTTCTCTCATCTCCACACTATCCAATAATCCAAAACGCCTCTTTGATACTTTTCACTCCCTCCTTAGTCCTAAAGTGCAGACGCCAATTACAGATCTCAGTGCGGAAGACCTGGCTGTCACGAAGCGGGTTAGTGGACACACTAGGCCGTACCGTCATAGCGGGGAGGCAGCTGGCCAAACAACAGGTTACCCCAGCAATACAATGTCCCGCACAAGGGTACCTGGATAGTCCGGGCAGTGGCCGCAGCTCTGGCGCTGATGGAGATGGGTGCAGCAGGTAACGCCAAACGTGGCGGATGACACAGGTTGCGCCAGACGTGGCAAATGATGACACAGAACATGGCGGATTCCTCCGGACGTGGCAGATGACACAGGACGTGGCGGATTCCTCCGGATGTGGCAGATGACACAGGACGTGGCAGATTACTCCGGACGTGGCAGATGACACAGGACGTGACGGATTCCTCCGGATGTGGCAGATGACACAGGACGTGGCACGACTTGATACTAAAGGCACAGCACGGGAAACAGGAACAGGGAACAAGGCACGGGTAACAACTGGAACGGGAAACACTAAGGGACCATTTGCAAGACGGACTGGGAAAACTAACAACGCTCAGGCAATGATCAGAAGGCCTGGGGTCTTCTTATAGACCAGGAAATCGTGGCAGTTGATGATGATGATGACGATTGCGCGCGCACCCTACGGGACACAGTACAACGGAGTGGAAGTGAGCGCTGGCGTCTCCTAGGAAGGAGATGGGAAGCAGCACTCACGGATCCATGGCTGCGGGCGTCGGGAGGTGAGTAAACCCGACGGCCCACAGCCATGGACGCTACAGTATCCCCCCTCTTACACCCCCTCTTCTTGGGGCCAGAGCGAGAGAGGAACTTTTTAATAAGAGCAGGAGCACTGAGGTTCTCTTCTGGCTCCCAGGACCTCTCCTCAGGACAAAACCCTTTCCAGTCCACCAAATAGAAAGTCCTTCCTCTTACCCTTTTGCAGTCCAGGATCTCCTTTACCTCGAATATATCAGAAGGACCGCTAGGAGCAACTGTGGAACTAGAGGTCTTGCTTTAGCGGTTCAGGACCACTGGTTTCAGGAGGGACACATTGAAGGAGTTGGGGATTCTGAGGGTAGGAGGCAGCCGCAGCTTATAGAAGACAGGGTTGATTTGTTGCAGAATCTCGAAAGGACCAAGGAACCTGGGGGAAAACTTGTATGAAGGCACCGTCAAGCGAATGTTCCGAGAGGACAGCCAGACTTTAGTCCCCGGAAGATACTGAGGCGGCTCTCTTCTCCTAGTATCTGCCTTTCGCTTTATGCGATCTACTGCCAGCGAAATAGAGGACCGGGTCGTTGCCAGATTTGCAGGAAGTCCCCATATGCAGAGTCAGCCGCGGGTACCTGAGATGTAGTCGACACTGGGAGAGGGACTCTAGGATGTTGACCGTATACAATGTGAAATGCAGTGGAGGTGGTGGACTCACTTATGTGGTTGTTGTATGAGAACTCAGCCCATAGAAGAAGCTGTACCCAGTTATCGTGAGGTGAAGAGATGAAGGGGCGGAGATAATTCTCCATGATCTGGTTGATCCTTTCAACTTGCCCATTGGACTGAGGGTGATAGGCCGAGGAAAAGTCCAAACTCACATCCAGGAGTTTACAGAGGGCTCTCCAGAACTTTGAGGTAAATTGAACACCCCGATCTGACGCGATGTGAAGAGGCAAGCCATGCAAGCGAAAGATGTGTAGAATGAAGAGACTCGCCAGACGAGGAACAGAAGGTAGACCAGTCAGTGGGATAAAATGTGCCATCTTAGAGAACCGGTCCACCACCACCCAGTGTTGCATCCTGCTGAGGGGGGAAGGTCTGTGACAAAGTCCATCGCAATGTGCTGCCAGGGGGCATTGGGTACAGGCATAGGTTGAAGCAGGCCGGCAGGCTTGGAGTGAGACACTTTGTTAGAGGCACACACTGTGCAAGAAGAGACAAAGTCCAGAACATCTTTAGGTAGCGTGGGCCACCAAAAGTGACGAGCAATCAGGTCTCGGGTCTTACGGACACCAGCGTGCCCAGTCAGTTTAGAACTGTGTCCCCAGCGGAGAATTCTTCTCCTGTCTGCCAACCGAAAAAAAAGTCCTCCCAGGAGGCTCCTCTCTTCTTCTCGTCCTACTACCTGCCCTAGTAATCCTATCCCATCACACCTCCTCCAGTCCCTCTCCCCAGCTGTCACTAGTCACCTGACTAAAATATTTAACCTCTCTTTTTCCTCTGGTATCTTTCCCTCCTCTTTTAAACATGCCATTATAAACCCATTACTGAAAAAAACAACTCTTGACCCATCCAGCGCTGCTAACTACCGACCAGTCTCTAATCTGCCCTTCATCTCCAAACTCCTGGAAAGCTTGGTCTACTCTCGCCTTATCCGCTATCTCTCTGCCAACTCCATTCTTGACCCCTTACAATCTCGTTTCCGCACTCTACACTCCACAGAAACTGCCCTTACTAAAGTCTCAAATGATCTCTTGGTGGTTAAATCGGATGGTAAATACTCTCTCCTGATTCTTCTGGATCTCTCTGCAGCCTTTGACACTGTAGACCACAAACTCCTACTTAACATGCTCCACTCTATTGGCCTCAAGGACGCTGCTCTCTCTTGGTTTTCCTCCTATCTCTCTGACCGCTCGTTCAGTGTGTCATTTGCTGGTTCTACTTCTTCTCCTCTTCCCCTTGCTATCGGGGTTCCTCAGGGATCAGTCCTAGGTCCGCTCCTCTTTTCTCTCTACACAGCCCCTATTGGACAAACCATCAGCAGATTTGGCTTCCAGTACCATCTCTACGCTGATGACACCCAATTATATGCCTCTTCCCATGACATCACCTGCTGTAATACAAAACACCAGTGATTGTCTGTCTGCTGTCTCTAACATCATGTCCTCTCTCTATCTGAAACTGAATCTTTCTAAAACTGAGCTCCTTGTGTTCCCACCATCTACTAACCTCCCTAAACCTGATGTCTCCATCTCTGTGTGTGTGGCACTATCATAACTCCTAAGCAACACGTCCGCTGTCTCTGGGTTATTTTTGACTCAGATCTTTCCGTTACTCCTCACATTCAATCACTTTCACGCTCGTGTTATTTTCACCTCAAACACATCTCCAGAATCCGCTCTTTTCTTACGGAGGAAACCGCCAAAACTCTCATTGTTGCTCTGATTCAATCTTGTCTTGACTACTGTAACTCATTACTAGTCGGTCTTCCCCTCACTAAAGTCTCCCCTCTCCAATCTATTCTCAATGCAGCAGCCAGGCTCATATTTATGACCAACCGCTACACCAACGCCTCTAATCTGTGCCAGTCACTGCACTGGTTGCCCATCCCCTTCAGAATAAAATTCAAACTTATTACTCTCACCCACAAAGCTCTCCACAGTGCTGCACCTCCTTACATCTCCTCCCTCATCTCTGTCTACCACCCTACTCGGGCTCTACGTTCTGCCAACGACCTTAGATTAAAATCCTCCATAATCAGAACCTCCCACTCCCGTCTCCAACATTTTTCTTGTGCTGCACCAGTCCTCTGGAATGTGCTACCCAGACAATCAGATTAATTCCCAATATCCAGTTTTAAACGTGCCCTGAAAACACATCTATTTAGACAGACCTATAACATTCCCTAATCTGACTCCTTTCCATGGCCCCCTTATAGATTAGTCATCAGAATAAGATTCCCTTACACTCTTTCTCTTCATGTCCATCATACACGGATACTGGCTGGTGACCGGCTCATGCAGCTTTATATGTACCACCCATGTGTATAAAAATGGTGGACTATTGTACAGAACAAACACTGTTACACTTTGTGTCTCCCTTATTTCCTCATAGATTGTAAGCTCTTGCGAGCAGGGTCCTCACTCCTCTTGTTTGAATTGTAAATTAACTTTGTCACTATGTAATGTCTGATATTGTCTGTACATGTTCCCTCTGTATTGTAAAGTGCTGCGTAATATGTTGGCACTATATAAATAAAGATTATTATTATTATATGGTAACTATATGGTGGAAATATTGGTCTTTGTATAGTGGTTCTTATTCAGTAGCAGTATGGGGATATTATTCAGTCACTATGTGGTTATGGTGTGGCGGTATTATTCAGTAACAGTATGGTAGTATTATTCAGTTACTATGTGGTTATGGTGTGGCGGTATTATTCAGTAACAGTATGGTAGTATTATTCAGTCAATATGGGATTATGGTGTGGTGGTATTATTCAGTAACACTATACGGGTATTATGCAGTCACAATGTGGTTATGGTATGGCGGTATTATTCAGTAACAGTATGGGGTATTATTCCGCTGCGATCCGGAACCAGGAAGGTAAGTACAGTCTGTTACTATAGTAATGGCCGCCGGCTGATTGACAGCATCCATTGCTAAGGCGGGGCTTAGTGATAGCCGATGCAGAGGCTAACACTAACCCCCTTTATTACCCCAGTACCCACCGCCACCAGGGGTGCTGGGAAGAGCCGTGTACCATCCAGTACTTGACCATCTGTAGTGATGGTTGGCTGCTGGGGTGGCCGCAGGCTGGTATTATCAGGAGCGGAGAGGCCGAAAACAGTGGCCCTTCCCACCCTGGTGATGCTAGGCTGCTGCTGCTTTATTGTATCTGGCTGGATATGAAAAATGGGGGGGACCCCACGTCATTTAAAAAAAAATAATAATAATAATTGGAAAGAACGATGTCGGGTCCCCCCAATTTTCATAACCAGCCAGATACAACACAGCAGCAGCAAGCAGCATTACCAGGGTGGTAGGTGCCACTGTTTTTGGCCTTCCCCAGCCTAATACTACCAGCCTGCGGCCACCCCGGTGCCTGCCCGTCACTACAGATGGACGGGTACTGGTTGGTACCCGGCACTTCCCAGCACCCCTGGTGGCGGTGGGTACCGGGGTAATAATGGGGGTTAGTGTTGGCCTTTGCACCGGCTAACATTAAGCCCCGCCTTAGTAATAGAGGTTGTCAATCAGCCAGTGGCCATTACTAAGGTGGTGATAATAAAGTTTAAAAAGATACAAGGACATAGAAAAAATATTTTATTGAAATAAAAAAACACAACCCTCATTAACCAATTTATTGAGAATAAAAAAACGCCGTCATTGAAGTCTTCGTATCCGAAGTAGTCCAACAACCGAACCTGTAAAAAAACACAAACACACAAAAATAATTAGTAACTGTAAAGGATCTGCCAGGCACAACTTCTGTGTATACGCCCATAGGTAATCAGTCTGCACCTGAGTCTATGTCTCTGAGACTGACTCCATCTTCCACCACTCAGGATGGCAGGCTTAGGAGTGGGAGAGCCTATCGCAGCCTGGCCAGACGGAGCTAGCTCCCGCCCTCTGCCTTTCCTGTTCCTCCTTTGCTTGTGATTCTTCTCGTGTGGTTTCCTGGCCCAGCTACAGCTTCTATCTATTTGATCCTGCTCCATACTGACCCTGGCTTACTGACTACTCTCCTGCTCTGCGTTTGGTACCTCGTGCACTCCTGGTTTGACTTGGCTCGTTCACCACTCTTGTTGCTCACGGTGTTGCCGTGGGCAACTGCCCCTTTCCCTTTTCTTTGTGTTCCCTTGTCTGTTTGTCTCGTGCACTTACTGAGCGTAGGGACCGCCGCCCAGTTGTACCCCGTCACTTAGGGCGGGTCGTTGCAAGTAGGCAGGGACAGAGTGGCGGGTAGATTAGGGCTCACTTGTCCGTTTCCCTACCCCCGTCATTACAGTAACACATAAAGAAGCAAAATTATTATTCTTACCTTTGCTGGGTCCAGCGCTGGAGCCACAATGTCAGCAATCTGGGCCCTATATTTAATCCGATCATGTGTGATACTGTCTACTGAGCCACTGTATCTAATCCGATCATGTGTGATACTGTCTGCTGAGCCACTGTATCTAATCCGATCATGTGTGATACTGCCTACTGAGCCACTGTATCTAATCCTATCATGTGTGATACTGTCTGCTGAGCCACTGTATCTAATCCTATCATGTGTGATACTGCCTTCTGAGCCACTGTATCTAATCCTATCATGTGTGATACTGTCTGCTGGGTCCTATGTCTAATCCTATCATGTGTGATACTGTCTGCTGAGCTACTGTATCTAATCCTATCATGTGTGATACTGTCTGCTGAGCCACTGTATCTAATCCTATCATGTGTGATACTGTCTGCTGGGCCCTATATCTAATCCAATCATGTGTGATACTGTCTGCTCAGCCACTGTATCTAATCCTATCATGTGTGATACTGTCTGCTGGGCCACTGCATCTAATCCTATCCATAGTTTATAGGGTCGTAGTGCTATAGATATGTTATGCTGTCTCCTATACACACATTTTTTGGGCGGACACATGTGTATTGGGGCTATTTCCCCTAACACTTTAAGTCCTTAGTGACGCCCCTGGCTGATAGTGCTGCATTGTTGGGTCACTTAGGAGACCCAGTGATGCAGCTGAATGCTGCGGACCGTCGGCCATGAGAAGTTTGCAGGGGGGGGGGCAATAAGAACTTTTGCATCGGGGCCCATGAGCCTTTAGCTACGCCCCTGGTGTGGCGGTATTATTCAGTAACAGTATGGTAGTATTATTCAGTCACTATGTGGTTATGGTGTGGCGGTATTATTCAGTAACAGTATTGGGGGTATTATTCAGTCACTATGGGGTTATGGTGTGGCAGTATTATTCAGTAACAGTACGGGGTATTATTCAGTCACTATGTGATTATGGTGTGCGGTATTATGCAGTAACAGTTTCGGGGTATTATTTAGTCACTATGTGGTTATGGTGTGGCGGTATTATTCAGTAACAGTACGGGGTATTATTCAGTCACTATGTGGTTATGGCGTGGTGGTATTATTCAGTAACAGTATGGGGGCATTATACAGTATGGGGCAGCTATGGGGCATTATACTATATGGGGACATTATACTGTACGAGGGAAGATATACATTATACTGTATGGGGCAGCTGTGGGGCATTATACTGAAGGGGCATTATACTGTATGGAGCAGCTATGGGGGCATTATACTGTATTGGGGCATTATATTATATGGGGGCACTATGGGGCCTTATCCTGTGTGGGGGCAGCTATGGGGCATTATCCTATGTGGGGGCAACTATGGGGACATTATCCTGTGTGGGGGCCACTATGGGGGCATTATACTGTGTGTGGGGCAGCTATGAGGGCATTATACTGTATGGGGTAGCTATGGGGCATTATACTGTGTTTAGGAAGCTATGAGGCATTATCCTGTGTGGGGGCCACTATGGGGGCATTATACTGTGTGGGGGCAGCTATGAGGCATTATCCTGTATGCGGGAATTATCCTGTATGGAGCCACTATGGGGGCATTATACTGTGTGTGGGCAGATATGAGGGCATTATATTGTGTGAGGCCACAATGGAAGCATTATTTTGTGTGGGGAGGCACTATAGGTACATTATTCTGTGTAAGGGGCACTATGGAGACATTATACAATGTAGAAATACACTGTACTGTGAATGGAAGTTACAGAAACAGTGTAGCATTTACAGAAACAGCATAGCTCGCTATGCTACGCTGTTTCCGTAATACTTATTCACTTCCGTGGAAACAAAGTAGCACAGCAAACTATGCTGTTTACGTAAGCCTGACCCTGCCTGATGCGCCTTTGCAGTTGTAATCATGTGTTGGGGGCCCACTGGCTTGGGGCCGCTCACATGTGTTTCGCTCCCCCTCTGCAAAACCGCTAGCTTTGCTTCTGGTCACAAGCAATTCCTGCTCCCGCTGTACTCATGTTTTGTGTTCCTTTATAACACACCTTTTTACTGCAATGAGTGACTAGGATTACTACAAATCCAATGGAAAGATTTTTACTATTGTTTTGTGCAAAAAAAAATAAAAAAAAAAACCTTCATATGGGTATACAGTCTGCTTTATTTTCCCCAGCAGCAGTGTATCTGTTGGTAGAGCTCTCCTGCCAGTATAACTGAGGTGTGATAATCCTCTCACTATACAATACGGTTTGGAGACCTCACCTAATGTCAAGAACTGTGTGTGACATGACTGGGATTACAAGCAGGTCAGAAGATATATCAACAAGCAGACAAAAGGGCAAGTCATCTGTCTAGACGGGAAAATCTTATTCAATTTAAAGAGGCTCTGTCACCAGATTATCAAATCCCTATCTCCTATTGCATGTGATCGGCGCTGCAATGTGGATAACAGTAACGTTTTTGTTGTTTTTTTAAAAATGATCATTTTTGGCCAAGTTATGAGCAATTTTATATTTATGCAAATGGATTTAGAAGGTGGGAAGGAAAAAGCGAAAATGAAAATGCAAAAAATGGCTGCGGAGGAAAGGGGTTAAGAATTGGTAGACGACAATGCTTATGTTTACAAATCATTGTATTTCTCTTATTTGTCTAAATTAGTATTTCTTGACTTTACACTAACCAATAATGAACTAATTAAAGGAAAAGTAGTTGGCAGGGTGATTGCACTTCTGTTTAGCTATCTAGCCTAGCAAACAGATTAATGGTTGTAATGCGTTCTCAGTAAACAATCATATATCCCGCTAATAGCACGTTACTATATATAGAGCTCGGTCACACTTGTGTGTTTATTATCAATATTACATTTAATTTATTTTTCCGAAAGAACATTTAAGGAGAGCAACCTGGTCCTCTATTAAGGCTAAGTTCACACCTGCGTTGTATAATTCGTTACACTGATCCGTTTTTAAATCAGAATAATGGATTAAAAACAGATTAGGCTCTGTTCCCATCTGAACAGACACAAACTGACACAAACTGAAACCAGAGGTTTCCGTTTCCATCACCATTGATTTCAATGGTGACGGATCCGGTGCCCATGATTTCCGTTTGTCTCTGTTGTGCACCGGGCCCATCGTTTTGCCGGAAGCAATAGCGTATTCGACTACACTATTGCTTCCGGCAAAACGACCGATCAGGTGCACAACAGAGACAAACGGAAACCATGGGCACCGGATCCGTCACTATTGAAACCAATGGTGTTGTCAGTTTGTGTCTGTTCAGGGTCCCGTTCTGACAGAAAGCTCCGACCGAATGTCAGAACGGGACCCCAACGCAGATGTGAACAGAGCCTTAGTTAAAAATCTCATCAAAATCGATGGGCCTTTTAATTGCATCTGTTAGGGTCAGTTCACGTACGTTGTGTTAGGCATCATGCACACGGCTCTGCCCGCGATTGTGGGCACGGCCAGCCGCATTTTCATGCCGTGCTCCCATACAAAGTATGAGAGAACGGCCCGTAAAAAACATAAAGTAGGACATGCTCCATAATTCCCGGCACGGTTCTACAGCACGGACAGCTATCCGTAGCGGTACGGAAAGGTGCCCGCGGCCAATAGGGCTGGGCGGGTCCGTAATTGTGGACCGTATTACGGTCCACAATTACGGAGATTTTGTACGGTCGTGTGCCTTAGTCATCGGTTTTTTTCACAGAGATAAAAGTGTAGAGTACAGGAATTATTCCGCATTCAGAAAAACGGATGTCTAACGGATGGGTTATTTTTATTATTGGTGTCAATGTAAAATGGATACAAACAGATTGTAATCCATGTGCCTCCATTATTGTGATATCATCCGTTAAAAAATAACAGATCAAATTAAAACGGATAGGGCAAAGAAAATGTCAACTTAGCCTACACTAAACCTAGAAACCAATGATAAAAGTAAACGGTAGATGTTTTCGAGACGGCCTTACTCTAAATCCGCTAGTTCAGCTGACTCCGTTTTAAAAATAAATGTTGAACATTCATGTTTATTTCAATGGGGAAAGGAGAACAGGCCACTGCCAGACCCCTCTGGCAGCGGTTTATCTCCCACAGGGACAAATAATTAGGCATGATGAAATCCAACATGCCCAATCCCTCTTTCCCCTGACATGTGCCACTGGGGGAGAATCGGAAGGCACCCATACACATAAGATTGGCGACTGAAATAGCCATGTTTGGCTGACTTTTATCTAAAGTGTATGTCCAGTTTTTTTTAAGTGAACAGAGATACTTGACAGCTGCTCCTCAAACTTGTCCATAAAAAAATTAAGATTTACATTATGATGATTCTGATGTGCAAGTTAATAGGGTGAATTGGGGATGGCAGTAATACCTACTGGTCACCAACTTTAAAACTTCTAGAGCAGTTATCTTATGTGCACGATGAGTTTAACACTTGTAAACTATATTTACTCGTTTATTATGTCTATTCAGTATGTAACTATCCACAATTGTTCATCTAACCCTTTAAATAATAGAAAATTGCTATCTTTTGTCAGACAGCTTGAGCTTTATTTAGTGCCCCTACTGTTATTAGATTAAAATAGCACAAAGATAAAAATACAAATAGACTCTCCTGGTCAGTCTGCCGCTATCTAATTTACAATGGAAAACTCATTAAAGGGAAATAATCATTTAATTATGTGTACTTTTAACATAAAAGACCTACTGGGCATGCATGGACATGCAGAAAGTGGAAAAATTCATAATGTAAAGGGCCTGCACAACTGTTCACTAGTTTATGGCATGAAATCTGTAGTCTGTCCAGTTAGGGTATGTTCACACGGCCTATTTACGGACGTAATTCGGGCGTTTTTGCCCCGAATTACGTCTGAAAATAGCGCCTCAATAGCGCTGACAAACATCTGCCCATTGAAAGCAATGGGCAGACGTTTGTCTGTTCACACGAGGCGTATATTTACGCGCCGCTGTCAAATGACGGCGCGTAAATTGACGCCCGCGTAGAAGAAGTGACCTGTCACTTCTTTGGCCGTAATTGGAGCCGCTATTCATTGACTCCAATGAATAGCAGCGCTAATTACGGCCGTAATTGACGCGGCGTTCAAGCGCCTGCACATGCCGGTACGGCTGAAATTACGGGGATGTTTTCAGGCTGAAACATCCCCGTAATTTCAGCCGTTACGGACCCCCGCCGTGTGAACATACCCTAAAGCAGGCCATACATTACAGACTTCAGACGGACGTTTTCTGACTTGTCATTCATGGTGAAGTTTGTCATTCTAGATGACAACGCCATAAGTTTAAAACAACACATTGCGGATCGATCTCTCTCTTGATTTGTGGCTTGGTTTGGGCTTCTGTTGTTGGGATGCAGATCTGTTTGGCATGAACAACTTTTCAAGGAGTGGACCCAGCAACAACCAAAAAAATCAACTTTTATGCAGAAACCTGCCTTCGGCCTAACACTAAGGGTATGTTCACATGGCCTATTTTCGGCCGTTTTTCAGGCCGTAAATGGACGAAAAACGGCCGAGAAATCAGAAGCAGAACGCCTCCAACATCTGCCATTGATTTCAATGGTAAAAACGGCCTTCTGTTCCGATGGGCCGCGAAAAAGAATTGCAGGTCACTTCTTGGGACGTTTTTGGAGCCGTTTTTCATAGACTATTAAAAACAGCTCCAAAAACAGCCATAAAAAATGCCGCAAAAAACGCTGTGAAAATCGCGAGTGGCTTAAAAAGCGTCTAAAAATCAGGAGCTGTTTTCCCTTGAAAATAGCTCCGTATTTCCAGACGTTTTTGACTCAGCGTGTGAACATACCCTAAGAATTTTAGACGGCAAAAAGGATGATTTTCTAAAAATTTCTTGTGTATGGCCTCCCTAAGTATTCGCTATAATGGTAAGCATGTATAAAACAAATGTCAACCCCATAACAGGGGGTACCACCTATAGTAGATGTTGTTGTGTAGAGCTGCCCATTTATCCCCAATAGAAGCTTTCTGATATCAGTCATAGATGGGATGATGTTGATTATCGGCAAATGGAAAAGATTTTGTCTTCGCAAGATTTAATGTCCAATAATTATTCTCAGTGGCTGTGGGCATATCGCTATAATCTATCCTATTTATGATATGCCGTACGACATTGTAGTACATGTCAAAATGGACCAAATATATTGTGTTAAGTAAACCCACTCTTTAAGGTGGGCAGACATGTAAATACTTTCTGCCCATAAACTGAACAATCCTTTATTTATTCTAAATAATATTAATAATAAATATTTTTCCAAGGAGAATCATTCTTATTTTAGCAGGAATCACAGCAATAGCTGCACTAGGGCATGTTCAAGTGGATACTGATGTCTGTTGAGGTTCATTTGCAAGTTACAAGCCCCCAGGAGGGACAAGAGACAGGTGTGCGGGGCATGTCCCTGTGCTGGAGTCTTCAGCATTAGCATCTCTCTAATTAGTGATAAGTTGTCATTATTACAAATAGATACAGAGTAATACATAATGAAATCTCCCCCGTTGAAAGTTTTGCACAAATGTGTAGGTTACAAATAAAAAACATGTTTTAGTTCTTGACTGGAACGGTATTGTTTTTATTAATAAAGCTGGTCATGTTTGTAAAGGCTTCCCTTCAATATAACCAGTGTTGTAATATTTTGGGAAACTGTACCTATGCCAATATATTTAGGAACTCTCTGGTAATAGTGATGGCTACTTTGGTGATATTTAAAAAATACTGTTCAATAAATATTTTGAGTCTGGTGCAATGAATGTTGTGAACAATGTAACAGACTCTAATACCATAATAAAGAATAATTATTACATCTATTTCTAGTCTAGTATATATTTAGGGATAGATAGATATAGATAGATAGATAGATAGATAGATAGATAGATAGATAGATAGATAGATAGATAGATAGATAGATAGATAGATAGATAGATAGATAGATAGATAGATAGATAGATAGATAGATAGATAGATAGATAGATAGAAAATTTATTTATAGATGGAAATATGTGTACATATATATACACACACACACACACACACACACACAAATCTATTATACAAACACAAGTTTTATATAATATAAGTATATGACCTACAGATCTATAGTTGCATCTAGTAGACATCATAAAGTTGTGTTGTCACGTTCCCTTGTTGTTATGTCTGCCACATTGTACAGTAGACATTGGGGATGTGTATTGTGTTGGCCGGTCAGCCTCTTGGGTTGTGTATTGTCCCTGTACAGCCAGGTAGCAGGGCACCCGTGGTGTCACTCACACCTCTACTGCGGGGGCAGCAGACATCCCCACCTTCACAGAGGAGGGGGCAGTATATAAAAGCTGTTATGTCCACTTTGTGTCAGTATAAGCCACACAGAGAGGTGAGGTGGCCATCTGCTGAGAACATGACAGAGCAGGAGAACACAACACCAGGTATGTACAAGATTGCAGTGTGATGTCTCCTGAGGTCACATCTACTGACACATTGACACATCTACTGACACATAACACCCGGCAACAATAGTAAATATCAAATGACTACAAACAAAAATGCAACATTTATTTTCTGTTTTGACCTGGTAATCGATGTTCACTTTATGGATGTAGATATGTAAGATCAAACAATGACTGACTTATATTTGGCTGGATAGTAGGCAAAACTATTGGTTTGGTTATGGGTACCTGTACTAATATTGTTTTATATGTTGTTAATGTTCAGCATGTGGCTGGTATTTAACATTACCCCCTGCCCAATTACAATATAAACTGTATTCTGTTCAGCCATTCCATAATTATATCTGCTTTTGGGGAAACTGGATGATTGCCGTTGTTGTCTTTAGTAAAGTTCAGAATTGGTTGCCACTCAACTAGTCCTGAACAGCTAATTTGCCTATTTATGCAGGATTGATTCTGGGAAGGCTGGTAGGGGGTGCTGTAATATTGGCCTGCCTAATTATGCTAATTTACCTTCAGGACCCTGGTAAAGCTGGGTGACAATTCCGGCTGTATTGATTGTCCTTCAGCTTTCCGAGAAACAGATACAGTTAAGAAACAGCTGATTACAGTTTTTAGGGTATGTGCACACACACTAATTACGTCCGTAATTGACGGACGTATTTCGGCCGCAAGTCCCGGACCAAACACAGTGCAGGGAGCCAGGCTCCTAGCATCATAGTGATGTACGATGCTAGGAGTCCCTGCCTCGCTGCAGGACAACTGTCACTTACTGAAAACATGATTACAGTACGGGACAGTTGTCCTGCAGAGAGGCAGGGACTCCTAGCATCGTACATAACTATGATGCTAGGAGCCCGGCTCCCTGCACTGTTCGGTCCGGAACTTGCGGCCGAAATACGTCAGTCAATTACGGACGTAATTAGTGTGTGTGCACATACCCTTAGGAGGACATATCATGGACTCACCATTTCTTAACTTTAGGGTGAAATTCTCTTGAAGACTCTGTTCACACTAGCATCATGGCTTCCATTCGTAATGATACATCCCATTGACTTAAAACGGATCCGCCGGGGTTCCAGTATTTTAGACAGCAAGTATAGCACTACAAATTGCGCTGTTCTTCCTGTCAAAAACACTAAAGAGCTTAACCAGGACCCAACGCAAGCCAATATCACGAGCGTGGACAGCACCTACCAGTCATTCTAACCTGCAATATAGAGTGCCATTTGGTAATGTTGTATTTTCTTTCCTGCAGATAGGCAAAGCATGAGAGTTACCAATCCCATATGCGGGAAGGTTAGGAGGCGACGAACTGTATACAGTCGAAAACATCTGGATTTATTGCTTAAAACATTTGAAGCAAACCCTTATCCAGGCATCTCAGTGAGGGAAAAACTGTCCCACGTCACAGGAGTACATGAATCTAGAATCCAGGTACATGCAAAATCTAAACAGCGTGAGGTTGAATGTTGTTAAGTGTAAGGGTATGTTCACACACAAAATCAGAAACGGCTGAAAATGGCAAAGCTGTTTTAAGGGAAAACAGCCTCTGATTTTCAGCCACATATGTAGCCGAAAACATTTATTTGAGGTATTTTTTTAAGCTGTTTTTCCATTGACACAATGAAAAAGAGCTCCAAAAACGGCTCAAGAAATGACATGTTCCTTCTTTTTACAGGGCGTCTTTTTAAGCACCATTTTTTTAAAACAGCGGCATAAAAAATGCCCCGACCGAACTAATTTCTGTTTTTCCCATTGAATTCAATGGGCAGATGCTTGTAGGTATTTAGCCAGCGTTTTTCCAGCCATATTTCGAGGCGTTTACGCCCGAAATACGCCTGAAAACACTGCGTGTGAACATACCCTGCAAGTGTAGTTACTCAGATCTATGTTATAGATAAATGATGTACACTCTTAAGATAGTCTGTGGTAATATATAGTAGATATGCTTGCGACTGCCAGGGCATGCTGGGGGTTGTAGTTCTGCAACAAATGGAGAGCCACCTGTTTTATCCAACAGTAGATTGATCAACAGGACATGTGCCTGCACTGGGGGAGAGACTGGCACACCATTCGTCCACTGTACCATAACCCCTTAAGAACTGAGCTATTTTTTTGTTTTTCACTTCCTGTCTTCCAAGAGCCATAATTTTTTTATTTTTGCGTCAATAGAACGGTGTGAGGGCTTATTTTTTTGCAGGGCGAGCTGTAGCTTTTATTGGTACCATAGAACGTTTTGATCACTTTTTATAAAAAATTTTGAGACATAAGTTGACGAAAAACAGCGATTACAGCGTTTAGAATGTTTATTTTTTTATGGCAATCACCGTGCGCTTTAGATATTGCTATATTGTAATAGTTTCGACTTTTACTGATGCATTTTTTTTTCACTTTTAATTGTACTTTTTTTTACTACTAAAAACTTTATTTCACTATTTTTACACATTCTATTAGTCCCCCTACGGGACTTGAACCAGCAGTCGTTAGATTGCTGGTACAATCCCCTGCAGTACTAATGTATTGAAGTGCATAGTCATTTTTACAGCTTTCTCTTCAGCCCTGCCACTTTAGGCCCCTGGGCTGCCATGGCACATCACGATTGCGTCGTGGGGGCGCCAATGAGCCATCAGAGGGGGCTGCCACCCTCTTTTTGACATCTCATATGCTGCGGTCGCGATTGACCGAAGCATTTGAGGGGTTAAACGGACAGGAGCAGCACGATCGATGTTCCTGGCCGTTAGTCCCGGGTGTCAGCTGTAAAACAGAGCTGACACCCGCAGCATATGGAGCGTGCTCAGCGCGCCCCACACCAGGACGTAATGGCATGTTGTGGTGTGCGAAGGGGATAAATCTCCCTCTATGTTACAAACAGCTTTGTGTGCTGTATTGTCTGTTGATATGTAGTTGTTCTGATGGTCCTTGGCAATGTGCACATTACATCTTCTCTATCTGACCCATTTTTACTAGTCATATTTGTTTTCTACATTTATAGGTTTGGTTTCAGAATAGAAGAGCCAGAAAGAACAAGAAGAAGTATTTTCACAACGGAGAGAATCTCCCTCAAGAAAAAGAATTGCTGCAGTTTGATCGAGAAGCTTCTAAAGTCAATCAGACAGCCTGGAATGAAAAAGAATTATGCAGATCAGGATTCCATGAAAAACATGAGCACATCTACAAGCACCGTGCTGTTCCAATACATCCACTGAGCCACTTACATATCAACACTTTTGCTGGCCCCCAGCATCTCAATTCTAGCTTTCCTTGCCAGGCATCAAACACAGTATCATCTGGTCAACTGAGCCCCGCTGACCGCACTACACGACAGTATCATCAATGTGTGTACGTGGCTTCCAGCAGTCACCAATCTCATGCCAGTGCCTCCATGGAAAGAAATCATTCTGAACACTCATCCTCCTTGGTCAAGACATTGGAGCCTGTGCATGGTGTTCCTCAAGAATCCTCTCTACGAGACATCCTGGAGGAGTTCCAGCCATGCTGGACAGAAGTAGCCAATAACAGCGGTGATGTTCCTGATGACCTGTTGTGCTTATTTTAATATTGCACTAAAGGCTGCTCCTGTCCCGTCATGTCTTGAAGCAGACATACATGTTCAGATGTCTCACAATATTAGACTATTGTGAGATGTCTGTCTTAAGACATGACGGGACTCTATAGTAGTGAAACACTCTAATGTCAAGGATGTTGCAGGAGCGAACAGATTTCTAGTAATATCATCCTTTTAGTGACTTTTTCACCACTGTTTTCTCCTGACTAAGGCTTCATTCACATCTGCGTCAGGGCTCCGTTCCAACTTTCGGTCGGAACGGAGCCCTCACTGACACAAACTGAAACCATAGGTCTCCGTTTCCATCACCACTGATTTCAATGGTGACGGATCCGGTGCCAATGGTTTCAGTTTGTCTCCGTTGTTCAAGGGTTCCGTCGTTTTGACGGGATGAATAGCCAAGTCGCCTACGAGCCCTGACGCGGATGTGAACATAGCCTTACACACTTTTATTACTTTATTATAAATGTAATTGTTTGCACATTAAACCATTCAATAATAGATAATCATTACACGATTGTGAATATTTTCTAGTATATTACAAATCACTTAGATTATTAGGACTAGAACATACACTATCATGTAAAACACATTAAAGGGGTTTTACCACAAAACACATGTATCCATGGCTCCATTCTCATGGAAGAATATATCCCCTAACCTGTGGATACATTTGTTTCTGGAAAAAACACTTTAAAGGCATGGTGTTGCCCTAAAAACATGTATTTTTTTTAAAAATTAAACATTTAGTGTGTGGGTGATTAAACATTGTTCAAAATTTTTTTTTTTTTTTTGGCACGAGCCATGTAATATTATAAATTATTTCTAATTTATAATACTACCCATTTTTGGCCACTAGATGGGGCTGTTCCCAAAATTGCAGCATTGCAACATTGGGTTAAAAGCCCTCGCTCTAGTGAGCTCTCAGCATCCCCCCCTCCTTTATCCTGGCTAGTGCCGGGATAAACGAGGGGTTTGAAAGGTTTAACCTGCTACACTGCGTGTCGCCATTTTTTGAGGTAACCCACAGTGTAGTAGGTTTACATATAGTAGTAAACACACACAAACACTAACATACATTGAAATCTCTTACCTGCTCCTGCCGCCGCGGCTCCCTCTGGCCCGTCCGCTCCGTTTGCTGCCGCTGTTCCATGTGCACAAGTCCGGAAGCCGCGACCGGAAGTAGTAATATTACAGTCCGGCCGCGACTTCCGGTCCACAGGAAAATGGCGCCGGACGGCGCCAATTTCGAATAGGTCTGTGTGGGAGCGGCGCATGCGCAGTTCCCACACAGACGCCGTACACGGCAGTCAATGGGACGGGAGCCGTTCGCAGTCCCTATGGGACTGTGGCTGCCGTACTCCATGTCTGTGTGTGTCGTTAATCGACACACACAGAAATGGAACAAAAAATGGCAGCCCCCATAGGGAAGAAAAAGTGTAAAAATAAGAAAAAGTAAAACACAAACACACAAATGAATAAAAACGTTTTTATTAAAGCACTAACATCTTTAACATATAAAAAAAATTATTTGCCATGACACTGTTCCTTTAACTATCTACCAAAAGTCTTCAAATCAGAACCCACAGCATCTTATGTGTATATGTACAGTAGTAAAATAAATGTATTTTCTCTAATGTCTTGACTAATCAATGTATCAGAGTACGGGCTCAATAGAGCTTCGTTTTAGCGATTGGTGGGGGTCTCAGTGCTCGGACCCCCACCAATCAAAACTTCTGATAGGTCACTATGACATGTCAGAAGTTTGTCAACCGTTTAGTTACCCTTTAAGCTAGCAACAATCAGAGTGACCCGTTCTAGACAGCTTTCCATCGTATTTCCATTGTATATATACTGTATGTCAAGAGGGATTCCAATCCTTAGACATACAGTACAGTCATTATAAAAGGGTAAAACACATTTCACGTGAATTGGCACAATGTGAAATTCTGATGCTATGACGGCTAAGGTAGTACCAAGGACCTATACTTTTCTTGCCATCAGTAATAGTGACCATACAATTACAACCTCAATTTATAGTGTCTAGTCTTCAAGAAAAATGAAATAGAAATGTTCATAAATTCTCCTTCAACTACCTATGTCTTCTAATGAGCTCATCCCCCTGAACTGTCAATGGGGCGTGTAAATGCCAAGGGGGCATGTTACTATCGCTGTGACACGGCCAGCGGCGTCGGAGCTCTGCGCGCATGCTCTCAGTCCCCATGCATACGACCAGAAAACAAACTCTATAATTGTGGACCGCTACGGAAGGGTGTCCGTGCCGTAGAACCGTGCTGGGAAATATGGAACATGTCCTACTTTTCGTTTTTTGCGGGCCGTGCCCCTATACTTTGTATGGGAGCAGGGCACGAAAATGCGGGTGTCGGCAAGCGGTGATTACGGACACGGCCGTGTGCATGAGGCCTCACTCTTCAGCTCTCGGCAGACAAGGACGACAAGACTGTGTATTCTCTCGCAAAGAAGAGGAATGCACATTCTTCTCCTTTTCTGTTCCACAGCAGCGGAGCAGTGCGTGCGAGCGCACGCTCTCCTCTACATCTCATTACAGTGAAGGAAAGACTGATCTCGCGAGAGAGATCACACAGCACAAGCAGCTGTGACACTGTCCGTAGCTGATTGGACAGTGTCACAGTGACAGTAACACACCCCCTTTCCATTTAGACGCCCCATTGACAGCTTAGGGGGTTATTTACATATCGGGTGCTAAATATAAAGACACCGATATGTAAATAACGGAGGAAGTTAGATTTTTTTTTTCAAGTGAGACAGTGTTTGTGAAGCACTGCCCATTACATGCTGCACTCAGATTGACATGTATGGGCAGGTGAAAGGTTCTCCTTAATATAATGTGAATTTCTATAAAATTTGTTCAAGGAAAATATGTTCTTATCTTACTCCATGCGACTGCTGCACATTTCATTCAACGCCCCATAGTCCCCATTCATAACGAAGAGGTGACAGTACATGTGTTGTCTTTGTCCATTAAAGTGAATGGCTTCTGTTCACTATAATCAAGGGTGACTCTGCATGTAATGCTACAACCATACATCGATGGCTGATCAATATGCTATAAATAGTGGGAAAAACATGTTTTCATTGACTAACAACAAACAAAGATCCTGAAAATAATAAAGAACTGAAACACAAAGGGCTTCATTTATCAAAACTAACATGGAAACTGTCCTTGTTGCCCATAACAAACATTCAGTGATCTGCTTATATTTTTGAAAATGCTCAGGAGAAATAAAAGCTGAGCTCTTATTGGTTTCTACAGGGCAACACAGAAAGTTTTAATGTTAGACAGATTTGAAAAACGTAAAAAAAAATGGTAGAAAAAGTAGAGCCAAGATCCAGCGCTGAGTGTGAGTAAAAAGGAACTCCTGTTCCAATTTTATTGATATAACAAATTAAAAGAACTAAATAGGATAGTTCTGCAGTGTAACAGAGTACAGAGATGAGTGATGCGTAAAAGATCAGAATTTGTCTTGTTTAATTGTGCTTACGCGTTTCTGTCCTTATTCATGGCATGCATGGATACTCTGTGTTCACTCCTGACTTTTATTTCCGGTATTATGTCTTCAAAGGCAAGATTACTCATCAGCTGTGACCCTAGGGGTCAAAGAGTCAAGACAGCCGGTAAGTATATTAACAATTGTTTTTTATTTGTTATGAGTAACGGTGAAGATTAAAAGGTGTGAGGTTTAGTAACAATGAAAAGTATGGTAGTAGTATTTTTACAAACGAAATTCGTTTCAAATATTTGAATTAAATCATTACTTCACAAATTGTAATTTGCTTATGTAAAGTGATGATTGTGAATGGAGCATGATAGCAATTAAACCCAGGACAATGATAATTTGGCGGGGGGGGGGGGTGGAATTAGGGAAGAATTTTAACTTCATATATTTAAGGGTTGCGGCGGATTGTTTTATATGTATTGATTATTAATATGGAAATTAATGATTTTGAATTAGATACCGCAGGAGAAGCTCAGGATGTGAAGTCAGAGTACATGCAGAAAATAGGCTAGAGAAATTAACAAAAAATAGAAGAGAAACAAAGAATTAAAGATGAAATTAAAAACATAAAGTATGTTGCGGAGACAATGATTGTTAGACTCCAGGAACAGACAGTAAAGGATATAAAAATTCATGAACAAATATGTCTCAAATACTAGATAAGCAGTACAATGGATGATATCACATTTATAGACATGATATGGAGTGACATATATTACTTTGAGTGGTTTTCTGCAATATAAATAATAAATTATGATCCACAGTATAAACGTGCAGAAGTACTGCCTGTTGAACCTCTGTGTGCGTATGGTATTAAGGCTATGTATACAATGGACAGTGAAACATATGTATAGTGCAAGTTTGGATACATTTGAGGATCTTAGATTGCGTGGAGTTAGCTAGCCGAAATATGCCAGCATTAATGGTAATTAGTGTGTATTGTATAGTAAATATATAATTGGAGACAGGCGTATCGGCATTAGTGAATGACAAACGTTGATTACATTAGGCGTTTCCAAGGTTATGAATTATAATCTATATATTTGAATAGTTATAAATATCTAGGTCTAGTGTAAAAATACGGGGAATGAGAAAAAAGTAAAGTAAATTAATTTTTTAATAGTGGAACATGAGTTCCCGTCTTAGATTAAGTCCATTGGGAAATCTGGTTTTCAACCTAAAAATCCAGAATGCTTCTCTGTCTAATAATAGTTATTTTTTGTTTCCACCTCGTATGGAACATATCACTTTTTCAATGGCGTATATTTAAAATGTTTTGATGGACCGATTATGACTTATGATAAAATGCCTGGCCGCATTGGAGATGCTGATAATGTTTGGATTCCTGATGTATCCTAGATGCTCCAGGACTCTGGTTTTTAGTTTCTTAGTTGTACAACCCACGTATTTAAGGTTGCACTCTGTTCATTCAATGATATATGTGACATGGTCACTATTGCAGTTGATGTAGGATTTAATTGGGAAGGTGTTAGCCCTTTCTGAATCTTTACAATTTTTAGTAGGGTGGGCAAAACAGCATGTCTTACAGGGGTGTGAACCACATTTGAAAAAACCTTTGTGTTGTAGCCAGGTGGGCTTAATTGTATGCGATGAAAATAAGGAGGGAGATAGTGTGTTCCCCAATGTAGGTGCCCTCCGTGAAACTATGCGGTACCCATCCTTCAAGATTTTGTTTCATTTGTCGTCTTCGTAGAGGATGGGAAGGTATCTCTGTATGATGTTTTTGATCTCTGTAAATTGGTTGCTATATTCTAGCACTAAAGTTGCTGTCAAAATTATCCCTTTCTTGTAATTTATTAGGAATATTGGGACTCTTGTTTGTGAGGTTGTTTTTATTTTTATTTTTGTAAAGTAATTGTTCCCTTGGTTTGGTATCTACTATTGCCATGGCTCTGTCTAAGGTCCACTGTTGGTATCCCCTGCTACGTAATCTTTGACATATCTGTGTTTGTTCTTTATGGAAATGTAATTTTTGACTACAGTTCCTTTTTGCCCTAACCATTTCTCCTACTGGTATGGCTGAAATGGTGTGTTTTGGGTGACTGCTTTTGGCATGTAAGATAGTGTTTCCTGAAGTTGGTTTGTGATATGTTTTAGTTTGAATTGTATTACCTGGTGTGGCTAGTAATTGAAGATCCTATTTTTCTCCTGTTGTTCGCAGCTGGCCATGCGGGAATCCGGGCGCTGTCTGTCCCCAGACACAACCAATGGTGAGCTGGAGGATTTCCTCCCCTCCTATTCCCTACTCATAATTTTTGTAAAAAAAAATGGTGTCGGATTTATATGGAATCTGAAGGAGAAACCTGTATTTGTCTTTGTATGAGGCACAATATGACCCTATAGTTGTCGGCGGGTGAATTATTACAGCTCCATACAGCATGAGCATGAGACATAATTATGGCCATATTACAGTGCCATTTTGACATCTGTATAAAGGTCACCATACCCCTGCGGTTCTACTGAGCATAAAACTTTATGGTGATCTAAGTTCAGTAGAACCGTGAGGGTCAGGTTCTTGTGGCGATAGTAAGCTGGAAATAATGTGGCCATATTATTGCTGTCTGAAATTGGCCTAAAGTATGCTGGGAAAAATGTCAACTGGTTCTGATGTTCATCAAAACTTTGAAAAGTCCCCAAATCTGGCTATATGTGACTAAATATTAAAGGGCTTTTTGAAGAAATTAAACATTGCGGGTCTATGCTTAGGACAGGCCATCAATGCCTGCTCAATGAGGGTCAAATCACTGGGACCCCAGCTGATAAGCAGAATGAAGGACCACTTTATTGTTTACAGCATCACACATACAAGTGTTTCAGTGCCTGGTACTGCGCCTCAGTCCCATTTACTTAAAATAAACTGTGATACAGTACCGGGCATTACCACCCGTACAGATGCACCGCTATGCCTGTATAAACCAGGACAAGCCAACAATTGTTAAAGAGGCTCTGTCACCAGATTTTGCAACCCCTATCTGCTATTGCAGCAGATAGGCGCTGCAATGTAGATAACAGTAACGTTTTTATTTTTAAAAAACGAGCATTTTTGGCCAAGTTATGACCATTTTTGTATTTATGCAAATGAGGCTTGCAAAAGTACAACCGGGCGTGTTTACAGTAAAAGTACAACTGGGCGTGTATTATGTGTGTTACATCGGGGCGTTTTTACTAGCTGGGCGTTAGGAATGGGAGTGTATGATGCTGACGAATCAGCATCATCCACTTCTGTTCCTTAACACCCAGCTTCTGGCAGTGCAGACACACAGCGTGATCTCGAGAGATCACGCTGTGACGTCACTCACTTCCTGCCCCAGGTCCTGCATCGTGCGAAGGCACAGGTCGCACACCCCTAAGGCCGGCCCTGCTCATAAGCATAAGATTCCGGGGGGTGTCCCGCTGTCCCGGGCTGCCAGTGGTATGTTCCGGTGTCAACTGTATCTGCGTCCTCAGGATGCAGATACAGTTGAATCCAATGCTGAAGCAAGGAACTGTCAGCTCCCTGCTTCAGCATTCACTTCAAGCGTTAATCCCGGGGAAGCCCTTAACATCACTGTTTATATATGGACAGTGATGTCCGGCTTTTAACTATAGAGTACCCGGCCAGAGCAATGCCAGAATTGCCCACGCTCTGGCCAAGGATTCCGCTCCTAGAGGGAGCCCCTGACGTCACAGTCCATATATGGACAGTGAGCTCAAGGGTTTATCCAAGAGCGAAATCCCTGGCCTGAGCGTTGCCGACACTCTGGCCGGGCATTTTGCTCCTAGAGGTAGCCCCTGACATCACTGTACATATGGACAGTGACGTCAGGAGCTCCTCTTGGAGTGGAATCCCCGGCCACAGCGTGGCCGACACCCTGGATGGGGCTTCCACTCCTAGAGGAAGCCCCAATGGCACTATTTACAGGGGGTAGCGCTATCTAGAGGCAGAGCGGTGCTATCTTCAAGGGGGTGGCACTATCTGCACTGTGGCACTATATGGGCACTATCTACAGGGGACACTGTGGTACTATGAGGGCACTGGCACTAAGGGGGCATTATACTGTATGGTGGCAGCTAAGGAGGTGATTAAGAAAAAAAAAATATATATATATGTATATAGTGAAATACAAAAGTAATAAGCGGTATATGGAAGGGAATGGTTATTGCACTGTTGCGCCGGCTACAGAGAACTGTCCGGCGCAATGGTGCTGATTCGGACATAATAAATGGCGAGAAATAAGGGGGGGGCAGCGGTGCGGAGGCAGCAGGGGGGCCTGGTATTAAGGTGCACACAGTGGTTAAAACCGTATCTCAACCTTGAAATGAGTATATCAGGCAGCGCAGAGACGGACATATAATCGTATCATTGATAGCAGTATGGAGACAGACAGCCAATCAGAAGCCGGCAGATGGCCAAGCCCCTGTTGCCATAGTGCCGGGACGCTAGTTCCATAATAAGTTGGGAGCCAGCCAACCAGGTGTCGGCAAATCTGTCGAGCCCCTGGTAACCATAGTTACAAGACGCTATCTTAGTGAACAGGACACTGACAAGCGGAAAAAACCCTTGTATAAGTAAATGAGACTCAGGCCAACAGAGATTAGGAATAAGGTGACAATATGTGGTAACATCCACTAATAAGGGAAATAACGCTGGTAAGGGAATAAAAACGCTGAAATGGTGGATCTATCTATCTATCTATCTATCTATCTATCTATCTATCTATCTATCTATCTATCTATCTATCTATCTATCTATCTATCTATCTATCTATCCATGCCCATGACATGGGTCCATGTGAAGGAGCGAGCGCTGACTACTACCTTTCTTTCTTGCTGCTATGGGTAAGGCTGTTTGATCCAATTGGTACATTGATGCACTAGCACTTTACTCCAGTTGTTCTCCCCCCCCCCCTTTCTCTATTACTGATTGAACATATACAGTGAAGGAAATAAGTATTTGATCCCTTGCTGATTTTGTAAGTTTGCCCACTGTCAAATACATGAACAGTCTAGAATTTTTAGGCTAGTTTAATTTTACCAGTGAGAGATAGATTATATAAAAAAAAAATCACATTGTCAAAATTATATATATTTATTTGCATTGTGCACAGAGAAATAAGTATTTGATCCCTTTGGCAAACAAAACTTAATACTTGGTGGCAAAACCCTTGTTGGCAAGCACAGCAGTCAGACATTTTTAGTAGTTGATGATGAGGTTTGCACACATGTTAGATGGAATTTTGGCCCACTCCTCTTTGCAGATCATCTGTAAATCATTAAGATTTCAGGCTGTCGCTTGGCAACTCGGATCTTCAGCTCCCTCCATAAGTTTTCGATGGGATTAAGGTCTGGAGACTGGCTAGGCCACTCCATGACCTTAATGTGCTTCTTTTTGAGCCACTCCTTTGTTGCCTTGGCTGTATGTTTCGGGTAATTGTCGTGCTGGAAGACCCAGCCACGAGCCATTTTTAATGTCCTGGTGGAGGGAAGGATATTGTCACTCAGGATTTGACGGTACATGGCTCCATCCATTCTCCCATTGATGCGGTGAAGTAGTCCTGTGCCCTTAGCAGAGAAACACCCCCAAAACATAATGTTTCCACCTCCATGCTTGACAGTTGGGACAGTGTTCTTTGGGTCATAGGCAGCATTTCTCTTTCTCCAAAAACGGCGAGTTGAGTTAATGCCAAAGAGCTCAATTTTAGTTTCATCTGACCACAGCACCTTCTCCCAATCACTCTCAGAATCATCCAGATGTTCATTTGCAAACTTCAGACGGGCCTGTACATGTGCCTTCTTGAGCAGGGGGACCTTGCGGGCACTGCAGGATTTTAAACCATTACGGCGTAATGTGTTACCAATGGTTTTCTTGGTGACTGTGGTCCCAGCTGCCTTGAGATCATTAACAAGTTCCCCCCGTGTAGTTTTCGGCTGAGCTCTCACCTTCCTCAGGATCAAGGATACCCCACGAGGTGAGATTTTGCATGGAGCCCCAGATCGATGTCGATTGACAGTCATTTTGTATGTCTTCCATTTTCTTACTATTGCACCAACAGTTGTCTCCTTCTCACCCAGCATCTTACTTATGGTTTTGTAGCCCATTCCAGCCTTGTGCAGGTCTATGATCTTGTCCCTGACATCCTTAGAAAGCTCTTTGGTCTTGCCCATGTTGTAGAGGTTAGAGTCAGACTGATTCATTGAGTCTGTGGACAGGAGTCTTTTATACAGGTGACCATGTAAGACAGCTGTCTTTAATGCAGGCACCAAGTTGATTTGGAGTGTGTAACTGGTCTGGAGGAGGCTGAACTCTTAATGGTTGGTAGGGGATCAAATACTTATTTCTCTGTGCACAATGCAAATAAATATATATAATTTTGACTATGTGATTTTCTTTTTTTTTTTATATATATATATATATAATCTATCTCTCACTGGTAAAATTAACCTAGCCTAAAAATTCGAAACTGTTCATGACTTTGACTGTGGGCAAACTTACAAAATCAACAAGGGATCAAATACTTATTTCCTCCACTGTATATAGGGTTCACCAATGATTAATGGGGTAGCCTCCCCTTGTGGGTTTATACATGATTTATAGCCCATATATCTGTATACAATATTCAGCAAGTGTCAATAATTGCTCCTATGTTCATACTAGGGTCTTGTCTGTAATCATGTTTTCAGTACGGGACAGTAGTTCCACGGAGAGGCAGGGACTCCTAGCGTCGTACATAACTATGATGCTAGGAGCCTGGCTCCCTGCAGTGTTCAGTCCGGGATTAGCGGCCGAAATACATTCCATCCATTACGGACGTAATGTGCTCGTGTGAATCCAGCCTTAGGCTGGGGAAGGCCAAAAACAGTGGCCCTTCCCACCCTGGTAATGCTAGGCTGCTGCTGCTGTGTTGTATCTGGCTGGTTATGAAAATTGGGTGGGACCCCACATCGCTCTTTCCAATTATTTTTTTTTATATTTTTTTTAAAAGACGTGGGCCCCCCCCCATTTTTATAACCAGCCAGATACAATAAAGCAGCAACAGCAGCCTAGCATCACCAGGGTGGGAAAGGCCTCTTTCTGCCTGATAATAACAGCCTGTGGCCGGTATTACAGGTACTGGTTCATACCCAGCTCTTCCCAGCACCCCTGGTGGCGGTGGGTACCGGGGTAATAATGGGGGTTAGTGTTAGCCTCTGGACCGGCTAACATTGAGCCCCGCCTTAGCAATGGATGCTGTTAATCAGCCGGCAGCCATTACTAAGGCGGTACTAATATAGTTAAAAAAAACACAAAGACATAGAAAAAATATTTTATTGAAATAAAATAAAAAACCCACACAACCCTCATTAACCATTTTATTGATAATAAAAAAAGCCATCATCGAAGTAGTCCTCGAATCTGCCGTAGTCCAATGACCGATCCTGTAAGAAAACACACAAAAAACGATTAGTAACACATGTGTTAGGCTTAGATACAGGGCCCATGTGTGATACTGTCTGTGGGACCCTGTATCTAAGCCTACCATAAGGTAGGCTTAGATACAGGGTCCAGCAGACAATAATCTTATACAGTATAAGATTACTGTGTGCTGGGGCCCCGTATCTAAACCTACCGTGTGGTAGGCTTATATACAGGGCCCATCAGACAGGATTACACATGGGCCATGTATCTCTGCCTACCATGTGATTGGCTTAGATACAGGGCCCAGCAGACAGCATGACACAATCTGTGATCCTGTCTCATGCGCCCTCTAAGCCTGCTACATCGTAGGCTTAAAGGGGTTATCCAGTCCGTAAACATTGATGGCCTATCCTCAGAATAGGCCATCAATAGCTGATGTGTCGGGGTCCGTCTCCCGGGAGCCGGCCAATCAGCTGTCTTGAAGGGGCCGCAGAACTCGTACGAGAGCTGCTTCCCCTTCATTTCCCTTACTCGCTCACACTGTGAATCGCCGACATGGATTCAGTGTGAGCAAGTGACTGGAATGAATGGGAAGCAGCTCTCATACGAGTGCTGTGGCCCCTTCAAAACAGCAGATTGGCCGGCTCCCGGGAGTCGGACCCGCCAATCAGCTTCAGCAGACAGGGATATTAATCCTACCCTCCTCTTCAGCCGCGGCAGAAGTTCTGTCCTGACTCTATCCAGGATCACGATGTTGTGCGCGGCGCATAGCGTTGTGACGTCATGCGATGCAGCGCCCGCGGCCCGAGTTACTATAGTAACTTTTTATTAATGTGGTGCGGGGGGCCGCGGGCCCCCCTGGCTTCGGGGCCCGGTCGCAATTGCGACCGCTGCGACCCCTATAGCTACGCCACTGACTATAACAAAACATGTGATACAATGTGACATAATGTATACGTGTTCTTTTCTGATGACTCCAGGACAAAATCCCTTGTGATTTAGAGAAGGAGGAGACATGGTCAATATTGATTAGATAGACTGAAGGCCATGGCCCCTCTTATGTGATTGGAAAGGAAGACATGGCCAACAACCCTTTTAATGATATATCATCTATGTATTGTTTCCTAATAAACTAGAGAATCTGATTGCACTTACAAAATGTGTGAAGTGTGTAGTTTCTCTCCGATGCATCGTCAAGCTCTCCCACATATTTGAAACCAGAGAAGAGACTACGAGGTCCAGTTGATGACCTGCCTAAATTGATGACCCTAACAATAACCATCAGCCCACCACTCACAGTAAAATAACCATAAGCCCACCACTCACAGTAAAATGACCATAAGCCGACCACTCACAGTAATATGACCATCAGCCCGCCACTCACAGTAAAATAACCATCAACCCCCCCACTCTCACTAAAATGACCATCAGCCCGCCACTCACACATTCCCCTTGTAGATAGTTCCACACAGCCCCTTTGTAGGTAGTGCCACACAGCCCCCTGGAGGGTAGTGCCACACAGCCCCCTTGTCGGTATTACCACACAGCCCCCTTGTAGGTAGTGCCACACAGCCCCTTTTAGGTAATGCCACACAGTCCCTTATAGGTAGTGCCACACAGCACCCTGTAGGTAGTGCCACACAGCCCCCTGGTAGGTAGTGATACACAGCCTCCTGATAGGTAGTGCCACACAGCCCCATCGTAGGTAGTGTCACACTGCCCTTTGTAGGTAGTGCCACACAGCCCCTTGTAGGTAGTGCCACACAGCCCCCTTGTAGGTAGTGCCACACAGCCCCTTTTAGGTAATGCCACACAGCCCCTTGTAGGTAGTGCCACACAGCACCCTGTAGGTAGTGCCACACAGCCCCCTTGTAGGTAGTGCCACACAGCCCCTTTTAGGTAATGCCACACAGCCCCTTTTAGGTAGTGCCACACAGCACCCTGTAGGTAGTGCCACACAGCCCCCTGGTAGGTAGTGATACACAGCCTCCTGATAGGTAGAGCCACACAGCCCCCTAGTAGGTAGTGCCACACTGCCCTTTGTAGGTAGTGCCACACTGCCCCCTTGTAGGTAGTGCCACACAGCACCCTGTAGGTAGTGCCACACAGCCCCCTCGTAGGTAGTGCCACACAGCCCCCTGGTAGGTAGTGATACACAGCCCCCTTGTAGGTAGTGCCACACAGCCCCCTCGTAGGTAGTGCCACACAGCCTCCTGATAGGTGGTGATACACAGCACAATGGTAGGTAGTGCCGCCCAGCCCCCTGGTTTACGTCCTGAAATACGCCTGAAAACACAGCATGTGAACGTATGCGGCCCCTGGGGCTGTCATCTGCGGCCCGCGGGACACAGAGCCGCTAGTATCGGCTCTGCTCCGAGACTCTGGAATTCCCTGACATCGCTGTCCACATATGAACAGCGATGTGTGGGGATTCCCCAGAGCCGGAGTCCCGGGCAAAGTGCTAGTACAGGCTCAGCTCCGGGACTCTGTGGAATTCCCTGACATCGCTGTCAACATATGAACAGCGATGTCTGGGGCTTCCCCAGAGCCGGAGTCCCGTGCAGAGCGCTAGTATCGGCTCTGCTCCGGGACTCTGAGGAATTCCCTGACATCGCTGTCCATGTTTGGACACGCGATGTCTGGGGCTTCCCCAGAGTCGGAGTCCCGGGCAGAGCGCTAGTACAGGCTCTGCTCCGGGACTCTGTGGAATTCCCTGACATCGCTGTCAACATATGGACAGTGTGTCAGGGTCTGCCCCAGAGCCGGAGTCCCGTGCAGAGCGCTAGTAGAGGCTCTGCTCCGGGACTCTGTGGAATTCCCTGACATCGTAGTCCATATATGGACAGTGTGTCAGGGTCTTCCCCAGACCGGAGTCCCGGCAGAGCGCTAGTTTAGGCTCTGCTCTGGGACTCTGGGGAAGCCTCTGACTTTGCTGTCCATACATCGACAATGATGTCAGGGGCTTCCCCAGAGCAGGAGTCCCAGTGATGTCAGGAGCACAGCTGGAGTCCCAAGAAGAGTATACTAGCGCTCTGCCCGGGACTCCAGCTCTAGGGTTGCCCCTGATATCTCTGTCCATATATGGACAGTGATGTCAGGAGCAGAGCTGGAATTCCAGGCAGAGTGCTAGAAGCGGCTCTGCTCCGGGACTCCAGCTCTGGGCAAGCCCCTGACATCACTGTGGTAGCATCTGCGGAGGGCACTGTGGCAGCATCTGCGAAGGGCACTGTGGCAGCATCTGCGGAGGCCACTGTGGCATTATCTACAAGTGGGTGTGTGGCAGTATCTGCAGAGGACACTGTGGCATTATCTAGGGGTGTGTTGCATTATCTACAGAGGGCACTGTGGCATTATCTACAGAGGGCACTGTGGCCTTATCTACAGAGGGCACTGTGGCCTTATCTACAGAGGGCACTGTGGCCTTATCTAGGGGTGTGTTGCATTATATACAGTGGGCACTGTGGCAGCATCTACAGAGGACACTGTGGCAGCATCTACAGAGGGCACAGTGGCAGCATCTACAGAGGGGACAGCGGCAGCATCTACAGAGGGCACTGCGGCAGCATCCACAGAGGGCACTGCGGCAGCATCCACAGAGGGCACTGCGGCAGCATCCACCGAGGGCACTGTGGCACTATCTAAAAAGGGGCTGCCCAATCTTGACATGTTTGTCTGCCAAACGCTGCTAACTGAGCCTCCGGACTGCATTTAGCGACACTTAAACTGGAAAGCTGGATTGTTGAAATAAGCACGTGGAGAAATATCTCAAATTTTAAACCTAGCGGTATTATTATAGTAATGTAGTGTTATAGTAGTTCAAATAACTAATTGATTAACAATAATTTTGTATTGTATCAAATTTGAAAGTAATGCGACCCGTCAACTTCCCATTTTTTCTATATGCGGCCCACTTACCCGGCCGAGTTTGAGACCCCTAAAAAAGACGCCCGCGTCAAAGAAGTGCCTGTCAATTCTTCAGACGTAAATGGAGCCGTTTTCCATTGACTCCATGGAAAAACAGCTCCATTTACGTCCGTAATGGACGCAGCGAAATAGCGCCTCAACATGCCATTACGGCTGAAATTACGGTGCTGTTTTCTCCTGAAAACGTTTCAATCTCCTGGCAGCTTGAGGGAGAAGTTCGTTAGCTGACAGCAGGGGGAGCACATGCACTGTATTGAGGGGGAGGAGGGGGGACTTGCTTGGTCTGATCCGTTAGATGGTGTGTGGGTTCTCTTCATCTGCTTACACATTTTATCCTCTCTCTGATGCAGGGTGTAAATATAAGGTCATTGTGATGCCGATTGCCGTGGTGCCCACTGTCCTGAATGCACTGTCAGTATTGCTTATTTTGTATTGATGTGTGTTCCTGATATCCATGGATTTTGTCTATAATATTATCTTCTCTTCTGCTGGACAGAAGACTGCAGTGCATTGTGTTCGGAAGTGTGATCTGCATAATACCTTTATTTTATCTTTATTTTGTTCTCTTCTTGCTTTCTATTGCTATATATGTATGATGGATGTTTATATTTTCTGTTTTGATGTATAAAAATTCTGCTGAAAATATAAATAAAAGAATGTTAGGCCCTGTTCACACTGAGTTTTTTGCAGGAGGAAAATTCCTCCTGTAAAAACTGACCCTGGAGGTTTTCATGTTTGATGTGGTTTTTGACGTGGTTTTTGAGGCGGTTTTCCAGGCGGTTTTTCAGGCTGTTTTTGCAGAGGTTTTCACACGCATGAGGCTGGGTTCACACAACCATGTTACGTCCATAATGTACGAAACGGAAGACCCGGACCGAAGACAGTGCAGGGAGCCGGGCTCCTAGCATCATAGTGATGTACGACGCTAGGAGTCCCTGCCTCTGCGTGGAACTACTGTCCCGTACTGTAATCATGATTACAGTACGGGACAGTTGTCCTGCAGCGAGGCAGGGACTCCTAGCGTCGTACATCACTATGATGCTAGGAGCCCGGCTCCCTGCACTGTCTTCGGTCCGGGTCTTCCGGCTGAAATACGTTCCGTACATTACGGACGTAACATGGTCGTGTGAACCCAGCCTGACATCCTTCTGTCATTGAAATGAATGGTGATGCAAACGGAACTTACTTCACACTTGCCTTTCCGTTGAGGGGTTCCCCTGACTGAAAGCACCGACGGAACCCCTCAGCAGAAACCACGCTGATGTGAACAGGCCCACATTAAAAAAAACATTGTTTTCTGTTTGCATCATCATTGACTTCAATGCTGATGGATCCGTTGCTAATGGGATTCCCTACACTGCGGTATTGGTTCAGTCGAAACGACAGAACCCTTTGCACAACGGGGACAAACAGAAACCATTAGCAACGGATCTGTCACCACTTCACACTTGCCTTTCCGTTGAGGGGTTCCCCTGACTGAAAGCACCGACGGAACCCCTCAGCGGAAACCACGCTGATGTGAACATGCCCACATTAAAAAAAAAAAAAGTATACTTACTTCTTGAATCAATTTCCCAACATCAATGTCCATTCGGTGGTACACCTCTGCTGTCGTCATTTCTGTTCCTGAAATGTTAAAAAAATAAATAAAAAAGAGATGACATACATGAACAACTGCATAACAAAATTAAAAAATTAAAAATAAAAAAATTGAAAAAAAAAATCTAAAAAAAAAATTGAAAAAAAAGATTAAAAAAAAAAAATCTAAAAAAAAAAAATGCACAGCTCCATACATGTATAGCATGTATGGAACATAGGAGCAAGTGCACTTACTTGTATTTGGATGCAGGACTTCGGTTTTCTGTATCCCTGAGTTCTGTCCACGATGTGTTTTTCTGGCTCCACGAGCAGACAGGAAATGACAGCCCCTTGCTGGGCTGGACTAGCAGCAGGAGACGAGTCCTGCAAGAAACTCCTCCAAAACACTCGGCAATATACTCGTCAGAAAACACCTCACTAGTTTGAGGTGTTTTTTGACGTGTCCCCATTGCTTTCAATGCGGTTTTGGACGCGGAAACCGCATCAAGAAGGGTCATGTCCCTTCTTTTTGCCGCGAGGCGTTTTTTTTACTCGCGGTAAAAAAACGCCTCCGTCTCCCATTGAAATCAATGGGAGTCATTTTGGGTCGTTTTTGGCGCGTTTTCCGACGCGTTTTCCGCGTCAAAAAACGTGTCAAAAAACTCCGTGTGAACAGGGCCTTAAAAATAATAATAATAATAATTTTTCGTCCATTTTCCAGGCGTTTACGGCATGAAAAACGGCCGGAAATAGGTTGTGTGATCATACCCTTATTTTTACACCACTGAATTAAAAAAACGCCTCATGAAAAGAAGTAGCATGTCACTTCTCGAGGTGTCTTTGGAGCTGATTTTCCATTGACACTATGAAAAACGCCTCAAAGGAAGCTTCAAATTAAAAGAATCTTCATTTTCGGCCCTGTTCACACGGGGTATATTGGTGCTGATTTTGATGGGGAAACCGTGTCGGAATCAGTGCCAAAAAACGCCCAAAACATCCTACAATTGATTTCAATGGGAGTTGGAAGTCTTTTTTTCCTGTTCACGGTTTTAGCCGCTCAGGAAAAAAAAGCAACATGCTCTTTCTGCCCACGGTTCCGTCTCTGACCTCCCTTTGAAATCAATGGGAGGCAGAGAAAGCGGGTTTTTTTTGACAGACGTGCTCAATGGCTGCGGACGAAAAATGCTGCCAAAACCGCGGCAAGAAAGTGCAGTTTTTTTTTTTTCCTGCCTGCAAACTACTCAGTGTGAACAGGGCTGTCAGGTTCAAAAACAGCTTGAAATCAGAGGCCGCTTTCCCCCAAAACAGCTCCGTAATTTTCAGCTACTTCTTTATGTATGTGCCAACTTATGAGTGGTCACTCACATTTCCAGGAATCCTGAACGGCAAATGTGCTTTATATAAGTATATGAGATGAGTACGTTAATAGACTGGGATACCAGGGGGTTAATCTCAGGTAATGGCAGCTCTATCGATCGTAACCCAGCTTTCCCTAAAACAGAGAGGTATCAGGTAATTTTTTTTATTTTAGTTCTAAATGCTCCGCACTTGCCCATTTGTGGCGACGGAGCTCTGACAATACGCACAGCACATACGCACAGCACCCTGCTGCGCATTCTAGCTTGAGCACTTTGGTTCCGTTTGGAGCTGTTTCCTGACGTGCCAGAACGTAGGCGGACACTTCCGGCGGAAGTCGCGACCATGTGGACTGTGTAAGTGAAGACTAGAGTGGATCGCAGCCGGAGACGCTCACAGTTGATGTAAGTAAAGTTATAAACAGATAACCGCATAGGAATGCCGTGCTCCGGCTGATGTGCTACAAGTCGCAGCGTTTATTATTGGCCTTTAGAAAGCATAGCTTTATAATAGAGGGATAGCTTGCGTTGCGCTGGGCAGTAGATGACATCTGTAACTCCAACAGGGATGCACGGTTTTCTTTATCAATTCAGAATTCTGCTCCATAAATAAAGCAATGGCAACATTGTGAATTGATATCCACGGTCGGGATGTGTTAAAGGCATCCCTGCTGCAGGCTCTTCAGGTCCCCGTGTATGTGTTGCGATCAGGCTGCAACACACGTGGCACTGCCAAGGATCACTGTCAGCTTCCTGCATAGCAAGTAATGAAAGTGAACGCAACACGATCGTCGCAAAAAAAAACCAGCGGGTTTGGACAACTGTTGTGGTGCTGGCAGCCAGACACAGCTATTTTGTAAGGGCCTGTTCACATCAGCGTTGGCTTTCCGTTCCGGGGTTTTGTCGGAGGTTTCTGTCGGGTGAACCCTGCAACGGAAAGTCAAACTGAAACCACAGCTTCCGTTTCAGTCACCACTGATATCAATGGTGACGAAACCATTGCTAATGGTTTCCGTTCGTCACCATTCCGGTAGGTTTCCGTTTTAACGACGGAATCGATAGCGCAGTAGACGCTTGCCATCAGGCTTTTTTTACAATCTTTACTACAAAACCATTAGTTGTCATCAGTTTTTATCACAACTGTCCACCAAAAAGGCAGTCTAGGGTCTGAAAATGTGGCAATTTTATGAGTGGTGCATAGTTTGTGATTGGATACATGATAGATTAGATACTTGTTCTGTACCATGTCAGGGCTCTCCTTCTCTGCTCCGGCCCTGGCGCTATAATGGTTGTAATGTCACCTGTGTCATATTTAGTGTGGCGCCAAGAGAGAGAGGCCCAAAGGCAGGAGCTGTCCACTCACCTCAGGTCTTAGAAGCAGCCTTGTGAGCCCTAACTTCAGGGAGTAGCTAGTTTTTGGCGTCTTTACAGCTACCCACCCCACACCATGCTGGGATTACTGTTGTTTCTATTTATATTCACAACAGGGTCCGGTTGTCGCCATTATGAACGGCCGTCTAGGTCCGTTTTTTTATTGCAGTTTTGTATCCGTTCCTTGTCCCTGTTTTCCGTTTTTTATGAATTTTTAAAAACCGATGAACTTCATGTGTAGATAATGCCGCAGTGCCCTCTGTATATAGTGCCGCAGTGCCCTCTGTATATAGTGCCACACACCCCCTGTGGATAATGCCGCAGTGCTCTCTATATAATACAGAGCTACGCCTGAATATGGCACCACACAGTGCCCCCCTGTAGGTGGTGCCACCCCACTGTATATAACGCTACTCCCCCTGTAGATAGCGCCACTGAAGCGCTCTCTAGCAGTGCAATCCCCGGCCAGAGCATTGCTTACGCTGTGGTCGGGGATTCCCTCCAGGAGGAGCCCCTGACACTACTGTCCATATATGGACAGTGATGTCAGGGGTTACCGCTAGTAGCGGAATCACCGATCCTATCATTGCCAGTAATTCCACTCCATGGGGGGGTCCCTGACATCCCTGTCCATATCTGGACAGTGACGTCAGGGGCTACTCCCTGAGCGGAATCCCCGGCCACAGAATTGCCAAAGCTGTGGCCGGGGATTCTCCCTAGGATGATCCCCTGACACCACTGTCCATGTATGGACCGTGATGTCAGGGGTTACTGCTAGGAGTGGAATCTCCAAGCACAGTGTTGCCGATGCTGTGGCAGAGAATTCCATTCAGGGAGTAGCCCCTGACGTCACTGTCCACATATGGACAGGGATGTCAGGGACCGCCCTGGAAAGGAATTTGCGGCAATTCTACGAACGGTGGTTCCGCTATGGACAGTAGCGTCAGGGGCTCCTCCTGGAGGGAATCTCCGGGCACAGCTACAGTGGCACTATCTACGGGTGGAGGGGGGCACTAAATTCCACTCTTACTCACATCCACCTTCCCGCTGGGTGCTGCCGTTAACACTTTTGGATCTGGCTCCTCCGGTCCAGCGCCGTACGGCGCCACAACTGATGTCCCCTGTGCCAGAACAGATCCCATAGAAAGCTATGGGATCCGTTCTAACATCAGTGTCCCTCTAGCTTTTCTGCAACACGCCAGAGGGAAACTGAAACGGACATATGTGAATGGCCCCTAACTGTTGTATCGTGCTCCCAGTAACGTGATGCTGGCAGTGAGACCGTGATCTTCGGCAGGGACATGCGTTGCGGTCAAAGTTGCTGTGAAGCTCTAGTCTAACGCTGATGGTTGATTAAGACATGTAGAACATGTTCATTACACAATTTCCTATTTTTAGTCGAATATGTGAAATCTACACCTCTATGCCATAGCAAAGTGCAAAGCTTGCTAATCGCCACCGTGTGATGTCACATGGACGGAATATCACAGCGGCGCGGCTCAATTGGCTGCCATAATCGTGTGAAGCTCATGTCACTTTGCACAGTTGAAAACAAAAAGAATTGTAAACCAGCAGGAATTAGTGGTGCGGAAACAGTGCATTTTAGGCTTATCAGCCCGTTCCCACACTTTGCTGTACGTTTACGGCGCTGGCATGTTGTGTACTCTTTTATTTCTGTATATTTTAAGGTGTGGCGATGGCAGAAGCGTAGCCTGTACCACCAGCTGTAATGGCTGGGATTGGATTTAGTGCTGATACTGGGCATTTAACCCCTTAGATGCCGCGTGGTGCTGATGTGTTGCCATGGAAACAGGGGGCCTAACATAAGCCCTTACGTCTGTCATGGAAATGAGCTTTACAGCGTTTGTAAAGACCCATACTATAAAATTATCACATTATTTATCTTGCACAGTGAACGACGTACAAAAAAATTATAAAAAAAAAAACCTGATTTGCGGAGATAAAAAAAATATTTATAAATGCTGGAAAACTCGAATTCCCTTCTGAACGGGGTACACATTTTTGTTTTTAAATCTTCTTTATATTCCACAGAGATCTAAACGCAGATTAATATAGCAAGATGGATGAAAAAGAGCAAAAGAAACATCGCAAGAAAAACAGCGGACCAAAAGCTAACAAGAAGCGTAAGCGACAGCAAGCAGAGGATGGAACTGGCACTGAGGAAGATGCCAGGAAGAGAAACCCCAAAGCATTTGCCGTGCAGTCTGCGGTGCGCATGGCCAGAAACTTCCACAGGTAAAGGAATAGATGCGATCAGGACACCGCGCAGCTTCCTGTGATTTTACTCCCTTGGCCTCCGTTGCAGGTTTTGTGTGGGGGTAGCAGTGGAGATGAAAAAGGGTGCGTTCACATGCGGCAGAAATTTCTGCAACTGAAATTCAGTTCCATACGTCTAAAATGGGTTCTTTTTGTAGCTTGTGCATAGGTCCCTGGAATCCCAATCAGAAATTTCTGCAAAAAAATCTGGGTGTGAATATACCTTTAAAATGCTTGGAATAGCTGTCCATTTACTAGTACCCTGCTGATTATTTATCGCTGTCACCATGCAGTCATGATAATCTGCTGTGTGTTCAGGGGCCTCAGCGGAGCAAAAAGTTATCCACTCCGCGGTCATTTTCAAGGCGCATGTGCACAGCTCAGACCCTATTTTGGCATATGCAATTTCTAAGGGGCAGATTTGGGATTGCCTGATCCTATCGCAGCCAAATTGTTTTAGTAGTATGGCTTAATTGTAGCTAAATTCTATAGCGTCCCATGTCTATTGCTTTCGTGTTTGTTATAAAAAACAAACAAACATACACACACACACACACACACACACACACAGACTCTGCCTTTGGGAAAATCTTCAGACCCTTTCACATTTTGTTATGTTGAGACCTTGTGCTAAGATAAAAAAATTCACGTTTTCCCCATCAATCTGCACTCAAAACCCCCATAATGATAAAGTGAGATCAGAATGTTAGTCTCTTTGCTAATTTATTGAAAAGGAAAAACTAAAATATTGCATTGACATAAATATTCAGACCCTTCACTCAGTACTTAGTTGAAGCCCCTTTGGCAGTGATAACAGTCTCCACGCTTCTTGGGTATGATGCCACAAGGTTTGCACACTTGGATGTGGGGATTTTCTGCCATTCTTATCTGCAGATCCTCTCCAGCTCTGTCAGGTTGGATGGGGACAGGCGGTGGACAGCCATCTTCAGGTCTCTCCAGAGATGTTCGATTGGGTTCAAGTCAGGGTTCTGTCTGGGCCACTCAAGGACCGTTCACCGAGTTGCCCCTGAGACTCTCCTGTGTTCTAGTAGGTCGCTTAGGGTCATTGTCTTGTTGGAAGATGAACCTTCGGTCCAATCTCAGGTCCAGAGCACTCTGGATCAGGTTTTCATTAGGAATATCTTTGTACTTTGCTCCATTCATCTTTCCCTTAACCCTGACCAGTCTCCTTGTCCCAGCCGCTGAAAAACACCTCCACAGCATGACGCTGCCACCACCATGCTCCACTGTAGGGATGGTATTGGGCAGGTGATGAGTGGTGCCTGGTTTTCTCAAGACATGATGCTTAGAATTAAGGCCAAGAACTTCAATCTTGGTTTCATCAGATGACAGAATCTTGTTTCTCACAGTCTGAGAGTCCTTTAGGTGCTTTTATGCAAACTCCAGGCGGCTTTCATGTGTCTCTTACTGAGGAGAGGCTTCTTTCTGGCCCCTCTGCCATAAAGCCCAGATTGGTGGGGCGCTGCAGTGATGTTTGACCTTCTGGAAGTTTCTCCCAGCTGCATACAGGATCTTTGAAGCTCAGCCAGGGTGATCATTGGGTTCTTGGTCACCTCTTACCAAGACCCTTCTCCCCGATTACTTAGTTTGGTGGGGTGGCCAGCTCTATCAAGAGTCCTGGTTGTTCCAAATGTCTTCAAATTGTTCCAAATTTAAGAATTATGGAGGCCACTGTGCTCCTGGGAGCTTTCAGTGCAGCGGACATTTTTTTTGTACCCTTCTGCATATCTGTGCCTCCGTACAATCCGGTCTCTGAGCTCTGCAGATAGTTCTTTCCCCCTCATGGCTTGGTTTTTGCTCTGATATGCATTGTCAGCTGTGAGACCTTATATAGACAGGGGTGTGTTTCCAAATCATGTCCAATCAATGAATTTACCACAGGTGACTCCAATCAAGATGTAGAAACAATTCAAATGTGATCTAGAGAAATGGGAGGATCCCTGAGCTAAATTTCAAGTGTCATAGTAAAGGGTCTGAATACTTATGTCCATGCGAAATTAGAGTTTTTAATTCTTAATAAATTTGCAAAAGTTTCTAACATTCTGTTTTCACTTTGTCATTATGGGGTATTGAGTGCAGAATGATGGGGGAAAAACTTGATTTTCTATTTTAGCGCAAGGCATCAACATAAAAAGTGAAAAGGTCTGAAGGCTTTCTGATTGCACTGTACGTACGTACGTACGTACGTACGTACGTACGTACGTACGTGTGTGTGTATATATATATATATATATATATATATCTATCTCACACCTCTAAAGTAGCTTTGTAGTATTGACGTAAGTTTCTTATCACAGGACCCAGGATCTAAAGACAAAGAAACATCATATACCGGTGGTGGATCGCACACCCTTAGAGCCGCCTCCTGTCGTCGTGGTAGTTGTGGGGCCCCCAAAAGTTGGGAAGAGTACCCTGATCCGTTGCTTGATTAAAAACTTTACAAAGCAGAAACTCACTGAGATCCGTGGACCTGTTACTATCGTGTCTGGTAAGAGTTAATGTTTTAATATGGGATATGCTGAAGAATGTTTTGATTAATAAAATTATAGCTTAACCCCTTAATGACCGCCTTTAGCCACTTTTGACCTTCCTGACAGAGCCTCATTTTTCAAATCTGACATGTTTCACTTTATGTGGTAATAACTTTGGAATGCTTTTACCTATCCAAGCGATTCTTAGATTTTCTCGTGACACATTGTACCTTATGTTACTGGCAAAATTTGCTCAATACATTCAGTATTTAATTGTGAAAAATACCAAAATGTAGCGAAAAATTAGCATTTTTATCAATTTGAATGTATCTGCTTATAAGACAGGCCGTTATACCACACAAAATAGTTGCTAATTAACATCCTCCATACGTCTACTTTAGATTGCCATAGTTTTTTGAACATGCTTTTATTTTTCTAGGATGTTACAAGGCTTAGAACTTCAGAAGAAATTTCCCACATTTTCAATGTATTTTTACAGGGACCAGTTCAGTTGTGAAGTGACTTTTACGGCCTTATAAATTAGAAACCACCCAATTTTATAAATTTCACCTTTCAAAAGTGTTCAAAACGGCATTTAGAAAGTTTTTAACCCTTTAGACGTTTCACAGGAATTAAAGCTAAGTAGAGGTGAAATTAACAAATTTCATTTTTTTTTTTGCCAAAATTCATTTGTAATCCATTTTTTTTTGTAACACAAAGTTTTACCAGAGAAACACAACTGAATATTTATTGCCCAGATTCTGAAGTTTTTAGAAATATCCCAGATGTGGCCCTAGTGCGGTCATGGACTGAAGCACCGGCCTCCGAAGCAAAGGAGCACCTACTGGATTTTGGGGCCTCCTTTTTAGAACATATTTTAGGCACCATGTCAGCTTTGAAGAGGTCTTGTAGGGCCAAAACAGTGGAAACACCCCAAAAGTGACACCATTAGGGAAACTACACACCTCAAGGAAATTATCTAGGGGTATAGTGAAGATTTTGACACCACAGGTTTATTGCATAAATTATTGGAATTAGGCCGAGAAAATGGAAATCTGCATTCTTTCAAAGAAAATGTAGGTTTCGCTAATTTTTTCTAATTTCCACAAGGACTAAAGGAGAAAAAGTACCGCAAAATCTGTAAAGCAATTTCTCCGTTTGGACACACAGCAGGGCTTAGAAGGGAAAGAGCGCTATTTGGCTCAAATTTAGCACTAATGGTTTGCGGAGGCCGTGTCACATTTGCAAAGCCCCTGAAGAAAAATGTATGTATTATTTATTTATTTCAGTTACTTTTATAGCGCCAACATATTACGCAGCGCTGTACAGAGGTCCTATTTTACTGTCCCTATTGGGGCTCACAATCTAAATTACAACTCATCCCGCAAAAAACAAGTCCACATACAGCCGTGTCCACGTGAAAATAGAAAAGTCATAGCTCTTTGAATGTCACATGTCACGATGCAAAAAGGAAAAAAAATTGCTTGGTCGTTAGAGCCCAAAATGCGTCCAGGGGAAGGGGTTAAATTGTATTGACCATTAGTTTTTGTTTTGCCTGTGGGCAAATAAGTGTTTGTTTTGGCCACTAGGTGGCAGTGATCTCTTTCAATTTTGGGTGACCTGTAGTTTTTATAATACTTTTTAAAAAATGATTCTTAGGAAAGAAGAGACGCCTCACCATCATCGAATGTGGCTGTGACATCAATACAATGATTGATTTGGCTAAAGTTGCAGACCTGGTAAGTGATTTCTGTGGAAGATTTTTGTAAGTTTGATCCACCAGTGATTCAGCATTTTTGGGTGAAATATTTCTTGTTTTTTTCCTATTGCTATAACTGTAATCTAACTTTGGGGAGTTGTTTTTCCCTGTGCTCCTTTCGTTAGTCTCCTGCACCTTTGATCAGTATCTTAGTTGGCAGTCACTGGGCTCTCCTGTCATTGGTAATGTTGGGGTCTGAGAAGCTATAGACATGGCAGAGCTTGCGCTTCTCAAGTAAACTGTTGCTGGATGGTATAAGAGATAAATATTTCACTAAAATACTGTGGTCTGAGCGGTTCACTACCCCAGCTTTGCAGGATCCTTTTTGATAGTGCTGCAAAGTAAGGCTGGGTTCACACTGAGTTTTTTGCAGGCAGAAAATCTGCCTCAAAATTCCATTTGGAATTTTGAGGCAGATTTTGCTCTGCCTGTATGCCGATTTTTCGCTGCATTTTTCACGGTGTTCTTTGCCCGCGAAGTACGCTTTCTTTGCCTCCCATTGATGTCAATGGGAGGTCAGAGACGTAAACGCTCGAAGGTAGGGAATGTCGCTTTTTCCTGCGAGCCGTTTTTTCCGCTCGTGGGAAAAAACCTCTCCGCCTCCCATTGAAATCAATCAAAGGCATTTTCGGCCATTTTTTGGCGCGTTTTCTGACAGGGTTTCCGTGTCAAAAAAACGTATCAAACTCTGTGTGAACTGACCCTTAGGCTATATTCAGAGAACGTCGCACATCCGTTTTCAGAACAGTGAAGTTCTATGGGTGTATTCACACGGCCGTTTTTTTCAATGGCCCGGGAATACTGACCGTCAAAGATAGAACATCTTCTAATTTCGGCCGTTTTCACGGCTCGCAAAGAAGTCAATAGATCAGTTTTTGGTTCCCTTCCCCGCTGTGTGACGCTATGTACGGGGGGGGGGGGAGGGTGGCAGCGTGTAACGCTGTGTAGGAGCGGTGGCGGCTGCATATGACGCTGTGTATGGGGGGCGGCGTGTGACGCTGTGTACGAGGGGGGCGGCTGCGGTGGCGTCGTGTGACGCTGTGGTCCGGGGGGAGGCGGCGTGTGACGCTGTGGTCCGGGGGGAGGCGGCGTGTGACGCTGTGTACGAGGGGGGCGGCTACGGTGGCGGCGTGTGACGCTGTGGTCCGGGGGGAGGCGGCGTGTGACGCTGTGGTCCGGGGGGAGGCGGCGTGTGACGCTGTGGTCCGGGGGGAGGCGGCGTGTGACGCTGTGGTCCGGGGGGAGGCGGCGTGTGACGCTGTGGTCCGGGGGGAGGCGGCGTGTGACGCTGTGGTCCGGGGGGAGGCGGCGTGTGACGCTGTGTACGAGGGGGGCAGCTGCGGTGGCGTCGTGTGACGCTGTGGTCTGGGGGGAGGCGGCGTGTGACGCTGTGTACGAGGGGGGCGATGGCGTCGTGTGACGCTGTGGTCCGGGGGGGAGGCGGCGTGTGACGCTGTGTACGAGGGGAGGCTGCTGCGGTGGCGGCGTGTGACGCTGTGGTCCGGGGGGAGGCGGCGTGTGACGCTGTGTACGAGGGGGGGCGGCTGCGGTGGCGTCGTGTGACGCTGTGGTCCGGGGGGAGGCGGCGTGTCACGCTGTGTACGAGGGGGGCGGCTACGGTGGCGGCGTGTGACGCTGTGGTCCGGGGGGAGGCGGCGTGTGACGCTGTGGTCCGGGGGGAGGCGGCGTGTGACGCTGTGTACGAGGGGGGCGATGGCGTCGTGTGACGCTGTGGTCCGGGGGGGAGGTGGCGTGTGACGCTGTGTACGAGGGGAGGCTGCTGCGGTGGCGGCGTGTGACGCTGTGGTCCGGGGGGAGGCGGCGTGTGACGCTGTGTACGAGGTGGGGCGGCTGCGGTGGCGTCGTGTGACGCTGTGGTCCGGGGGGAGGCGGCGTGTGACGCTGTGTACGAGGGGGGGTGGCTGCGGTGGCGTCGTGTGACGCTGTGGTCCGGGGGGAGGCGGCGTGTGACGCTGTGTACGAGGGGGGCGGCGGCGTGTGACGCTGTGTACGAGGGGGGCAGCTGCGGTGGAGGCGTGTGACGCTGTGTACGAGGGGGGCAGCTGCGGTGGTCGTGTGACGCTGTGGTCCGGGGGGAGGCGGCGTGTGACGCTGTGTACGAGGGGGGCGGCTACGGTGGCGGCGTGTGACGCTGTGGTCCGGGGGGAGGCGGCGTGTGACGCTGTGGTCCGGGGGGAGGCGGCGTGTGACTCTGTGGTCCGGGGGGAGGCGGCGTGTGACGCTGTGGTCCGGGGGGAGGCGGCGTGTGACGCTGTGGTCCGGGGGGAGGCGGCGTGTGACGCTGTGGTCCGGGGGGAGGCGGCGTGTGACGCTGTGGTCCGGGAGGAGGCGGCGTGTGATGCTGTGTACGAGGGGGGCAGCTGCGGTGGTGTCGTGTGACGCAGTGTTCCGGGGGAGGTGTCGAGTGACGCTGTGTACGAGGGGGGCAGCTGCGGTGGCGTCGTGTGACGCTGTGGTCCGGGGGGAGGCGGCGTGTGACGCTGTGTACGAGGGGGGCGGCTGCGGTGGCGTCGTGTGACGCTGTGGTCCGGGGGGAGGCGGCGTGTGACGCTGTGTACGAGGGGGGCAGCTGCGGTGGCGGCGTGTGACGTGTCGAGTGACGCTGTCGCTGTGTCTCGGGGGGGGGGGGTGGCGGTGTGTGACGCTGTGTACGGAGGGGTGGAGTGTGACACTGTGTACGGGGGGTGGGGTGGCGCGTGATGCTATTTATGGGATGGTGGTGTGTGGCGTAGGTCTGGGCGATTTTGCCCAAAAATTAAATCTAGATTTTTATGGGTGATTTTCGATTTTAATTTTTATTGCTCTGCCTGTTTGTAATGGCCATCTTGTACACGTATATGATATTTATTTCCTCACCGAGCGTCTAGCTTTCCATACATAGGCTCTGTTTGGCTCCCCATGTGCGCTTACGTGATCTCTAAACTGATTTGCACAGCGTTTTATGTGTAGCCCGGAAGCCAGTTTCTCTATGCAAGTCTATGAGATTCCGAGAAAGTGGCAAGTCCGTTTAGAGATCACGTGACCGCACAGGAGAGCTGAACGGAGTCTATGTATTGACAGCTAGACGCTCGGCGAGGAAATAAAGATCATATATGTGTACAAGATGGCCATTATACACGGGCAAAGCAATAAAAAATTTTATGTGAGTGCTTCTTCAATTATTTTCTATATATAAAAAAACTTTTTAACATGTATTACTACAATAATTGTACGGAACTTCACAACTTTTAACCTCTGCAAATACTGGTTTCTATCAGAAATACAAGTTTATTTTCATAAAAATGTGTATCGGTGTGTGTCGTACAACTTTCAAAATACTTTTTATTAAAAATTATTTTTTACTTTTTCAGATACAGCTGCTTTGTGTCCTGTGTACAGAGCAGCTGTATCGTTTGTGAAGAACTGAATCAGTCAGGTCCGTGGGACAGACGGGTTCAATGTCAGCGGGTCCTGCGTGATCCACCTGTAATGGATCACAAGTTATGAACTTAGATGTGATCGGTGACCGCTCGATCCTGCAGGACCCGCTGACACTGAACCGGTCAGTCCCGCTGACCTGACGGATTCAGGTCTTAGCGACTGATACACCTGCTTTATATACAGAATACAAAGTGACTTTATTAAAAAATATTTCTTACTTTTTCAGATACAAAGTATTTTGAAAGTTGCACAAAACACACTGATACACATTATATATATATATATGTCAAAGGTGCACATAGCCTTTAAGATAACCTGAGGCTATGCTAGTAGCCGGAACAGCAAAGTATAAGGTGGTGAGGTGCAGCAGGGATACAGTGAGGGCACTGGTTTGTGTGTGTTGGGGGCACAAACAGATGTTAAAAAGACCGCCATTTAAACTCACCTGGTGCTCTGAGGAACAGCTCATATAGCCACTCACTCATCTAGCCCATAAAATGCGGAAATAATTATCCCTGCCTCCCTGTACTGTAGGTGTCGGGTGGTGCTATGTACGGTGGGTGGGGGGGTTATGTACAGTAGGTGTCGGGTGGTGCTATGTACGGTGGGTTGGAGGGGGTGGCGGTGGGTGGTATGTACAGTAGGTGTCGGGTGCTGCTATGTACGGTGGGTGGGGGAAGGGTGGCGGTGGGTGGTGTTATGTACAGTAGGTGTCGGGTGGTGCTATGTACCTGTGGTGGCGGGTGGCACTATGTACGTGGGGTGGCGCTATACGGTGGTGGCGTGTGGTACTATCTACGTAGGCACTGGAACTATCTATATAGAGAACTGTGGCACTGTCTTTGTGGGCACGGTCACCCAAAAAGTTTGTATGTGCACGCATGCTCCACCGCTGCTCCATGCAATCTCCTCCGCACTGTGATTATTTTGGTAAGGAATAACAGGGGACTTAGGACCCAGTACCGGGGGCCCCCTGCCATGAAACATTTATCACTTTTCCTGTGGGTAGGTAATTATTTGGAGTGCGTTTGTGGTTCGCTCATAGAGTAATATCTACAGCCACCTTGGTTTAAGTGAATGCTCTGAATTAGCTTATTTCTCTGCAGTCCCATGGAAAGTCACAAATAACGTACTGTTAAATCCCACGCCGACTCTGCTCGACTTCCTTACATTGCTATTTCTTAAGGCTCAGCATCTCTTTCAATGTGCTAATATTTTGGATTGCGCACCCCATACAAGAACACTGCGGTCTAGGAGCTGTGTGTGGCATAAAATTAGGGGAAAGTGTCCATCTGTGATAATAAGTAATCCATGTGTGACCCGGAGTTGTAGTAAGACGGTGACCGGCGTGGTGATGAACTCTTGGTCAGTCATGCTGTCGTCCCTTGCTAGGTCTCCACACTGACCGGCTTTCTTCTCGTCCAGGTTCTCATGCTCATAGATGCTAGCTTCGGATTTGAAATGGAGACATTTGAGTTCCTGAATATCTGCCAGGTCCACGGCTTTCCAAAAATTATGGGGGTCTTGACCCACCTGGACTCCTTCAAGAATAACAAGCAACTGCGCAAGGTCAAGAAGAGGATGAAGAACCGGTTCTGGACAGAAGTCTATCAGGTGCTCGATCTATAGAATCCTTCACTGTCATGTCTTTAGAGTTGAAGCGTTCGTCTTTTTTTTTTTTTCTTTTTTTGTTCTCCAACTGCCCATGTGTTTGGTAACCCCCTGAATTAGGAGGAATAGGTCTACGGTGTGTAAACTAGTAATAATATTGTATTGGTATATTGGCCCACTGAACAAACACAGGAATTACAATGTGTGAGGGATGTGGAAGTTTTATTTTATATACTTTTTTACTTTTTCTGTGCTTGGTCTAAATCTTCCATCACCTTTAATGTCCTATTTTTCTATACATTTTTCTCCTCCTTCCTTTTGCAGGGTGCGAAGCTCTTCTACCTGTCTGGAATGGTGTATTCTGAATATCAGAAGCAAGAAATACGAAATCTAGGGAGGTTCATCTCAGTGATGAAATTCCGTCCTCTGGTCTGGCAGACATCGCATCCTTATGTTCTTGCGGACAGGCAAGTTTTTTTGATTAGATTGCAGGCAAGAAAATGCACGTTGAAGATCACTCCATGACATGCTCAGCGTGCTGGAAATATCCAAGACTATATTCCTCGTTCTTTGTAAAAACCTGACAACGTTTTGCCAAATGCATATCCCTCGTCCGTATGCTCTATTAGGAGTGGCTATATATAGAGAAATTGTCCAGTACCTGTCATCTCTTCATACGTGTCTGTTTTAGCCGATTCATTCCCCATAAGGTGACAATGCTGGAAAAACTTTTCTTAAGGCCTTATTCACACGAACGTGTGCGTTTTTTGCGTGTTGCAGTTGCGCGTGTCATCCGTATGTGCTGCATGGCTGCGTGATTTTCACGCATATGCCATCCTTATGACACGCGGTTTTTAGGTTTACAAACACAAAAGCAGGAGGTGCTTTTATGTTTTCATTTATTTTACTACTGTAGCACAAATCACGCGTGGCACACGGAAGTACTTCCGTGTGCCGTGCGCAATTTTCTCGCACCCATTGACTTGAATGGGTACGTGATGCGCGACAAACGGCCAAGTATAGGACATGACGTGAGTTTTACACAGCGGACACACGCTGCATGAAAATCACGGACTGTCTGAACGGCCCCATAAACTAACATAGGTCCGTGAGACAAACGTAATAGACGTTCGTGTGAATAAGGCCTAAAGCTGTGGATTGTGCTGTTCCTCTAATTCCTCCTGGAAATGTGACTTAACTGGTTCCCGGCCGCTGGCTGTATATTTACGGCCAGCGGTCAGAGTCCTTAAAACCAGAGCCATAGACTTTTTACGGCTCGGGTTTTAACTTGCTGCCCGCGCGATCGGGCAGCTGAATGTCGGGTCTCCGGCTGTCAGTGACTGCCGGGGACCCTGAGGAGATGATAGGAGCAGCTTTCGCTGCTTCTGTCTTCTCCGATGTCTTCTTACACAGCGTTCAATGAACATGTGTACAGGAATAGAGACCGCAGCAGCGGCGCTGTCTCTATTCCTCCCGGTGATCATGTGACTGGTCACATGATCGCTGGGTGCCGTTACTTACAGACTGCTGCTGGGTCTTACTAGACCCAGCACAGCCCTATTAGTGACAATCGTCACTATGAGAGGGCTGATTTCCCCTGTAACTGGGGCTGCTGTGCAGCTCCAGTTACAGGGGGAAAGCCAGGTGTAAAAGAAAGAAAAAAAATATATAAAGTTCCCCAAAGGTCTTCTTTGACCTTTGAGGCACAGACCATAGTAATAAAAAAATAATAAAGTAAAGAGCAAAAAATTTTTAAATAATAAATACACATAAAATACCCACCCCAAAAAAAAACATTCCCCCCGCCAATCATTGTTGTAGCGCTGACCCAATTACCCTAATCTAGACATGTAATATATTAAAATTTATGGTAGACAATGACGATCACAAATAAAAGGTCTATTTTAGGGTAAAACTATGTTATTACCAAAAAAAAATATCTGAAACGTAAAAAAGCTTATTTTTTTTACTATTTTCAAACTTTATGAATAAAAATTCTAAAATCGCAAAAAAGGATGTGTATAAAAATGCTAAAAATAGAAACCTGCATTATCTACGGAAAAAACGTCGCAAAAATCACGTCGTTAGCCCAACAAATAAAAAAGTTATAGCCATTTAACGAACACGTGCTAAAAAGGGCTAAACAGTGTCTGGTCCTGAAGGCGCAAAATAGCCCGGTCCTGAACTGGTTAATTGATAACTGTATAGCCGGATAAAAATGTAACGCACTGACTCCAGGACAAGTTCCTCACCATCCCCAATATCAGGGAGGTTAGGTGTGGTAGGTGAAGTATCATTTTTCTACTGCCGGGTCTCCCAGCCTTCACATAAAGTGGTTCTGCAAAGGATAAAAGCTTATCATTTTTATATATGTATCTCTGAGTGGATTGCTGGACTTCATCAATTGTAATTGGGCGCTCCACTTAATACAGATTAGTGCAAACCATATGTCAGTACATTCTATTAATTGATAATTGGGTGACACGACTCTTCTTTACAATGGGTTATCAATACACCCTTTAACACTCTTCTCAGTGCTGATCCTGTTGACGAGAGCAATAGCACAATGCAGAGTTGTAAGAAAAGGTGTTCCAGCATTGCTTATTACTTGGGGGAATACAAGTGCGTGTCAGGAGAGGGGACAGGTTCTGTTTTATTTATCAGGCAAGCTGGCCTGCCGCCCCAGGGCCTGGCTCTCTGATAAATTGTTTAACCCGTTAGTGACCGGCCCATCGTGTTTCTGCGTCGGTCACTAACTGGCCTTATTCCGATGCCATAGACTTTTTACGTTGCGGCATCGGAATAAGTTTACAGAGCAGGGAGCTGTCAGATCTCCCTGCTCTCAGCTGCTAGAGGCAGCTGAGGGCTGGGAGCGTCCCTGCTCTGCCGGGTGAGATCGATATTCGTATCGATCTCACCCGTTTAACCCCTCAGATGCGGTGCACAATAGCGAGCACCGCATCTGAGTGGTTTTGGAGAGAGGGAGGGAGCTCCCTCTCTCCCCCACCGACACCCGGCGATACGATCGCCGAGTGTCTGTGTCTCCAATGGCAGCTGGGGGTCTATTAAAGGCCCCCAGGCTGCCTGGAGTGAATGCCTGCTCGATCATGCCGGAGGCATGACCTAGCAGATGCCTGTCCGTGTTAAACGGACAGGCAGTAATACACTGCAATACAAAAGTATTGCAGTGTATTATAAATGCGATCGCAGAATCGCATATTATAGTCCCCTAGTGGGACTAGTAAAAGAGTGAAAAAAAAGTTTAACAAAGTTAATTTGAAAAAAAATGAAAAACACAGCTTTTCCCCTTACAAAATGCTTTACTATTAAAAAAAAACAAAATAAGGTTAAAAAGTTACACATATTTGGTATCGCCGCATCCGTAACGACCCCAACTATAAATGTATTACATTATTTAACCCGCACGGTGAACGCCGTAAAAAATAAAATAAAAAACAATGGAAAAATTGCTGTTTTCTGTGAATCCTGATTTAAAAAAATGTGATAAAAAGTGATCAAAAAGTCGCATCTACTCCAAAATGGTACCAATAAAAACTACAAGTCGACCCGCAAAAAAAAGCCCTCACACAACCGCATCGGCGAAAAAATAAAACAGTGACGGCTCTTCAAATATGGAGACACAAAAACAAATAATTTTGAAAAAAAAGCGTTTTTACTTTTAAAGTAGTAAAACATTCAAAAACGATACAAATTTGGTATCGTTGCAATAGTAACAACCCACTGAATAAACTTATTGTGTTATTTATATCACACGGTAAACGGCGTAGATTTAAGACGCGAAAAAGAGTGGCAAAATTTCAGGTTTTTTTCTATTTCCCCCCCAAATAAAAGTTAATAAAAGTTAATCAATAAATAATATGTCCCCCAAAATGGTGCTATTGAAAAGTACAACTTGTCCCGCAAAAAACAAGACCTTATACAGCTATGTCGACGCAAAAATAAAAACATTATAGCTCTTGGAATGCGACGATGGAAAAACGTAAAAAATGGCCTGGTCATTAAGGGGTTAAGTGTTTCAGTAGATTTGCATTTATTATAAATTTTGAACATTTGCATATTTTTAATCACTTAAGTTGTCTAAAAACTGTCCACCTCCAAATTTTTGTCTCTTAGGATGGAAGATCTGACTAATCCAGAAGATATTAGGCTGAATCCAAAGATAGACCGTAAAGTGTCATTGTATGGTTACCTGCGAGGGGTCCATTTGAAAAATAAGTGCCAAGTTCACCTACCAGGTTACTGCTCCATTTCTTGGCTTATATTATCAATTATTCTTCTTTTTTTTTTTTTTTTATATCTAACTTTTTTCATGTTTGTTTTTTTTTTTTTTTTGTTTTTTTCTGCTTTTCATTCTTTGGTAAAGTAATGTGAGACCCATAGATTTTATTGAGCTGTCTCTTTTTAGGTGTTGGGGATTTTGCCCTCTCTGAGGTAAGCTTCTTGCCGGACCCATGTCCACTCCCAGACCAGCTAAAAAAGCGTTGTCTGAATGAGAAGGAAAAGACCATTTATGCTCCCCTCTCGGGTGTCGGAGGCGTTGTATATGATAAAGATGCTGTTTACATTGACCTGGGACCAAACTACTTTCAGCAGGAGCAGCAGGTATGACCAAAAAGACCACGACTAACTGACATAAGGGAAATCGTTCTAAATATTCACTATCTGAATGGGTTTGTTAAATTTGGCTATTAAGCCTTTATCTCCACTATTTGCTAGCATTTTTTTTGAAATTCTATAGTTTTAGCTGCATTCTGTCCTTATGGCCTCACGCATACCGTCGTATTTGACTTCTATGTCACACAGATCCTGAATACCGCACCCAGTGAAATCTATGGGCCCAATACCGTGCCTCCATGTGTCTCCGATTATCCAGAAGCACGGGCTTTTGCTTTTTTCCCTCGTTAGAATGGTGTATTGGGGAGAATGTGGTGGCTCAAAGAGCCTTTTAAGTCCTTCACACCGCAGCCATTTTTCGTATTTTCACTTTCGTTTTTTCCTCCCCATTTCCCAAAAGCCATAACTTTTTTTTATTTTTCCATAAAAATTGCCGTATGAGGGCTTGTTTTTTGCCGGACGACTTGTTGATTTTCACAGCACAATTTATTGTATCATATTGGGAAACCGGGGAAAAAAATATTTGTAGTGTGGAATTGGAAAAAAAACAGTGATTCCTCAAACTTTTTGGGGTTTTGTTTTTACGGCGTTCACCGTGCGGTAAAAATGATGTTAACTTTATTCTGCGGGTCAATACGATTACAGCAATACCAAGTTTTGCTACAAGGAAAAAACTGACAGTTTAAAGAGGCTCTGTCACCAGATTATAAATGCCCTGTCTCCTACATAATGTGATCCGCGCTGGAATGTAGATAACTTTTTTTTTTATTTTGAAAAACGATCATTTTTGAGCAAGTTATGAGCAATTTTAGATTTATGCTAATTAGTTTCTTAATAGACAACTGGGCGTGTTTTTACTTTTTACCAACTGGGCGTTGTACAGAGGAGTGTATGACTGACCAATCAGTGACCAATCAGCGACAACTCAGTGTCATACACTTCTCATTGTTCCAGCCCAGCATGATCCATAGCACAGTGTGATTGTGCAGTGAAAGAAGCTGGGCTGGAACAATGAGAAGTGTATGACGCGTTTTGGTCACTGATTGGTCAGCCTCATACACTCCTCTCCACAACGCCCAGTTGGTCATTCAAAGTTCTGAAAATCTATGATTATAAACAAAGGATTATAGTGATTGCTGAGTCCTGGTGACCATTTCTTAAAGGGGTATTCCGGGCACATCGATCATTCATATTCTATGGCACAGACGAAAACTGCTGAACGCTTGGCGTTTCCGTTAGTGCAATAGACTTTGAATGGAGCAGCAGGGCGCATGCCCAACCTGCACTCCATTTAACGCCCTCTTGCAGCGTGTTTGCGCTGACTTGGAGGAACAGGGGGGCACCGCACCCTTGTTCTGGCTATCGGTGGAGATCCTAGTGCTCAGATCCCCAGTTATTACCTACCATTTGATAGGTGATGGCTTCTTGTGACCAGAATACCCCTTAAAGGCTTTCAGTGGGTGTAGTGTGATATTATAATTCGGGTAAATAGATGCTTGCACCATTCTATAATAGATAGATCTTGCCTTCTGAAGCTTTATTGCATAGGGACTAAAATAATGGATCTGAACGACTGCTTTTTTTCCCCCTCCTTACAGAGAGCTGCAAAGCCTTCACGTGAACTGGTCCAGAGTCTCATTTCCACTAATGTCACCATCGATTCCAAGATGTCCACCAGTAAAGTGTCTTTATTTACCGACTCCAAACCTCTGGGCATGGAGGATGTTGGGAGCAAAGAGTATGTTTTATGTTGTCTGTCTGCTTGGTTTTATAGCGGAAATTGTTATGTTTGTAAAGAACAGGTTTTTTTTTTTTAGTTAGACTATAAAGGGTCTCTGCTGCTTTTCTTGAAATTTTAGGCCTTTTTTTTTTACTTTTTTTTTTGGTGTAATTTGCGAATGTGAACTACTAAAGTGAAGCCAGCCTGATCACCGCAGGTCCGGCTTCTTTAACCCCCTGCAATCCTCTGTTCTTTCCGGAGGTAGCTATTCTTTAATGTAAGGTCGACCATGTAATTCATGGGACAATTGATTAATTCTTTTTACCCTTTCACCTATGACTGCACCCCTGGAGAGACATCCCATTCACTGGACAGGAAGCCTCATGATATAAAAAAAAGGGCACACCTCTCCACACACCCAGTCAGGTCTCCTGTCCTCCGGATGGGATTGTCCTGTGGTCAAGAGACACTCTCTCCAGGATTGTGTAAGACTCTTAGGGACCAACCTTAAGCCTGAGGCTGGTCACTGCCTCCTCTCCCGGGCACCGCTTCCCTCTACATAGGTGGTATGGTCCCACCGCAGGTGGGGTCTCCTCTGTGGGGAGATGTTTCTCCTGCGGTCAGGCCCGGCTCCATGTTGCAAAAGCGTCTGGGCTCCCTCCATTGACTACTTCTGGTCACGGCTGTACGTCACTTCCGCCGGAACTGACGCGTTCTACATCCCAGGAAACAGTAGACCAGCGGCCCCCAGCGGGGAGGGGTAGCTACAGCGTGACAAAGCCAGAGGACCTGCCCAGGCAATTGTAAGCTTGAACAAAGATGGCGTCTTCTCCACAAAGCAAACCGCATGAAAGCACCAGGACAAGCAGCAGGAGGTGCTGAGCGATCAGACTCCGTAAGATCCTCCAGTCTGGTACTTTGAAATGGCATGGAATCTTATAGGAACATGGTAGGACAAATAGCCTTTTTTTTTAATTATTAATCTTGACCCTCCGTGGTATATTACATGTTTCTTAGGTCAGAGAGGGTTCCAGGAAAAGGTTGGACAAATCTCGTAACAGAGAATGTGCTATGTGTAGCAAGAAACTGGCGGCTTCGTTTCCGAAATGGTTATGCCAGCCATGTTTAGGTAAAGTCTTGGCAGAGGAGTCCACCAGCCTCGCCACTAGCATTAAGAATATGGTACGAACCGAAGTTAGGAACTCCTTTAAATCTTTTAAAAGAATGCGCGACTTGCCTAGTACCTCGTCTGGTAAAACAACGGTATCTGACTCTTCTAGTGAAGATGTTTATAAGTTTGAGGAAGAGGGGGAGCGAGGCTCCTCTGAAGAGGACAGGGGTGGAAAGAACCTTTTTCCAGCTGAGGACGTGGATCAGCTCCTTAAAACAGTCCGAGCCACTATGAACGTCGATGACCCCAAAGAACCCTGTTCCGTCCAGGAGATTGAGGTCCTAGGTCCTAGAAAACGGAGAACTTTCCCTATCCATAAGAATGTTGCTAGCCACATTAAAAGGGAGTGGAAAAACCATGATAGGAAGTTAGGCATCCCCTTTTAAAGAGGACATATCCTTTTGAGGAGGAAGTGAGCAAGGACTGGGATAGTTTTCCTAGGCTGGATTCCCCAATATCAAAAATATGCAGAAAGAATGCATTGCCCTCTGAAGATCTAGGTTCATTCCCTGATCCAATGGATAGAAGGGCGGACTACTATTTAAAAAGAATCTGGAAAGCCTCTACAGGCGCATGTAGCTAGTATTGCGGCTACATGCGTGGCCAGGTCCCTAAAGTTTTGGATATCTTAACTTATATAAATATATCAATGGCACATACAAAAAATATTGTGAAATTTTGTTCCATGTAAAACCCCCTCAAAAAACAAGGAGGCACTCCCTCTGTCTGGAGAAAAAATGTTCAACCTGCAGAGACGACAAGCCTTCTTTACTGTAAGAACTGTGCCAGAATCACTATTTTTTTGGTCACCACCCCTCCCAAAATATAGAATAAAAAGTGATCAAAAAGTCGCATGTACCCGAAAATAGTACCAATAAAAACTAAAACCCGTCTCGCAAAAAAAAAGCCCTTACACCACTTTTTTGACTGAAAAATAAAAAAAGTTACGGCTCAGAATATGGTGACACAAAAAATAAATTATTTTTATATAGAAGTGATTTTATTGTGCAAAACGCTGCAAAACATAAAAAACCTATATACATATGGTATCGCCGAAATCGTACCGACCCGAAGAATAAAGTAAAATTGTAATTTATAGCGCATTATGAACGCCGTAAGAAATAAAGAATTTAAAACACCAAAATCACTGTTTTTGGCCACCAAAGCTCTAAATAAAATGTAATAAAAAGTGATAAAAAATTTGCATCTACCAAAAAATGGTACCAATAAAAACTACAGCTCGTCCTGCCAAAAATAAGCCCTCACACCGCTCAATTAATGGAAAAATAAAAAAGTCATGGCGTTTGGAAGGCGGGGAGTGAAAAACGAAAATGGAAAAGCAAAAAAGGATCAGTCCTGCAAAGGCTAATTTAATTTCTATTAAAAAAATAAATTATTACCACTTGTGGGGTATTGTCGTACTCGGGAGAGATTACGTAACAAATTTAGGGCGACTTTTTCTCCTTTATCCCTTGTGAAAATGAAAAAATGCAACATTTTAGTGGACAAAAATGTTTATATTCATTTTCACCCCCTAATTCTACAAAATTCTGCAAAAGACCTGTGTGGTATAAATGCTTACTAAACCCCTAGAACAATTCCTTGAGGGGTCTAGTTTCCAAAATGGGGTCACTTTTGGGGTGTTTCCACTATTTTGTTCCCTCCAGGGGGTTGCAATCGCGACATGGCACTAAAAACCAATCCAGCAAAATCTGTGCTCCAAAATCCAAATGGTGCTCCCTCCCTTCTGAGCCCTGCTGTGGGTCCAAACATCAGTTTATTACCACATATGGGGTATTTCCGTAATCGGGAGAAGATGCTTTACAAATGTTGGGGTGAATTTTCTTCTTTATTCCTTGTAAATATTAAAAATGTCTGTTATTTCAAAAAAAAAGTAGATTTTCATTTTCACAGACTAACTCCACTAAATTCTGCAAAAAAACTGTGGGGTCAAAATACTAACTTTACCCCTAGAAAAATGCCTTGAGGGGTGTAGTTTCCAAAATGGGGTCACTTTTTGTTGGTTTCGACTGTTTAGGTACCACAAGACCTCTTCAAACCTGACATGGTGCCTAAAATATATTCCTTAAAAAAGGAGGCCACAAAATCCACCAGGTGCTCCTTTTACTTCTAAGGCCGGTGCTTCAGTCCATTAGGACACTAGGGCCACATGTTGGATATTTCTAAAATCTGCAGAATCCGGGCAATAAACATTGAGTTGTATTTCTCTGGTAAAACCTTCTGTGTTACAGTTTGTTTTTTTCATTAAAAATGAATTTCGGCAAAAAAAATGAAATTTGTAAATTTCACCTCTACTTTGCCTTAATTCCTGTGAAACGCCTAAAGGGTTAAAATACTTTCTGAATGTGGTTTTGAATACCTTGATGGGTGCAGTTTTCAAAATGGGGTGATTTATGGGGACTTTCTAATATAGAAGGCCCTCAAAGCCACTTCAGAACTGAACTGGTCCCTGAAAAAATGGCCTATTGAAATTTTCTTGAAAATATGAGAAATTGCTGCTAAAGTTCTAAGCCTCGTAACGTCCTAGAAAAATAAAAGTATGTGAAAAAAATTATGCAAACATAAAGTAGACATATGGGGGATGTTAACTAGTAACTATTTTGTGTGGTATTAGTATCTGTTTTACAAGCAAATAAATTTCAATTTAGAAAAATGCAAATTTTTGCTAAAATTTGAAGTTTTTCACAAAAATATTGAATTTATCGACCAAATTTTTTCACTAACATAAAGTACAATATGTCACGAGAAAACGATCTCAGAATCGCTTGGATAGGTAAAAGCATTCCGGAGTTATTACCACATAGATGATTTTTTCAAATCTGACGCATCACTTTGTGTCCACAAGGGGTTAATAGTTGAGCATCTGCACACCCATCACCCGACCTTGTTGTCAGTGAACTATGAGGTAGGGCCAGTCAATTAATTAAGAAATAACCAAAATTCAATGGCGTGGTATGCAAAATAGGGGGTGTGGCATGTAAAAATGAAGCGTGTCTTGTAAAAGAGGGCAAGGCCTAAATAGTTCATTAATCATAATCGAGCTTACGTGTGCAATTAATCGTGATTTTGATTTAGAGCATAATTGCCCAGCCCTAGTAGGAAGTCCCTTGTCAGTCCAGGGAGGAATCGGGAATCTCAAGGTAGATCTGTATACTTTTGTTTTTGAATATTGCTGGCATATGACGGAGTGATTGTATATGCTCTCTGTGTGTAGTATTGTCATCCTTGTGAAGCCGGACGTCCAATAGATGAGAAGAGATTAAAACCTCTGCTCATCTGAGGCCTGCGGGAATTCTGTATGACCAACTCACCAGAGGCTGTTTAAGTGACGGGTAACCACCCCCGCCCACGTTTTGGGGTATTATCTTTGCAGTTCCCAGGCTGAACCCGGTCCGGGCTTCTTGGGTCAGGGTGTGTTGTTCGTCCAGTACTGTACTAATACACGAAGAATACATTGTAATAGAAATAAAAGGATCCCCATTGCGGTTTGCATTCACCTATCTTTGTAACGATATATATGTAAGAAAGCTAGGCAGGAACGTAAAGCAGTGCAGTGTCTTATAGCCCAGGAACAGGTTCTGGTAATTTATCAGAACTGACAGATCTTACATAGCGGATTGATCAAGAACAGGGATCGCTACCCCTAGTATTTGATCGCTATGGGAAACTTGCCTACCAAGTCAGAAATAGAGCAGACTTAGGCTGGATTCACACGAGCATGTTACGTCCGTAATGGACGGAACGTATTTCGGCCGCAAGTCCCGGACCGAACACACTGCAGGGAGCTGGGCGCCAGGCGCTTTAAATTCTTTATTTCTTACAGCGTTCACCGTGCGCAATAAATTAAGTTTTACTTTATTCTGCCGGTCAGTACGATTACGCCGATACCATATGTGTATAGTTTTTTTTAAGTTTTGCAGCGTTTGCGCAATAAAATTACGTTTCTATAAAATAATTTATTTTCTGAGCCGTAACTTTTTTTAATTTTTTTGTCAAAAAAGCTGTGGGAGGTCTTGTTTTTTGCGGGACGGGTTGTAGTTTTTATTGGTACCATTTTGGGGTAAATGCGACTTTGTTCACTTTTTATTTTATATCTTGGGAGGGGTGGTGACCAAAAAATAGCGATGTTCACAGTTTTCCGTTTATTTTGTTTGCGGCGTTCACCGTGCGGAAAAATGAACATTATAGTTTCATAGTTTGTGTCGTTACGAACACGGTGATACCAAATATGTGCACTTTTTTTTAACGTTTTCATTTTTTCCCTATAATAAATTACTTATTATAGGAAAACAAAAACTTTTATTTTTACACTTTTATAAAACATTTTTATTAACTTTTTTTTTACTTTTCACGCTTTATTTTTTTGACCTGCAGCTCTGATCGCTGCTAGAATACATTACACTACCTAGGTAGTGTAATGTATTCCAACTGTCAGTGTGACGTCACAGTCACTCTGACAGTTGGTCTACGAGGATCAGCAGAGGCTGATCCTCATAGGCTTCCATACATGGCAGACCCGGGGGCCGTTGCCTTGCCTCCGAATGTCATCACAAGCATCAGCAGCCCCCACAATTGCATGGGGGCTGCTGATGTGCTCCCTACATGCGGAGATCGCAATCGAGCCCCGCATGTAACGGGTTAATTGCCGAAATCAGCTGATCTCCAAGTTCCCGATGCACACCTTGTCGCCGACAGTGTGCATCGTGAACGACACAGTGACTTCCTGTCACTGACATGAAGCCTATCAGGACCAGCCGAAGGTTGGTCCCGATGGGCTTCTGTCCATGGCAGACACGGAAGCCATTGTTTGGCTTCCGTTTGCCATACTAACTATCGGCAAACCCCGCGATTTCGGACCGGGGTCTGCCGATATGCTAGAAACCCCTAAAGTTCGGCAATTGCAACCGATCGCCGAATTTAAGTGGTTAATTCGCCGAAATCAGTGGCAAAGGACTGCTGGCCGGCAAGAGTGGAGTGTCAGCTGTCGGCAACAGTGTGCACCGGGAAAAACTCGTGCGAACAGTTACTTACTCGTGCGAATAGGGGTTAAAGGGCAACTAAATGTTTAAAAAACTTCTGACTTGTCATAGTTACATGTCAGAAGTTTGGATTGGTGGGGTCCGAGCACTGAGCCCCCCACCAATCGCTAAAACAAAGCATCTCAATATATATAAATATATATATATATATATATATATATATATATATATATATATATATATATGCACATACACACACTGGTGTATCATGCAGATTTACTGCAAAACCACGAGTTTGAGGTTTATTTATAACTTCCTGAGTTCATTTAAAATCCATCAACCAATCAGATAATTACAGCAGTAGGATATATATATATACGTCACTTAAACTGCTTCACTACGTCTAGACCATCACATGATATTATCTATCTTCTGTATTTCTCAGCACTAAATTTTGACATGCATAACAATGTCATAAATAACAACAATGTTTTCTTCTCTGTAGTATCTTAGGCTGCCATGTGCATCCTGATCTGCCTGGTGACTAGAATTATTTTCCTGATTTAAACCGCTTATTTCAAAACTGTTTGAAACACTTTTATACCATGAATGTTCTTTAATAGATAGTTATTTTGATAATTCCTTAATGACCAGCCTATTTTAAATCTTAATCACCAAGCTAGTTTTTGCCTTTTTTCCATAGTCTCATTCCAAGATCTATAACTTTTTATTTTTGCGTCGACATAGCTGTATAAGGACTTTTTTTTTTGCGGGACAAGTTCCATTTTTTAATAGCACCATTTTGGGTACATTTATTTTATTGATTAACTTTCATTTACTTATTTGGGCGGTAATAGAATAAAAAACACAGCAATTTCACTCCGATAGACCACTAGGGGGCCCAGAAACTGTAAGCGCTTTTCTGATTTATCTGGTCAATGGATGCAATCGACTCTAAGCTTTTACCTAGTCGCTATGTGACACTGTTTATCTGGCTTCTATATATAGCTAATTATTATGGCGCAATAAAGCCCAGTTCACCCAATGGTTTTTGGCGCTGATTTTGACGCATAAACTGCATCGGAATCGGCACCAAAAAAATCTCCAAATCTCCCTCCATTGATTTCAATGGGAGGTAGAGGTATTTTTTTTTTTTTCCCGGGTAGTTTTTGTCTCAGGCCAAAGGCGTGATGACTGACTTCGAGCGGTTACTCTACTGAACCTCCATTGGAATCAATGGTAGGCGGAAAAAAAGTGCTTTTTGTTTGAGCAGGTACCTAACTGCCCCACTCACTAGCTACAAAGTATTACCTAAAGTATTGAGGGTAATTTTTATAGACCTGCCTCATAGTGCCTGTTATTAATTTTGTTATTCCATTTATTAGGTTTGAAATGCCAACAGAAGAAAAAGTAATAGATGCTGAAACTGGTCGGGTGCGCCGTAAAGCCATGTTTAAAGGAGACCAAAATGAGAAATCTAATAAAGGAGGTGCTGATGAGGTAAATGAAACGGAGGAGGAGGAGGAGGATGATGACGACGACGACGACGACGACGACGACGAGGAGGAGGAAGAAGAAGAAGAAGAAGAGGATGATGATGATGAGGATGAAGAATCTGATTTGTCTGAAGAAGAAAGTGATTGTGAAGAAAAAGTTCAACATTCGAGCCAAAGAGCTGTTACAAAAATGAAAATAGAAGAGCAACATAAACCTAACACTTTGGAGATGCCAGTTTTTGCAGACAGCGATGATGATCTTGAGCAGAGTGGGGATGAAAGTGCTGAGGAAGATGAGAAGGAGGAAGAAGAGAAGGAGGAGGAGGAAGAAGAAGAGGAAGAGAGCAACAGTCATGAGAAAACTGTTGTAGTAAAGAAGACAGATACTTCTGTGAATCAGGCACCGAAGAGTAATGAAGGTAGAAAATCAACAGCAGTGTTGGATAATGTGAATTGCACTGGCATATCCTCCGATTACGAAGAAGTAGAAAATATGGATACAGATGAAGAGCCAGCTAAAGATGAAGAATCTGAGGGAACGTCTGAAGAGGACAGCGGTGATGAAGAAGACTTGCTAAAAGAAGATGAAGGCTTTATGGACGACAATAATGCCTCTGAAGACACAGCTGGTGAGTTACATAATGACTCCGGAATATCCTCTTAAAGAGGTATTCCCAGCTGTCAATGTTGTGGCATATCACTTGGGTTGGCTATGGGACCCCTGCTAATCACAGAAATGTAGGGACCACGATCCCTTTGGTTTATTGCCTGTACAGCGTGTGGCTAGGAGCATTGATATGCGTGGAATTTCTGTGACGGAGCAGCAGCACTCCACCAGCGCTGCCGCTCCTTCATTCTGAGGGTCGGTAGATGTCCTTGCAGGTGGTTCCCCACCAATTAGTAATTGATTGCATATCCTAGTAATGTGCAATCTCTTAGTATCATGGGAGAACCTATTTAAGCGGACTATACACAATACAATCTTCTCTCTTACTAAAACACAATTGACCTAATGTTCACGTAAATATTTCTGTGTAGAAAGCAATGACAATTGAACATCTGATAAAATGATCTGCTTTGATTATGTTGTTAAACTGATCACTTAAAACTGGCATTGGTTTCAAGCGAACATTTAATTTTTGTCTAATTTATATGAAAAAAATGATATTCATATGGTTTGGATGTATTAGATTTTTTGTATTGAATGTTTTCTACATTGATCATTTTCTAGGAGCTCTGAAGTGGAAGGAAGATCTGAAAAAGAAAGCTGCTGAGGTTTTCCTTCGACAGCAGGCGTCTGTTCCTAATCTCCGAAAACTTGTCTATGGAACAGGTGATGTCGTTTAAATAGTCTTCTACTATAGGCCAACAGAAACAAGCACAGGAAGAGTTCTCTCCTAGGATGGAGTGGCTAAACAGGCTATTTCTTATTGCTTCTCAAAAATCACTTACAAGGAAGATGCAGTTCTTAAAGTGATTGCACACTGTTTATGGTTTTAAAAATTATATGCAAATTGGTGTCTTTCGGTAGATGGCTTTATTTTTTTTTTAGTTATAGTTTAAGCTGCGTTAGGAAACTGCAATGATCAGGGTCTGAAGCAAATCTAAGATTTGAAAATGTGCATCCTGTCTCATCAGGGTTTTGCTTGTTCTAATTGGCTGCTGTTTATAAGCACTATAAGAAGTCAATATGCACAACCGCAGCAATATGTATGAAATTTGCGGTTTTTACGATTTGAATCCCCTCCAGCCAGGACGCGATGTCTATTCACAATCCTGACACTTCAGTAACATTTGTGTGGGACTTAATGACCGCAAGCGTGATCTCGCGAGATCACGCTTGCTGTCATTAAGTCCCACACAAACGTTACCAAAGTGTCAGGATTGTGAATAGACATCGCGTCCTGGCTGGTAGTGATGTCTATTCACTCTCAAGACGCTTCAGTAACGTTAATGTGTGAGTATGTGACTGCACGTCCTGATCCGGCAAGATCACTATGTGCTGAATAAATCAATGTAGAGAAGTGTATGACGCTGGTTGGTCACTGATTGGTCAGCGTCATACACTTCTCTGTACAACGCCCACATGGTCAGGAAGTAAAAACACGCCCAGTTGGCCATTAAGAAACTCATTAGCATAAATCTAAAATAGGTCATAACTCTAAAATAAACTTCTAAATAAAAAACACTTATCTACATGACAGCGCCGATCACATTAGTAGAAGATATACCACTTATAATGTGGTGATAGAGCCTCTTTAAGGCCCAAACTAGGCTGCGTCCTTAAGAGGTTAAAAAATAAAAATGGGCTCCAAGTTTTACATAGCTTTTAAGGCTTCAGCCACACTAATACGATCAGCTTATTAAAATTGCAATGTCTGTTTGGCTATTTAAAACATACCGACTCTTCAGAATTAGCTGTCGTGTATGAGGGGTAACACTATTTCTTGCCATTATATGACTTGTGGTCTGCATTTTTTAGCAGTTTTACCCTTTGCAGGCTCTACTATGAACCCCCTCCTCCCCTCTCCATAGACTACTTTAGGGAACTCTCCTAACTTGATCCCTCAGTAAGCTGGGAAGCCTGCCTAGTCTAAGACAAGTCGGCGAAAGCAGTAAACAATGTGCGAACAGTTTAGCAGGGATGAGTGGGGTAAGGAGCCTGATAAGTGGAGAAAGAGGGACTTTTCTCTAATAAGATATTTTACAGTTTCTTATAATTGCTTATACTACTGATAAGTGCAAAGTTTGTTCGAAGTGCACTACCTCTTAAACTAGAAATTGCCTGTCTAGCTTATTTATTAAACTTGAGTGCTTGTTCCTTGTTGCAATTTTTTTGCAGAAATTATTTTTATTTTAACTCTAAAATGTTGTACAATGTTAATTGTTTATTTCTTCATTCACTCTTCTTTTCTTCTTTCATGTAGTATTGTTATTCACACTGTAGTAATTTTGGATTGTTTCTCCCAGTATTTGAGAATGAGGGGTATGAAGATGACGATGACAATGAAGAAAAACTCGGTGGTCTGTTCCATGTCAGTCGTCCAGATAAGGAATCTAAGAGGGCGTCTAACGCACTAGACTGTTCGAAATTCACCGTTGAAAGTCTTCAAGACTGGGATGATGAGGAGGTATTTAGGAATAGAAGGTTAATGTATCCATCAGTCAAAAGTCCATTCTCCCTGGCACTGTCAGCACTGTTTGGACAATGCCTGAGAGTGTTGGGACATGCCATATTGACAATGGAATGGTAATGCCCAGTTGTCAGTTCATTCATACGTTTGTGAGAGCAATGATCAAGGAATGGTACAATGCAGAGTTCTAAGCAAAGATGCTCCAGATTTGTTATTTTAGGGGGAAGGCAAGTATTTACTAAAACAGACGTGTCAGGAGAGGTGAAATGTTTTATGACCCTGTTCTGTTTCTAATGGTCCGTGATGGTCTAGCTTTCTAGTAAGCATTTCTGTATACTGTAGATAAAACATAAATTCAAAATAACAACGTTTTTTTTAAGCTTGTCAAATTGCCGTGCACATAGACGGACAGTCGGGGCAAAGATGGATATAAAAAGTCTACGCACCCCTGTTAAAATGCCTGGTTTTTGTCTTAATACAAAATCAGTCCAAGATGAATCATTTCAGAACTTTTTCCACCTTTTAATTTCCCCTACAATCTGTACAATTGTATTGTAAAACAAGCTGAAAGCTTTTAGGGTGGAAAAAGAAAGAACAAAAATAATGCGGTTGCATAAATATTCACACCCTTAAACTAATACTTTTTTGAATTACCCTTTAACTTGTATGACAGCATTGTCTTTCTTTGTAGACGTCTATCAGCATGGCGCATATATATATATATATATATATATATATATACATATATATATATATACATACATACATATGCCCTGACTCTGGACTTGATATAACACAGTGGACCAACATTGTTGCTCAGTGTCCAAAGTCCTGTTTTCAGAAGGAAGTAAATTTTGCATTTCATTTGGATATCAAGGTCCCAGAGTCTGGAGGAAGAGTGGAGAGGTATCAATCCAAGTTGCCTGCGGTCCAGTGTGAAGTTTCCACAGTCAGTGATGGTTTGGGGAGCCATGTCATCTGCTGGTGTTGGTCCACTGTGTTATATCAAGTCCAGAGTCAGCGCAGTGTCTACCAGGAAATTTTCGAGCACTTCAGGCTTCCCTCTGCTGACAAGCTTTATGGAGATGCTGATTTAGTGTGAAGGGTCCATGAAAAATAATGACATGTCCTATTTTTTTGCACTTCACACATCCCTCCATAGACTCTAGTTTACCTCGGACGTGAGAAACTGCAGTTTTTCACGTCAGAGGTTGGCTACGTTCATGTGAATGTAGCCTTAGGCTTCCATGACAATAAGCGGAGTATCCCCCATCTGGGACCCCCAGCAAACCTCTGTAATCTGTGAGGAAACGGAAAGTGTTCGGTCTTCTTGCAGCACCACCACAGGGGAAATTTAGCGTTACACAATGCCCATTCATATAAATGGGTTGTCTGTGTAATGCATGACAGGACTAGTCTTCCAGAGTAAAGGGGGAATTACACAGGAGAATTATCGGGCAGACTAGCGTTAATATAACGCCCGTTGCTGATTATTGCTCTGTGTAAATGGGAACGATCAGCAGATGAACGAGCAAACGCTCGATCTGCTGGTCGTATAGTTTCAAAAAAAGTTAAACATTATTGTTGTCTGTCTAAACAGAGAGATGCGCTTCCGACATGATAATTTATGGGGACGAGCTATCGGAGTAACGACCGCTCGTCCCCATCCATAGCTCCGTGTGACAGGAGCAAGCGAGTGCCGATCAACGATGTGTCGTTGATCGGCGCTCGCTGCACCGGCCGTTTACCGGCTGGTGTATCTTTGCAATCGCTCCCTGCCCAAGAGATAGGGATCCTGAACATGGCACCCCCCCTCTATCTCAGTATTTCCTAATCGGGTTTATGAAAATAGTTTTTTAAACTGACCAACACCCCTGTTAATATCTCCCCATATTTTCTTGTGTAAACAGATAGAAATGACGTCTAATATAATAATGTAATGTATGATCAGCCTTGTATACATTAATATCCTGATTAATCCAATTGCATCTTTTATGAAAGTCACAATTAGGATTTTTTTTTCAGGTTATGGACTGCATTCGAGATTGCTTTGTGACTGGAAAATGGGAAGCAGATAAAGATGCTGAGAAGCTGCTACAGGAAGATGGTAAACATGGATTCTATTCTGTTGAAGTGCTCTTTCTAACTGGTTAACGCACGCTCTATGATCCGTGTACTGTTTGAGTGATTTGTGGTAAATATGAACCAATGGGGTTAATTGTTGGGTGCCAATGTATTTTTAGAGGAGCTGTATGGTGACTTTGAAGATCTGGAGACAGGGAAGATGCAGAAAGGCAAACCCGAGTCTCAGGAAGAGGAGGTAATGGATATGTAACCCAAGGTTGTATTACAGTCATTCAGTATATACCTTTTTCTGGGCCAAATTTTGTGCCGGGCAATTCATGCGTTGGCTGTGTCACAAAACCATAAGTCATGTTGGCTAAAAAATTTAAAATGTTTATCCGTCACTGCTCAGCAAGGTGGTGTGAACTCGGCCCCACAGGGTCTTGTTGCTGCCTCATAAAGATTTGTCTAGGCCTAGTTTATCCGGTCTTGCCCTAATATATTTCATTTACAGTCTGAAGGGGAGGATGAGGAGAAAGATGAAGCAAACGCAGATAATGCTGCTCCAGCAGAGGCAGACGAGTCAAAGCAGCGCCTAGTGAAGAAGAGAAATCTCAAGGAACGCTTTGACATGGAGTATGATGATGGAGATGCTGATGCCACATATTTTGATGATTTAAAAGAAGAAATGCAGAAGCAAGCAGAGGTTGGTGTTTACAATAACACTTTTTATTAAAAGTACGATAGTAGGTTTTTTTGTTTAGGAAAAAAATACTATTTCCTTTCTCCGAGGACAGCACCATCAGAGAGGCCCTAGCGGCAGGAATCCTGTATATAAAAAGAGACGCCTCCACATATCTTGTAGGCTAGGGGTCTCCCAGGCTGCTAAGGGACCAGAAGCTGTGGTACCCTCAGGAGTCTCAGCAGCCTGTGAGGTCCTATGAGGCATCTAATCCACTTATAATCAGCCTAACAAGAGTTATACAAACCCAAATACTGAATGCATGAATATATTAAAATATACATTTTATTGAATACATTTAAAATCGACATAAACGTAAGATAAAGATATAGAACAACATTAATGAACAACCTACAAATGGTGTAAACAGGGGTCCCTTTTATACAAGCAGACAACCTAAACACGAACCACAAGGGAATACAGAAAACCCCCTAGAAAAATATGCAAAAATATATGCAAAAGTAGAAAGTCTTTATTGAAGAGAATACACAATGACATACTACGGAATAAAAAGGATGGAACATCCCTTTTCCCATCCCTTGGTTGAACTTGATGGACATGTGTCTTTTTTTCAACCGTACGAACTATGTATATACAGAGATACAGACACTGAGGTCAAAAGTATAAGACCATAGCCAAACAGTCAACCAACCGTCGGTGGCCGGGAACCACTCACATAGCTATTGATTCTATCGTTAAAACGGAAACCTGCCGGAATGGTGACGAACGGAAACCATTTGCAATGTTTCCGTCACCATTGATATCAATGGTGACTGAAACGGAAGCTGTGGTTTCACTTTTCGTTGTGGGGTTCATCCGACGGAAAGCGAACGGTGATGTGAACAGGCCCTAATATATATAAAGATAGAACAACATTAAGCCAGTGTGGGCTAAATAAACAAAAAATACATCAAGCTAAATATTTGAGGTGCGTAATCAAGTTAGTCTGTAGCGTCCCTATCACAAAAGTTACTTCTAGGTGGCCACAAGAGACATAAGTTCCCTACAAGTGGAAACTGAGGCAATAAATGTATCCACTAAATAGCAAAAGCAGTGCAAAATGAGATGTATCTTCCTATATCCTACCATAAGGTTACCAGAGTGACACGTACCATCGCACATTGCTTGTATACTGGCTTCATGTTGTTCTATATCTTTATCTTCTGTTTATGTAGATTTTAAATGTATTCAATAAAATGTATACCTTTTTAATATATTCATGAATTCAGTATTTTGGTTTGCATGACTCCTGCTAGGCTGATTTCTTAGTTGATTATATGCGTGTGGCGTTTGTACCACGTTCAAATGCTTTTGGACCTTATATAAGATAGTTCCTACGATGGGTCTGGCTGGCCCTGATTTCTTGGGGCCTCTGCTCTCTGTTACAGATGACCCAGGGCTCGCGCGCGGTGATCAGCATACTCCTGATTTCTTGGGGCCTCTGCTCTCTGTTACAGATGACCCAGGGCTTGCGCGCGGTGATCAGGATACTTCTGATTTCTTGTGGCCTCTGCTCTCTGTTACAGATGACTCAGGGCTCGCGCGCGGTGATCAGCATACTCCTGATTTCTTGGGGCCTCTGCTCTCTGTTACAGATGACCCAGGGCTTGCGCGCGGTGATCAGGATACTTCTGATTTCTTGTGGCCTCTGCTCTCTGTTACAGATGACCCAGGGCTCGCGCGCGGTGATCAGCATACTCCTGATTTCTTGGGGCCTCTGCTCTCTGTTACAGATGACCCAGGGCTTGCGCGCGGTGATCAGGATACTTCTGATTTCTTGTGGCCTCTGCTCTCTGTTACAGATGACCCAGGGCTCGCGCGCGGTGATCAGCATACTCCTGATTTCTTGGGGCCTCTGCTCTCTGTTACAGATGACCCAGGGCTTGCGCGTGGTTATCAGGATACTTCTGATTTCTTGGGGCCTCTGCTCTCTGTTACAGATGACCCAGGGCTTGCGCGCGGTGATCAGGATACTCCTGATTTCTTGTGGCCTCTGCTCTCTGTTACAGATGACCCAGGACTCGCGTGCAGTGATCAGGATACTCCTGATTGCTTGTGGCCTCTGCTCTCTGTTACAGATGACCCAGGACTTGCGTGCAGTGATCAGGATACTCTTGATTTCCATTGCCTAGTTCTGCCTGCCAGCTTGTTGCCTGGGGTTCCTCTATAGACGCTGTGGAAGAGCGGAAGTGTCATGAGATGCTGCGTGCTATGGTCACAATGGTGCTGGGCATATTACCTTAGTTTATAGGGAGCAAGCTAGACCCAGGCAGCAACCATGGAGGTTCCCCAGCGTTTGTTTTGCCTAGCAGCCCACTGTGACTGCCTCTCCTCAATGCCCACTTTCTATGATGGATGCGTGAAACATAACGCCACTTTTTTAAAATGTTTGCACGGAGATGGTTTTTTCACATCCCCTATAGTTACTAATTTATTGAGTTCGTTTTTCTAGATGAATCGTGCAGAATTTGAAGACCAAGATGACGAGATGCGTGTGCAGTATGAAGGTTTCAGGCCTGGCATGTACCTCCGAATGGAGATTGAAAGTGTCCCCTGTGAGTTTGTCCTCAACTTTGACCCTCACTACCCAGTGATTCTTGGTGGACTTGGCAACAGCGAGGGAAATGTTGGCTATATCCAGGTAAATTGCTTAAGAAGGTTCAAGTGGAACAGTCCGTATAATATGCTGCCCTAATTAAGAATATGCCGACTCATGTTAATAAATCCAGCATATGATGAATTCAACTCAACTGCCCAGCAAAAGGAGATAAGATAAGGCCTTAGATCACCTTTAAATGTCTTTTGTCTCTCTCTAGATGCGGCTTAAGAAGCATCGTTGGCATAAGAGGATATTGAAGACGCGAGACCCCCTCATATTTTCACTGGGCTGGAGAAGATTCCAGACTGTTCCACTTTATTATATTGAGGATCATAATGGACGACACCGGCTTCTGAAATATTCCCCTGAGCACATGCATTGTGGAGCCACTATTTGGGGTGAGTGTCTAAGCCTTTATCTACATTGGACTGCCAGGAAATCTGGGTCGACCATATACTTGCAATATTGCCAATTGCATACACTTAAAGATGATAATCATCGGTATCTCTAGTCACTTAAAACGTCATCTCTTCTGCTAAAGTTTACAACTGACATCGGGAGACGCTTCAGCAAAGATTTTACATTCGCTTGTACACCCAATGTTAATCAAAGGTGGCTCTTCACTTTAAAGTGTACCTACACTTTCAGATGGCTTTTCAGAATTATATGTGTACATATAATAACATATAATAATACTATTTTTTTATTTATTTTACTATCTATATGTCTACACACAATAACACTATTTCTGGACATTATATGACTTGTAGCCTGCATTTTTTATTTGCAGTTTTCCCCTCTGCAAGCTCTATCTGTAATTGTCCGTTTTCTCTGAGGTAGTGGGTGGAGTCTAACCGCTATCATGTCTCCTATACACTGCACACACAGAAGGGAGAATCCTGCTCCTATCTCTTTCTATGACATATATAGGAGCCTCACAGCAGGGAGATTATACAGCAGTGTAGCTGAGACTCCATCACTGGGGTGACAGAAATCTTACCAGGAAGTTGCTGCAGCATCTGTGGGTCTTTCTCCTCTCTCTCTCACTCGGCGCTTTCTCTCCTCCATCCCCCTCCCCTCTCCATAGACTTCTATGGACAGCTGTAACATGATCCCTCAGTGAGCTGAGAGTCCATCTTGAAAGCAGTAAATTCAGTGTGTGAACAGTTTAGGTGGGAGGCGGGGAGGGAAAGGAGGCTAATAAGTAGAGAGAGAGACATTTTTCTCTAATAAGATATATTACAAAGTTTCTTATAATCACCTATACTATTGATTTTGTGCAACGTTTGTTCAAAGTGCAGAGCCTAAATACTTGGTCAGTGTGGCTAATTATTTTTTTTTCTATAGGACCCATCATTCCTCAAGGAACAGGCTTCCTGGCTGTTCAGTCTGTTAATAGCACCACAGTAAGTGAATATTTGTAGAAGCTCCTTAATGTAGATTTTCTGGTAACAGTAAAGTACATGTAAAATTGAAAAATATTTTATCTTCAAGAGGCATTCCCATTTCACCTCTTCACTAAACATGTTCCTAGAAAGCCAAAATCTACTACTGCTCTTCCCTTACTCAGACCTGCCCTTACAAACCACAGACCATTTCTGTGACACACAACGGTAATCCGTACCTCGTGCCCCACTCCCTGCTCAAGAATTACATATGTCCTATCTGTCCCTGTCTTTCTCCCTAACTACTGTATATAGATGAGTCTCTCGCAATGTGCCCACTCTGAGTGCAGCAGTATAGGACTGGTCCACAGAATTTGGTCTTCCCGGCTTAGCTAAACGAAATAGTTGAAGGATCCATCCACACATCACGGCATTGTAAGTCATGTACAGTTGTGCTCACTCCCTCATCAACATAAAAGAACTTTGTCGAGCAGACAATGATCCAACTTTTTAGGTCCTTTAAACCGCTTCTGCATCACAACTTGTTTCATGATCCCCTCCTGTGTCCCGGCTATGACTAGTAATGCTCCGTTCTTCTCTGTCACCAGTGGGGTATTAGTGCGGAGGTGGCTGAACTGATCTAAGTAGTCGGATCCTCGTCTACTGGCAAAGTTCTTTTATGTTGAGGGGATGAGCAAAACTGTACATGAATTACAATGCCTTGATGTGTGGAAGCGTCCTCACAACTATTTGGTTTTGCTTAGCCACTTACACAACACACAGCAGCAGTATAGGATGGATCCAGGGCAGTGTACATTCTCGAAAGCCATCCTATTCACTTCTCAGCATGCGAGAGGTGATCTGAAGCTAGCGCACATGCTCTCCAAATGCATGCACCTGAGAACCCGGTAGAAGGGAACAGGATCAACTGCAAACCGAGGCCTCCTCTGCAGGAAATAAACTCTGAAAAGGACCTGGAGAAACAATCTACTGAACGGTACAGAATTAAAAAAATAGGACCAATGAGATGGAAATACAGCTTTAACCCCTTTCCGCCGCAGCCATTTTTTTCGATTTTCACTTTATAGTTTTTCCTCCCCACCTTCCAAAAGCCATAACTTTTTTTATTTTTATGTCAAAATTGCCTAATGAGGGCTTGTTTTTTTGCGGGACGAGTTGTAGATTTTCACGGCCCCATTTATTGTACCATATAATGAAGTGGGAACTGGAAAATAAATATTTGTGGGGAGGAATAGGAAAAAAACTGCAATTCCTCAATCATTTGGGGAGTTTTTGTTTTTACGGCGTTCACCGTGTGGTAGAAACGGCCTGTTAACTTTATTCTGCGGGTCAATACAATTACACTGATACTAAATTTTATATTTTTCTTTGTTTTACTACTTTTACAAGGTAAAAACTGATTGTTAAAAATATAATTTGAGTTTTGTTGCCATATTCTGAGAGCCATAACAATGCAAATTAGGCCCCAAAGTTGTGACATTCTGCAGGAAAAAGGGCAAGAGATCCCCTGAGATTTCTGCTGCACAAGTTCCCAGGTAATTAAGGTTTAAGGGATGGGAGGTAACACCTAACCTTTCAAAAATTGAATGTTAACTTTATGCCCCTATTTACACTTTGATATGTTAGTCTCTGTCACCACATTATAAGTGCCCTGTCTCCTACATACGGAGATCGGCGCTATAATGTAGGTGACAGTAATGCTTTTTGTTTATAAAAACAATCTATATTAAACCACTTTATGAGTGATTTTTAGCTTTATTCTAATGAGTTTCTTAATGCCCAAGTGGGCGTGTTTTTACTTCCTGACCATGTGGGCGTTGTACAGAGGAGTGCATGACGCTGACCAATCAGTCACCAATCAGCCTCATACACTTCTCTCCATTCATTTACACTGCACTAGCGATATAGTTATAGCACTATGTGCAGCCACATACACACAAACTAACATTACTGTAGTGTCCTGATAATTAATATGCATCACTACCAGCCTGGACGTCATGTGTATTCAGAATCCTGACACTTCTGACTCTTTTCTGTGAGATTCCAGCAAGGCAAGCGTAATCTCATTTGAAATGACAGGTTACGTCGTAATCTCGCGAGATTACGCTTGCCTTGCTGGAGTCTCACAGAAAAGAGTCAGAAGTGTCAGGATTCTGAGTACACATGACGTCCAGGCTGGATGGTCATGTGTATTCATTATCAGGACACTGTAGTAATGTTAGGGTTTGTGTATGTAGCTGCACATAGTGATATAACTATATCGCTAGTGCGGTGTAAATGAATGGAGAGGAGTGTATGACGCTGATTGGTCAGCGTCATACACTCCTCTGTACAACACCCACTTGGTCTAAAGTAAAAACACGCCCACTTGGGCATTAAGAAACTCATTAGCATAAATCTAAAATTGCTAATAAAGTGGTGAAAATAGATCGTTTTTCAAAATAAAAAGCATTACTGTCACCTACATTACAGCGCCGATCTCCTTATGTAGGAGACAGGGCACTTATAATGTGGTGACAGAGCCTCTTTAACTATTAGGGCCTTTATGCGTCTATTACATTTAGATAATTTGCATACTCACAGGCTTTTCTTATTATTCTCTCATAGGCAGACTTTCGCATTGCTGCTACAGGTGTTGTGCTAGACCTGGACAAATCCATCACAGTAGTGAAGAAGTTAAAACTGATAGGTTACCCCTGCAAAATCTACAAGAATACAGCCTTTATTAAGGTACCTGTTTTTTTGCACTATTTTTATTTTATTTTTTTCCCTTCTACACAATATCTGTTGTAAATAGATGGATACCAGTGTAATTTGGGGTAAATAGAAATAAACACTGCAGTGAAATAAGCTTTTCACATCCACGTTCCTCATACATACGCCCAGTGATTTGTATACTTCTCTTAAACTCTGCCTCCAGGGAATGTTTTCTTCTGTCTTGGAAGTGGCCAAGTTTGAAGGCGCATCATTGAGAACAGTTAGTGGCATCCGCGGGCAGATCAAGAAAGCCTTACGAATGCCGGAAGGGGGCTTCAGAGCAACGTTTGAGGACAAACTCTTAATGAGCGGTGAGTTTCTAAACCTTCAGGTGGTGCGTCTGTGTCTCGAAAAAGCACAAGTAAGCGTGAAGGCCTAGGCAGGTGGTCGTATTTTGTCCCATGTGCAACCTCCAAGTTGGACAGAGCCGTAATAAAGAATCTGTAGGCTTCTATGGGGCCCTGATGTACCTCCTTGCCTGCGATTTCAGACAGGCATAACGAATCTGACAGAAAATTATGGTGTCATGTTCTATGGAACGCTGTATTATGAAGGTATTTTTGGCTTCTTGGGGGAGAATATCTCCATCATGGCCCCCATGGAGCACCATACAGCAGCATATTGGGTACATAGCTCCAGGGAAATCCTATTGCCACCGATCAGCTATCTGCAAACGGCTCTGTCTTCGTGCATGAGTTCTTAATTGAAGGTTTGCATTTGGTAAATTGTTGCTCGTATATTAGTGAATTGCATTACCGCCGAGAGCAGCACGGGGAAAATCTGATTCCTTTCTCTTGCTGTTCGGTCAGCACAATTCATACTTTTTTTTTTACTGGTTACTTTTGTTAGGCTGAAAAGTAGTTCTGAGCTATTCCCACTCACACAGCATGTCCGAGATCTGTCAGTAAAAAGCTTTGCATCTGTGTCAGACATGATCGGGAAGGGTTTTTCAGCCTCGAAGTGGAAATAGGTTTCTGTTGATTGTCAATAAGCAGAGAGCCTGAATATGGCGAGGAATTCAGGCACAAAGTTGATCAGGAAGGTGTATGACTTTTCACGATATAGTGAATAAGCTTTTATTCACATATAGCTCGAATGTCCCTATAAAGTTTTGTAGCAAGCCCACTGTAAGGCTGCTGTGGTACAGTTTTTCAGCCAGAATGTCCACTTTTTTTTTTTTTTTTTATAAACGTGCAGTTTTCAGCAAGCCAAAAAAACATATACCCTTTGACGTCCTACAGACCGGCCTCCTGGGATGACCTTTAATCCCATGTGACCGCTGCAGCCTGTGATTGGCTGAAGTGGTCACATGGGATGAAAAGTCATCCCAGGAGGCCAGCCTGGACGAACAAGCACAGAATTCTGGGTAAGTAGGATTTCTTTTTTTTTTTTTTACGAGTTGCGATTTTTGCGGCTGAATCGCTTTTCCGCCGCAAAAAAGTACGCAACATCTGCTTTGTACTGCGGGTATTACCTCCCCATTGAATTCAAAAGTACAATTGACATACTGCGGAATAAAAAACTCCACCGCAGGTCAATTTCTGAGCAGTTTTTCCGCTCATCATTTACGCAGCGTGTGGATGAGATTTGTTCTCGCCCGCTCTGCTGCTACTTTATTATGTTGTGGATTTTCTACAACTAAATCCGTTGCGGAAAATCGGCAGTATTTGCACTACGTGTGAACATACCCTTATAGTATGTTGGTTTCCTTCATCCCTGTAATATTTATCCAATACACGTCTTGTGGTTCCTTTTTAGATATTGTGTTTCTGCGCACCTGGTACCCGGTTACTGTGCCCACCTTCTATAACCCAGTGACATCACTGTTAAAACCTGTGGGTCAAAAGGAGACATGGACTGGTATGAAAACTGTGGGGCAATTGCGGTATGAGCTTGGCATCAAACAGAAGCCACGTAAAGATTCTGCCTACAAGGTACTTTCAATATATCTAGTAAACAATGCTTGGAGACAGGAGTTATTTGTGGTCTTCATTACTAATAGACTTTTTTTGTGTAAACCTACATTGTTCTTCCTTAACAGCCCATTCTGAGGAAAGAGAGACACTTTAATCCAATCCACATTCCCAAAGCCTTACAGAAAGCACTACCATTTAAGAGTAAGCCCAAGAAAACCGAAAAGAAGGATAAGGTGACCAGAGACAAGGTGCGGCCGGCAGTTATCCGGGAGCCTCATGAGAAGCAGGTAAGTGCAGTGACTCCTGTTTTAGCTGGACTGTAACCTGCTATTCTTCTAGGTGTCCCAGAAAATGTTCAAATTTCCTTCTCCCTTCTCTAAATCCCATGACCGGATGACGACTGGCTGCTAAAGGATCCTTCCCCCACTTCTCCCTACAAGCTTACAGTGGCCTACATTGCAATAAGGCTCCCATGTAAAAAAATAATGATTGTATATAGCGCGATATACATTTATTTACTGGATGCCGCTATAGAATAGCAGAGTGCGCTAATCCACTCAGCGGGGAAAAAATATTCCAGCCCACAATGTACAAGTACAATGTACAAGCAGCCGAACATCAAAAACTTCTCCAAACAAAATAAAGCGCCCAGAAATCATACTGGACACAAAGTTAAGAACTTCCTGTTCAGAATTGGATAACTCCGCCAGCAGTGCACCAGATTGAGTTATTTTCTACTCCATTCGCACACTCAGAAAAATATCTAAACGCAATAAGACTTTGTTCCCACGAGCGTGTCCAAAAAACAGACCGTATTTCATGTCAGTGTGCCATCAGTGTGCTTTGCGTTCTGCATCATTGTGCTTTGCGTGTGGCATCCGTTTTTCACGTCCATGATTGTCCTCGGTAAGCACTTCCTTATTTTATTTCTCTGAATTTCTTCAGCAACTGATACGTGAGACATGGACATCACACTGATGTCGTCCGTGTGCTGTCTGTTTTTCGTTCACCCACTGACTTCAATGGGCGACAAGGTCCGCAAAAATGGACCTAAATAGGACATGCAGTGATTTTCTCGCAACGGACGTTTGCTGCATGAAAAATCACGCATGTCTGAATGCCTTATTGACTTGCATGTGCAGTGAGTTATTTGCATGGACAGCACATGCTCGTCTGAATGAGCCCTAATGAACGCACAGTAGATTTTGCAATCCAAAGCATGTTAATTATTGCCGTGGATTCTGCACTGAAAAGCCTGCGGGCTAATTCCAGTGTGGATCCGGTGGCCAATCCACAGCAGAAATCAAAGTTTCAGCAGCAGATTCTCTCAAATAAAATCCATGGCCTTATTTTTCAGTACAATATCAACACATTTCTCCAAATCCGTAAATAAAAATGGTGAGATGAACAGGCATTTGTAGTTGTGGTAATTGTTCCGGGGAATTGTATGCGTGGTGGAAAAGTGTGAGGGCCGAAGAGCACCATAAACCCCAAACGTGTTGAAACCTAACGCGCCATTTCTGGTTTCTATCTATATAATTTTCTCAGAGTGAGGTGGTATTGACCACAATCTACCACTAAGACGGGCTCCCGTCCATCTTATGGCTATAGCTAATTTACTTGTGAAGTGGAGTAGTAGCAGTAAAAAAATAGAGCCAACGATTAGGACGTGCCGCTCATTCTGAGGAATTGAGACATTAATTGAAAGGGGCTTGTTCGAAATGATAGCAGTGAGGAGTTAAATTGGCGAAGTCATTAATTCTGTGGAATAACAGGTGTCAAGTTTGGCCCCTATTGTAGGTAGGAGGGTGGCAAATGTTGGGTGTATTGCATTTCCTTCTGAAATACTGGGGAAAATGACATTGTTCTGATGAAAAACTTACTTTGATTAAAAAAATTGATTGGAGAGTGAAAAACATATAGAGAAGTGCAGCAAAATTATAGGTTGCTGAGCTAAAATTATCTGAAATGCCTTTAAGTGGCAACCGAAACCTGAAATGTGCGGAAACCTGCAGGGAACTACTGTTCGAATGGATTGAAGAATAGCCAAAATGGCAAAGGCTCAGCCAATGATCACCTCCAGAATGATCAAAGATGATCTGAAGTTACCAGTGAGTTCTGCTACAGTCAGAAGACCATTAAGTGAAGTCTAGTTACCAGCAAGAACCCCCCGCAATGTCCCGTTAAAAAAACTAAAAAAAAACTTGTACTGAATAGGTTAGAATTTGCCAAGGAACGCATTGACTGGCCCAAAGAGAAATGATGCAACATTTTGTGGACTGATGGAAGTACAATTGTTCATTTTGGGTCTGGCAGCCACAGACCGTATGTCAGACGACCCCCGAGCATTTGATACAAGCCACAGTAAACTGTGAAGACAGTAAAGCATGGTGCTGCAAAAATCATGATATGGGGATGTTTCTCATAACATGGTGTTGTGCCTATTTATTGCATACAAGGGATCATGGATCAGTTTGACTATATCAAAATAATTGAGATCATGTTGCCCTATGCCGAAGAAGAAATGCCCTTGAAATGGGTGTTTCAACACGACAAGGACCCAAATTACACCAGTAGGCGAACAACATCTTGGTTACAGACAAACAGGATTGAGGTAATGGAGTGGCCTGCCCCATCCCCCGACCTCAATCCCATAGAGAACTTGTGGGGTGACATCAAAAATACAGTTTATCAGCTAAAACCCAAAAATGTAGAAGAACTGTGGAATGTAGTCCAATCTTTCTGGACTGGAATACCTTCTCAAAGGGGACAGAAGCTGGTCGACTCCATGCAACACAGATGTCAAGCGGTTCTCAGAAACAATGGTTATGCCACCAAACATTAGTTCCGTAAAGTGAAATCTGAAACATTTTTTCATACATTACTTTTTTGAGCTTTTAAAGAAAAATGCTGGTACTGCTATTTTTTTTAACAAATTATAACCTTTATATATATCCCGAGCATATATCTATAGCATAAGACAAAAGAATTATAGTCATAAAACCAATATTGTCTAATGAAACTAATCAATAATAAATAACTAAAAAAATTATATAAAAATAAACTTTATTAGTCCCCTTTCTGAGGACAAAGATATCCCCCTACAATTATTAGACATAGTACAAAAACTGTTAAAAAACATAAGTAAAAACGGTCTCCGGTGAAAACAAGTCACATCATTCAAAAAGTCAATGCCAAAGTCACTACTGTAGTATTTAACTAATAGCACAACAGGAGGCAGGAAATACCTAGGATTATCCTACTATTTGTACCTTGGTTCCAAACAATCAAGTGGCAAATTACAAAAGTAAAAGGTGTTGATGAGACTAATTAGTTACCTGTGGTGGACATGGTGGCAGATGGAGGATGCACCTGAGGAGACACCTTGACGCGCGTTTCGCAACCTACGTCAGGAACAGCCTAATAATAATCCTTTTTCTTTTATGTAAAGGATTAACACAAACTGGATAAATGTTGTTGCTGTTTTGATTTGAAATTGAATGTGTAGGGTTTCCAGTGCATTTGCATTTAGGCAAAGAAAGATATTAGAATGATTTTGCGCTTTATTTGTTCTTTGTTTTTTTTTAACTTTCTGCTATTTTTTTTCTTTTTTAACACTACTGTACTTCTAACATTAATAGAACAGGAGCTTTGAGGACCTCCATCAGTTTACCAATAATGTTTACCCAAAATTTCTGAATTGAGGGGAATAATCACATAAGTTGGTGAAAATCTGCTCTATTGCACATGGCAAAAATTCTGTCAACCTACCGATCTTTTATGCAGTCTTACTGCTGCCAAGTTACACTGATGGATTATGAATAATTGTATAAGTTTGATTTTTGCGGCAAGGGATAAATACACTCCTCAACATTGAAATTGCTGCACCAAGAAGGAATAGTTTCGGAATTGTGGAAATTACAGGATCAATAGACATGCAAATGATAAAAAAAATGGAAACAAAATATTTCCAACATCTTGATTTATTCAGTATTGAGTGAGAGCCACGCGCAGAAATACACACACTTACGCGCCTTGGCATGCTTTCAATAAGGTCATTAATGGTTGTCTGATTCATGTTATGCCACACTAAATGCATTTGGGTACGCAAATCATCAAGATTGCCTGCTGGCAGCTCCCTTTTCAATTGCCGACCAATCACGTCCCAGATGTGCTTGATGGGAGATAAGTTCAGAGACGCTGCAGGCCATGGTAGCACGTTTAGGCCATTCAGGCTGCCTACAGAAACACAAGCAACGTGCGGCCTGGCGTTGTTCTGTTGAAAAACTGCTTCTGGGACACTGGAGAAATGGCTGTACCACTGGTTCCACAACCAAATCAATGTAACACCGAGCTGTTAGTGTACCTGAAATGAAGACTAGAGCGGTTCGGCTACTGTACATTATGCCACCCCACACCATAGTCCCAGGAGTAGGACCGCTGTGACGTTCCCATGTGAAGGTCTTTTCATGGCTTTGCCCACGTGGTCTCCAGACCAATTTTTCGGCTATCCTTGCATTCGAGACAAAAGCGGGACTCATCGCTGAAGAAGATAGACCTTTCTGTGCACCATCATGGTCTTTAAGAGCGGTGGCGTGTGTGGTCAATGGAACACCTGTAGCTGGACGTCTGGCTCGTAGCCCAATGTCGTGCAAAGGCATTCTTATGGTTTGTGTCGACACTGGTTGCCACCCTAGGCTTGGGATGTGACGTCACATTTCACTTGCAGTACAGAATGGATCACTACGCTCCATTCTTCCTATAAGAAAATCGGTCCGTGCAGAGGTTCGCTTCTGCCCACCTCTTGCTGTCATACCGTTCAGTGTTGTTCTCCCAAAGTCTAGGACACGCAACGTTGAACATTGCTGATGACATCACAGCCTAGGTGGGTAGTGATCTTCCGGAGGGATAAACCAGGGTCTCTCAGTTTAAGAATTCTGTCCCTCTTAGTTTACAAGTGGCGATAACTGGCGCGTCATCACTCAATCATCCCACACCACTTGATCCGATTTTTGAGGTTTCATGTCGCTAAAAAACGTTGCTTTTTATCTGGCTTTTATGCTTCTCCCACATGCCGCAGATTGGAGCTAGGCACTTGGAAATTTGATAATATGCAGATCTTAGTGACGTCTGCTACTTCCTCAATTTGCATAACCTTACAGCCTGCCCTTCTTGGTTTTGCAATTTCAATGTTGGAGTGTATAAATGGGACCAGACCCTCACTACTCCTGTGCACTCATTGTGTCTCCATTTATCTTCCACTGCTAATTCAGTTCCTGTAGCTCTATAGTAATGAGATGTGTTAGGCTTCGTTCACATCTGCCTCGGGACTCTGTTCATGAATTCCGTTGGACCTTTCCGTCCGGAACGGAATCCAAAAGGAAACCATACGTTTCCGTTTGCATCACCATAGATTTCAATGGTGACAGATCCGGTGCAAATAGTTTTCGTTTGTCGCTGTTGTGCAACGGTTCCGTCTTTTTGACGGAATCATTACAGTAGGTGACTTCGCTCGCTATTCATTCCATTAATTAAAACGACGGAACCCTTACACAACGGTATCAAACTGAAAACATTTGCACCGGATCCGTCACAATTGAAATCAATGGTAATGCAAACGGAAATGTATGATTTTAGTTTGTTTCAATTTGGATTCAGTTCATGGGTTCCCATGACGGAAAGCTCAGATGGAACCCATGAACTGAGTCCCGACGCAGATGTGAATGAACCTAAATAATGCTGAAATTTTCCTCTCGGCCCCTACTGCTGGCATAGGCATAGATAAGAGTATGGGGGTTATCAAATTGTGATCTAAGTTTCTAAACACACTATCTGAGTACATCTGTTCCAATCTAGCCACACTGTATTATCCAAAATCTGGTGTTTTACGACTCTAGTAAGGGGTGAATCACCAGATTATGCCATAAGGGTGTTTCTTTAATGTTCGGTTCAGTGTTTTATTAGATAGTTGTAGTGGGCACTATGTCTGGTCACTAAGCGGTCTCTCAACTAAAGAATTTGGCTAACAAGTAATAAATGTGTGAATGATCTTTTCCCCCCACAGATAATGGCCCTTCTGTCTGCTCTGGGCACAGTGACGAATTATAAGAAACTAAAGGCCAAGACAAAGAATAAGCTGCAGAGGAAGGAGTTTCTGCATCACAAGGGAAAGGAAGACGAGAAAAAGCTGAAGAAACAGAAAGTGGCCAGGAAAAAGCTTTTCCGTACAATTGGACAAAAAGAGAAAAAGAACCAAAAGTCAAGCCTCCGAGGCACACAGCCAAATTGAAAACCTTGATCTCTCGAGGTGTACAGATCTATGTAAATATGGTGGCCCGCTACTTGGACATTTTAGACCTCTCTCCAAAGTCTTTAAAGCTTGGGACCATCCTGAAACCGTGTATTTAACGTTTCTGTTTTTAATACAAGTACTTTTTAAACCCAAGATAGTGTCAAAGTATTTGGGCATATAATGTTTGTATATAACAAAATCTGTATCTTGGCCTTTGTTAAATAGTACCTCCAGTTCTGTAGAGAAACTATTACAATTCTGGACTGTGCACAATAATTGTTTTATTTTTTTTGTTTTTAAAAAAAAAAAGATTCTGTCTCTAAAAATCAGCATGGACTGGCTGCGATCCGTGCTGTGGTCTATTCATAACTATGCAGTAGGACACAGTACACTGCTCCTGGGCTCTTGTCTGTAGTACAGGAGCCAGCTCTGTAGAGTCACTATACATCCTACACTGCTAGCTCCTCTATTAAAGACAAGAGCCAAGGAAATAAAGCCGGAAACAGCCCTCTACTGCATAGTCATGAGCAGCCCACAGCACGGATCGCGGCCGGTAAGTGCTGCTATTTAGAGACCAAATCTGCTATGCAAGTTACAAAAGAAAAAACAACATACTTGTGCACACTCTTGCACTATAATCTTTTCACTAACTGGAGGTACCCTTTAAATAACTCTTGAAGTTGTCCTTGAGGCTTGGAAGGTGGCCAATATAGTTTAAAGTAGCCGTAACTTGTAAAGACCTGTAGATCCATATGGACAGCAGTGAGAGAAAACTTCTCTCTAGCCTCCCTGTATTCTTGTTTCTCTGTTCCACCATTGTAACCATTAAATAAAGACATGCTGTTATATGGTTGAATTTTCAGCATTGTGTCCCCTTCATTTTGCTGAAAGACTTTTATCCCCATGGGGAATTGTAGACGTCGTATTTTGACCAAGACATACGTTTGACTTTTTCTTTGTGCAGCTCTAACCCTAAGAAGATATCAGACAGCCTCTAATGCCTTTGCTGTGTTAGGGGGCTATTACACATCTCACAATAATTTTTCTACGAGAGACAGACATCTTGGCACAGATGATTGGGTTTAACCCCTTCCCGCTCCTTGATGTACTATAGTACGTCACCGGAGGATCGTCAATTTCGGCCATCCTACCGACACATACAGGAGCTGTGACAGCCGCGGTCTCGTACAGCAGTTGCCGCAGCTCCTTCAGCGGGTACCGATCGCGGTGTCCCCGCTGATTAACCCCCTTAGAAGCTGCGTTCAATAGCGATCGCGGCTTCTTAGGGGTTAAGCCACCATCGATGGCCCGCTACATGATAGCAGGCGGCGATGGTTGCTATGGCATAGCCGGAGGCCATTGTTAGGCCGCACTATGTCAGGACCCACAAACTCAGGACCCACTGCTTGCTGTCTGCGAGTATCTGACGGCTCTAATACACTGCACTACGCATGTAGTGCAGTGTATTAGAATTGCGATCAGGGCCTCCTGCCTTCAAGTCCCGTACTATAAAAAAGTTAAAAAAAAGTTGTGTAAAGATAAAGAAAAGTTTAACAGTAATAATCCCCCTTTTTCCCTTATCGGTCCTTTTATGATTAAAAATAAACAAACTATACATAATTGGTATTGCCACATCCGTAACGGCCTGAACTACAAAATATTTTTTTTAGAATTGTTATATCTAGGGGTCCTACATGTTCAGACCTTGGCTTTTTTGCATTTATATACTTGAAGAATTTTTGGGGATTTGCTTTACTATCCTTGGCCACCTGCCTTTCATTTTGTATTTTTGCTAATTTTATTATCTTTTTACAAATTTTATTAAGCTCTTTATAATTTACAAAGGCTACAGCTGTACCCTCAGATTTGTATTTTTGAAATGCCCTTTTTTTGTCATGTATTGCCCTTTTTACAGAAGGTGTAAGCCATGTGGGGTGTAATTTTAGTCGTTTATACTTTTTGTTATAATTTTGCACTATAATTACCCAAAGTAGATTTTAAAGATCTCGCATTTATCATTTGAACCATTATTAGACATTAGTTTTTCCCAGTCTGTCCTGAATTGCAGCCCTCATCCTGGGGAAATTGCCCTTAAAATTAAGTGTTTTTGCCCTCCCAGCCTGTGTTTTGTTTTTTACAGTTTAGGTAAAATATAACTATATTGTGATCACTGTTACCGAGGTTTTCACGAACATTGACGTTCCCAACAAGCTCTGCATTATTAGAAATGACCATATCCAACCATATCCATATGACCATATCCAACAGAGCTTCACCTCTAGTCGGGTCTTCCACAAACTGGCCCATAACATTTTCCTGCAACAGGTTCAGGAAATGTCTCCCCTTTGCAGTTGAAGCCGAACCATGACACCAATGCTTGACAGACTCCTGCGGAGTCGAAACGCAGCACTTCATTATTGGGATGTGTTCATAAAAACCTTTTACTATTTTGCTATACGGATGTTGTCCTTAAGTTTTTGGTACCAAATAATATCCCGGTAATTAAAATCTCCCATTATCACTACTGTACCCGCCTGTGCAGCCCGCTCCATCTGTTTATATAGCTGATATTCCATCTCCTCAGTTATATTCGGGGTCTATAGATTACACCAAATGTAAATTTTTCAGTGTTTACCTCCCTTTATAATTCCACCCACAAGGTTTCAATCTCCTCACAATCTTCACCCTCTGTCTCTTTCACACTCGCCTTCATATCACTTCTCACATACAGACATACACCACCGCCTCCATATCACTTCTCACATACAGACATACACCACCGCCTTTCCTATTTGTCCTGTCTTTCTGAAACGGTGTAAAACCCTGTAGATTTACAGCCCAGTCATGTGAAGTCTAGCCAAGTTTCAGCAACACCAACTATATCAATCTGTTCCTGCAGTACCAAGGCCTCCAGCTCCCCCATTTTGCTTGCTAGACTTCTGGAATTTGTGAACGCAACTGTCTGCACTGCCCCATAGACTAATATAAGTCCGTGCGACGCGTGTGAAAATCACGCGCTTTGCATGGGCGTATATCCCGTTCGTCTGAATAAGCCCTTATATAGAGATTCAGTTCTGCACTCCTGCCACCCCTGTAAGAGTACCTTCCCCTTATGCTACACCTAAATTTATAGGGGAGAAGATGCTCACATCTAGGCCTAATTAAGCTCGTTCAGCTGTTAATCAAATAAGCCAGACACATGAGGTGAAAAAGCTATGCAGAGAAACAAACACACTGGCTGTTCTGGGTGATCATAAAACATAACCCCTTCCCGCTGTGGCATCTTTTGACCTTCCTGACCGAGCCTCATTTTTTAAATCTGACATGTTTCACGTATGTGGTAATAACTTCAGAATGCTTTTACCTATCCAAGCGATTCTAAGATTGTTTTCTAGTGACACATTGGACTTTATGTTACTGGCAAAATTAGCTTGATACATTCAGTATTTAATTGTGAAAAACAAAATGTAGCGATAAATTGCAAAACTTAGCATTTTTCTAAATTTAAATGTTTCTGCTTGTAAGACAGGCAGTTATACCACACAAAATAGTTCCTAATAAACATTTCCCATATGTGTACTTTAGATTGGCATCATTTTTTTTAAACATCCTTTTATTTTTCTAGGACGTTTCAAGGCTTAGAACTTCAGCAGCAATTTCTCACATTTTCAAGAAAATTTTAAAAGCCTGTTACAGTTTGCCAGTTCATATGTGAAGTAGCTTTGAGGGCCTTATATATTAGAAGCCCCCCAATAAGTCACCCCATTTTAAAAACTGCACCCCTCAAAGTATTCAAAACAGCATTTAGAAAGTTTCTTAACTCGTTCGACGTTTCACAGGAATTAAAGCAAATTAAAGGTGAAATTTACAAATGTCAGTTTTTTTTGCAGAAATTAATTTTTCATAACAAAAATTTGGAACACGGGTTTTACCAGAGAAGCACAACTTAATATTTATTGCCCAGATTCTGCAGATTTAGGAAATATCCTACATGTGACCCGTGTGTGCTAATGGACTGAAACACATGCCTCCGTAGCAAAGGAGCGCCTAGTAGATTTTGGGGCCTCCTTTTTATTAGAATATATTTTAGGCATGCTTGAAGAGGTCTTGTGCCAAAACAGTGAAAATCCCCCAAAAGTGACTCCATTTTGGAAACTAAACCCCTTGAGGAAATTATCTAGGGGTATAGTGAGAATTTTGACACCACAGTTTGTTTGCGGAAATTACTGGGAGTAGGCCGTGAAAATGAAAATCAAAAAATTTTCACAGAAAATGGTGGTTTATCAATTTTTTTTTCATTTTCACAAGGACTAAAAGAGAATAAACACCACAAAATTTGTAAAGCAATTACTCCTGAGTGCAACAATACCCCACTTGTGATCCTAAATGGCTGATTGGACCCAGGGCAGGTCTCAGAATAGAGAGAGAGAGAGAGCACCATTTGGCTTTTGGAGCTCAAATTTAGCAGGAATGGTTTGAGGAGGCCATGTCGCATTTGCAAAGCCCCGGAGGGGACAAAACAGTCGAAACCACCCACAAGTGACTTTATTTTGGAAACTACACCCCTGAAGGAAATTATCTAGGGGTATAGTGTGCATTTTGACCCCACAGGTTTGTTGCAGAAAGTATTGAAAGTAGGCAGTAAAAATGAAAATCTAAATTTTTTTCAAAGAAAATGTAGGATTACCTAATTTTTTTTTATTTATTTCCACAAGGACTTAAGGAGAAAAAGCACCACAACATTTGTAAAGAAATTTCTCCCGAGTAAAACAGTACCTGATATGTGGATATAAAGTGCTGTTTGGACACAATGGTAGGGCTAAGAAGGGAAGGAGTGCCATTTGGATTTTGGAATGGTTTCTGGGCGCCATGTCACATTTACTGAGCCCCTGTCAGGGCCTGCTCCAGGTTTATGTGGGCCCTTGGGCGACACAGACTTAGTGGGCTCCTTTGCAGGGGAACTCATGGCCGTACAATGGCAGAAAATGTTGTGCCCCCGTATAGAAGTTAGGCCCCCATTTTGTGCCCCTATATACTTAGTTCCCTCTGTAGATCCCCTCTCCTTGGTGGTTCCACAACCCCCCCCCCCCCTCTCCTTGTAGATAGCGCCATTGGGGCTTCCTCTAGGAGTGGAATGCCCAGTCAGAGCATTGCCGACGCTCTGGCTGGGGATTCCTCTCCAAGAGGAGCCCGATGTCACTGTCAATGTATGGGTAGTGACGTCAGGGGCTTCTTCAGTAGAGGAATCCCCGGCCAGAGCGTCGGCAACGCTCTGGCTGGGAATTCAGCTCCAGGAGGTGCCACGGTCTTCACTATATAGGAATGCATTGTTTGTTGTGGTTTTTCTATATAGTTGGCCACTGCGTATACTGCGCAGTGTACTTTTTTTTTTTTTCTTTTTAAACACGTGGTCCTGTAGATATATTGATGTGTGTGCATGTGTGTGTGTATATGTATATATATATATATATATATATATATATATATATATATACACACACACACACATTTAAAAAGATAGAAAATAAATACATAAATATGTTGATAGATATGAGATAGATAGATAGAGAGATATTAGATAGATATTTATTTATACTTTTTCTGTTATGCTAAACAGTCAGCTCTGGGGTGACTGCTCAGCATGACTGACATAAACAATGAAGGAGTTAATAGCTGCATTACTAGTTGCTACTTACATACATCTGGTGTAGGGGTCAGAGAGCAGCAGGAGTAGGATTCCTGAGCTCTGTAACCGCGGGACACTGCGGCTCGTACTGCGTGGGAGGAGCAGACACGCGCACAGTGACTTCTTGCTGTAGTCCTTCCTTTAATATGGTGCTACTGCGCCAGTGTGGTGGGGAAACGGCTGTGGGCCCCCTAGCTTCAGCTATGCCACTGTCTGGGGCTCGTCCAGGAGCAGAATTACCGACCAGAGCATCGGCAACGCGCTGGCCGGGGATTCCACTCCTGGAGGAGCCATGACTGCAGCGTCAGCCAAGTGGGCCCCCCAAGGGTAATAGGTCTGGCACTTGCCAGGGTTCGCCGGGTGCTGACGCCGTCCCTGGCCCCTGTAGTAGTAGTTTAGTGGAAACGCCCAAAAAGTTACTCCATTTGGGAAACTACACCCCTTGAGGAATCATCTAGGGGTATAATGAGAATTTTGACCCCAAAGTTTTTTTTGCTGAATTAGTTAGAAGTAAGTTATGACTTTTTTTTTTCTTCCAAAAAGATGTAGTTTTAGATCAACTATTTTGATAAGGAATGAAGAAGAAAAAGCCCCCCAACATTTGTCAAACAATCTCTCCCGAGTATGGTAACACCCCATATGTGGTCATGAACATTAAAATCCTCCATAATCCGAACCTCCCACTCCCATCTCCAAGATTTCTCTCGTGCAGCACCCATCCTCTGGAATGCGCTACCCCAGACAATCCGATTAATTCCCAATATCCACAGTTTTAAACGTGCCCTGAAAACACATCTATTTAGACAGGCCTATAACATTCCCTAATCTGACTCCTTTCCATGGCCCTCCTTTTAGATTAGTCATCAGAATAAGATTCCCTCACACTCCTTCTCTTCATGTCCGTCATACACGGATACTGGCTGGTGACCGGCTCATGCAGCTTTATGTTACCACAGCATGTGTATGAAAATGGCACTTTGTGTCTCCCTTATTTCCTCATAGAGTGTAAGCTCTTGCGAGCAGGGTCCTCACTCTTTTGCTGGAATGGTTTGTCGACGCCATGTAGCAGTTGCAAAACTCCTGATGTACCAAAAAAAAGTGACCCCATTTTAGAAGCTACACCCCTAAAGGAATTTATTAAGGGGTGTAGTGAGAATTTAGACCCCACAGGTGTTTTTCAGAAATTAATACTGTCAGGGATCATTACCATGTATATTGTTTGCAAAAATATTATCCTCTCATATATTATCCTCTCATATATGTATGTATATATCAGTATATTACACAAAGAACTGGAATCTAATAAAATGGAGAATGTATCAGGGGCACGCCTGTGGAGACACCGCCCCTGGAATGCAAGAGGAGTGTACAGAAGAACTTACAGCTGAATAGAGCCAATGGGGCTTAAGCACGTCCCACCTTCCTACAGAGAAGATTTCTTTGTGTTTCTTTGGTCAAATAAAGTTTCAGTTCACTTCCTACTTGACCGAGGGAAAGATGTCTACCAACAATTGTCTGTGTGGTGTACTTTTTCCATGCATGCATGCTTTCAGTTTTCAATTTAGAGGTGGTTATTCGGTGTAAGATAACAGGGAGAAGGAAGCTACCCTGACAATACGCAATGAAATTGCAATTTTTCCACTGATCTGCCTATTTACCACACAATATGTTGTGCCCAGCTTGTGCAACTGGAGAATCTTAGCCCATAAGTTGTTAAGTGGGTTTTCCCGGGTATGCCTTACATGTGGACATAAACTGCTGTTTGGGCACACTGTAGGTCTAAGAATGGAAGGAGCGCCATTTGGAGCATGGATTTTGCTTGGTAGTGGTTTTGTTTGAGTATTACTAGTATTTCAGTTTATAATGTGGGGGCATGTGCAGTGGCGTAACTACCGCCGTAGCGGCTGCTACGGGGCCCGCCGGCACGGGCCCCCACCATGGCCGGAGGCTCCGCTAGCAGCCGCTATGGCTGCTACAGCGCGACGCCACTGGACACTACGGCAGAGCAGGGAGGTATCTCCCCGCTCTGCCATTAAACAAAAGACATGTATCCCCTAGCCACAGGATAGGCGATACATGTGTGATCGCTGGCATTGATAGGGAGAACGGGGGACTGAAAGTCCCCTGAAGTTCTCCATCACAAACCTCGGACTTCTAGGGTCTGTGTCGGCAGCTCCGTAGAAATTAATGGAGCGCTGGTCGCGCTTGTGCGCATGCGTGACCAGTGCTCCTTTCATTTTTATTGAGCTGCACAGACGCCGGAAGTCAGAGGTTAGTCATGGAGAACTTCAGGGGACTTTCGGTCCCCCGTTCTCCCTATCGCTGCCAGCGATCACACATGTATCCCCTATCCTGTGGATAGGGGATACATGTCTTTTGTAGGACACACTGTAGGTCGCATTTTTTTGGGGGGTTGGGGTCGCTGTATGGCGTTAGCGCCATACAGCCCCCTCTGTAGATAACGCCATACAGTCCCCCCTGTAGATAAAGCCATACAGCCCTACAAAGGGGGCTGTATGGAGCGAACTACAGAGGGAGCTGTATGGCGCTATCTACAGACGGGGCTGTATGGCGCTATCTACAGGGGGGGGCTGTATGGCGCGATCTACAGGGGGGGCTGTATGGCGCTATCTACAGGGGGGGCTGTATGGCGCTATCTACAGGGGGGGTTGTATGGCGCTATCTACAGGGGGGGCTGTATGCCGTTATCTACAGGGGGCTGTATGGCGTTATCTACAGGGGGGGCTGTAAAAAAAAGGCACGATCTACAAGGGGGGGCCCAGTTAAAACTTTGCTATGGGGCCCAGTCTTTCCTAGTTACGCCTCTGGGCATATGTAATCTGTGCGGCGAACATCAGGGCATAATAAGAGGGTATAATATTACAATTATACATAGATGTGTGGTACGCTGTGAAGCAATCCGTTATGCGCAGGCCGGTGTCGCACTAATAAACGTTTTTCTTTCTTATCCCCCTTTTGTAACGCTCTGCACCTTTTGGGGACTTTTTCTCCTTTGTAGTTTGAGAAATTTTGCTTGGAAAGTTTTGCGCTGGTATAATACGGACGCCCCCGCTTCCAGCAGATGTGCTATGTCCCTTCCTAGTTCCTAAATGCTAGGGCCCTGAAACTGAGGGAATGTTCCCCTCCGGCCTGCACATCGGGATGCTTTTTCATCACCGCATTACTAATGCCATAACTTTTTTATTTTTCGCTTCATGGAGCAGTGTGTGTGCTCGTTTTTTGTGAGACAAGCTGTAGATTTAATCGGTACCATTTTGGGACACATACGACTTTTAATTACTTTTTATTTCATTTTTTGGAAGAGGAAATGACCAAAAACTAGCAATTCCGGAATTATTTTTGTCTGTTTTGTTTCTGCATTGATCATGCGCCATAGTTAACTTTATTCTGCGGGTTGATACAATTACGGCAATACCAAATTTATATATATATATATTTTTTTTCATGTATTGCAGCTTTTGCACAATAAAATCCCTTTTTTAAAAAAAATAATAAAATCATTTGTTTTTTGTGTCGCCATATTTTAAGACCAATATCGACGAAGCTGCATCAAGGTTTTTTTTTTGGGGGGGAGGGGCTGTCGTTTTTATTGGTACCATTTTGGGGTAAATGTGACTTTTTGATCATTTTTTTATTCTATTTTTTGTGAGATGTGACCTGAAAACAGTGATTTTGCGTTTTGTTTTTCACTTTTTCTTTTATGGCGTTCACTATGCAGGATAAATTACGTAATACTTTTAGAGTTTGAGTCGTTACGGACGCGGCGATACCTATTATTATATATATATTTTTTTTATTTTTTTTTACTTTTTATGTTTTTTTCCAATTATAGTTATTAGGGGAAAAAAGGCAATTTGATTTTTTTTTCTAACTTTTTTTTTTTAAAGTTTTTAACTTTAACTTTTTTTTTATTTTTTTTGTCCCACTAGAGGACTTGAAGGTCTACACCCCTGAACGCTATTCTAATACACTTAAAAATATGTTGAAAATATGGTTTTTAGTGTGGTCGGTGTGGTGTGGTGTGGTGTTGAATTTCGTTTGTCCATCTTGGACAAATGCCATAAATGTCCAAGATGGATACACACTTTATGTCCTGTACACATTCTACATACAGCACACATACCCATACATTATACATACAGAACATGTACCCATACATTTCATGCACAGCGCACATATAAACAAACATTCTAGTATACATACATATAAAAGAAAAAAATTATATAGAAGCATTTTTTAAAAAATTATCAACATTTTTTCAAACTACATTTTTGTAAAATGTAAATGTATTTCAAACAGAAGCCTGGGATCCTTCACCAGGAACACTAGGTCCATGATGGTCACCACCCTGCCCTTGTGTTGATGGGGGTAATTAAAAAATTGCTTACCAGAATAAGAGGAGCTGGGGGTCTGAAAGATGGGCATATTAGGATAGGCCCATCTTTCAAACCCCCAGCTTCTCTTTTTACAGGGGCTGAAAAGAATGGTAGTAACAATTGTACTGTAGTGGTGGTGGAGTTTGCTGTTTTGTCGACTGCTTTTGCCCACCCAGCCTGCTCCGATGGAACTCTATGGCATTATAGAGTTCCATCGGCGCAGGAACCCCAATTATGGCCAACTCACAATGAAATATGTGGTCACTGGGCACCTGCTTCAAGTGCATGGCCACCACTTGTCCAAAAGTATCCTACACCGTCTCCTCAGATCTTCAGGACAGGTGTGCCTGCACCCGGGCAATCATTAGGTCCCCCGTCTCCTGCTGTCTGCGACCCCACTTGCGGTCCCTGGATCTGCATGGAATTAGGGTCACTTGTCGGGTCCACAGGAACTTCTAGATCCCGTGCCAGAGGCTGTTGAACAGACTGGGAGGGTCCAGCAACTGGAGAATCTATCTGGGTCTCATCGGAGTCGTCCTCAGCATGAAGACTATTTCTAGTTTTATGATTGAATACAGAGAAAATATTACTACCAACTCAAAAAAAAAATTGCTAGCCCTAGTGATACACCTTGCTATGCATATGTGACCAATGGGAGTATGCTATGTCGCGCAGGTATCTGTGCGACATAGCACAGCCCCATGTGTACACAGGAGCCTTAGCTACACAGCGATCAACATCAAATCATTCTATGTCACACACCTTAGGGGTGTGCGACCTGTGCCATTGCACAGGGCGTATAACTCAAGCAAGTGGAAGGGGGTGCTGCGCTGGCTCCTTTCCCCTGCTTGTGTTTCAGAAGCACCCAGGCCTGGCGTCTCAGCAGCTGCCTTTCCGCCCGGACGCTTCTTCTCCCAGTGGCGTCGCTTTATATGGGGGTGGTGGGGGGCTGTATGTCACTGTCTACATGGGGAGGTGGGGGATTATGGCACTGTCTACAGGGAGGAGGTGGGGGATTATGGCACTGTCTACAGGAAGGCACTATCTACAAGAGGGCTGTGTGTGGCAGCCAGGGGAGGACAGCATTATACTGTGTGGAGGCCACTAAGCGGACATTATACTGTGTAGGAGCACTACAGGGGGGCAATATACTGTGTGTGGCACTTAGGGGACATAATACAGTTTGGGCACAATTAGAGGACAAAATACTGTGTCCTTGAAGGGGTTGTAATATATTATATTATTATTATTCTTATTATTATTATTATTATACTGTATGGTGGCACTAAAGGGGCATTATACTTTTTTATGGGACATGTTTTTTATGATGGGGTGAGGCAACGAAAGATAATTTTTTGCAAGGGGCACCATCTATCCTAAGGCTGGTCCTGCTCAGATGCTCCGTGTAGAAATAGGTTTTTTATTCTACTTCCATCACCGCTCTTCCCCTTCATATTTAGCTCCCTCCTATATTGATTGCAGCAGGTATTCAACCGCGATTTTGCCTCATTGCCTGTGTAAAAAAAAAAAAAATCAGTTTAAGTTAGAAAGTTTGGGGCAGGGTGTCAACTTACAGAACGTGGACCGCTGCTTTCTTGACGCAGTTTCCCACTCTTCTGCGTGTTCTTGGACCATCTCTGTCCATGCCTGGTCCTTCAATAAGGTGTCCTTGTAGTCTTCTAGCCATTTGTCCCATATGACTGGGTGGTCCTGGATAGCTTGAAAACAACCTGGGAAATCCCCTGACGTTGTATAGCAACACTACCTTAATTACGGACGGCTTCGGATGCACCTCCATAGCCATCTGCAATTTAGACTCCCACATATACTTCTATGGAGGAGTCCGTGCCGCTATTGCGGACAAAAATAGGACGTATTCTATAATTTGCTGATCATTTCTACAGCACAGACACCCGTCCATAAATATATGGAAAGGTTTCCGTGGCCCATAGAAATGAATGGGTCCACAAGTTCATTCATAATTACGGATCAGTAATTACGGATGAAAACTATGGTCATGTACATCAATTATCGCTATAAACAATTCATTAAGGCCTCATTTACACGAGCGTATTATACGCGCGTGCGACGCGCGTGCTTTTCACGCGTGTCGTACGCACCTATAATAGTCTATGGGGCTGTTTAGACGATGCGTGAATTTTGCGCTGCGTGAGTGCGTTGCGTAAAACTCACGACATGTTCTATATTCTTGCGTTTTTCACGCAACACGCACCCATTGACTTCAATGGGTGCGTGAAAACAACGCATGCCACACTGACGGTCCTGCGTTGCATGCGCGAAAATCACGCAAGAGCTGTCAAAAGGATGAATGTAAACAGAAAAGCACCACGTGCTTTTCTGGTTACAAACATCCAAACGGAGTGTCAAATTCGAGATGAGCGCACCGAACTTCACCGGGTTCGGCCAAACTCGTTTTGACCGAAACCGGTAAAAAATGTTCGGGTACGCGACGTCAGGAGACAGTCACAGTGACTTCCGCTCCGAAAATCCATGAACCTGTAAAAAAAAAAAGACGTTCTGACTTACCGATAACTCCGGTCCGACCTCCCGGGATGACAGTTAAGTCCAAATGACAGCTGCAGCCAATCACAGGCCAAGCACAGGCTGCAGCCAATCACAGGCCAAGCACAGGCTGCAGCCAATCACAGGCTGCAGCGGTCTCATGGACTGCGGTGTCATCCTGGGAGGTGGGGCCGGATGGCAAGAGAGGGACGCGTCACCAAGGCAACGGCCGGGAGCCCGGACTGGGGGAAGCAGGAAGTTCTTGGTAAGTATGAAAGTCTTTTTATTTTCACAGGTTGGTGTATATTGTGATCGGCATTCACTGTCGAGGGTGCTGAAAGAGTTACTGCCGATCAGTTAGCTCTTTCAGCACCTTGGACAGTGACGGGCCTCGACTACCTCATCTCTATGATGGCGGCTGCGTGAAAATCACGCAGCCGCGCATCATGACACACGGAGCTGTCAAATGCCTTTTGCGCGTTTAAAACGCAACAAGGCTGCGTATACGCAGTGCATACGCCATGCATACGCGCGCAAAACGCAGCGTTTTTTGCGCGCGCAAAACGCATACGCTCGTGTAAATGAGGCCTTAATCAGAGAAAGACTCATCAATTGGATCCCAAATGGCTGACTGGGAGATCAAGGTGTACACAATCAATCCTGAAGGAAGTAAAACAGTAGAATCTTTTCCTAGCTTTCCCCCCTTTCTTTACCCTGTTCCCTATTGTCATCACTATAATTTACACCAGAAATTTGGCAAAATTATAGCGCAAATCTACGCCAGCGTAGCTGGTGCATATTTCCCTTCCTGGTGCGTGGACAGCAGAAGATTAAACAAATATATTAAGAGGGGTGCACCTCTCATTAAATTAGTCGCATCTAACCCCTACGGGCTTCATACTAAGGGTATGTTCACACGCTGAGAGGCAGTTACGTGTGAAAAGACAGACTGTTAACAGCTGCCTCGTTTCACACGTAAAAGCTCCTCGTAATTTATGAGGCGTCTGAGACGCTCGTAAACCTTGAGCCGTGCTTCATTGATTTCAATGAAGAACGGCTCAAATTACGTGGCAAAGAAGTGCCCTGCACTTCTTTGCCGAGGCAGTAAATTTACGCGTCGTCGTTTGACAGCTGTCAAACGACGACGCGTAAATTACAGGTCGTCTGCACAATACGTCGGCAAACCCATTCAAATGAATGGGCAGATGTTTGCCGACGTATTGCAGCCCTATTTTCAGACGTAAAACGAGGCATAATACGCCTCGTATACGTCTGAAATTTGGCCGTGTGAACATACCCTTAGACTGCTCAAGGAAATGCCACTCTTCATAAATCTGCTCGTATGTATGTAGGCAGTCTGATATTTCAATATAGACTTTAAATATCAACTCAGATTTTTGTCAGTATTAGGCCTTACATAGTGCAGATAAGCTGCAGATGTTGACTGTATTTTTGAAGCCAAAACCAGGAACGGAACCTAGATAGAAGAAATATATTAAAGAAGTCCTTATACAGTACGTCTGTTCTCCTGGATTTAATTGGTTTGGACTTAAATAATGCATGTAGAATCTGCAGCCCATTGCACTGTATGAACAAGGCCTTAGGGTTAGATGAGGCATCAGGGACACACAGTCCATATCATTGATTGATTCGGCTGACAGTGTCGTTCTACAGCTTCATGTACAGTAGAAATATATAGTAACTAGAAGAGAAATGAAGGAAAATTACATTAGGAAAAAGTACATTAGAAAAGTGTTTATTTTCACTACATACATTTTCATTAAAAAAATTGAATCGGAGATGATCATAGCCATTATATATATTTTTTATATTAGACTGGAAAACCCTTTTAACCACTTCTAGCACCTTCATGTAATAGTATTTCAAGGGGCTCAGAAAGCTGAGGTACCTCGATGTACTACTCCCTCAAAGTGACGGTGCAGACACTGCTATTGTGGCCACGCGATCACAGAATGGATGTAATACCGATCAAGGTAATTAACCAATACAGTGCCATGATGAAACCTGTGATTACTGGCATTACCCAAGGTCTCTTGCAAAATCCTAACTTATGCCTGTGCATATCTATGCTCGGGCACAATATACTAGCATACATAAGTATGCCAGTATATTGTCATTTAAAAAAAATTGTGTTAAATATAAATTCATTTATGGGATGAAAAATAAAAAAATTAGCAAAATAAATACACAAAATACATTAAATAAAATACATTTTATTACATAAAACACTTATACAGTAACCCTTTCCCACAAATAGACAGACCAATATGTCCTAATGTATAAAGGTAATGGTCGGTCCAGTGGATAGCACAGGTGTTGTGCCGATGCCGTTAGCAGCGGGTACCGGCTGTAATATATTTAGTGTTTGTTTATGGTACAAACGAGTACAATGTATGAGATTAGAAAATTCCGACTGCCTTCTTTTAGTATTTCTTCTGGTATTTTGGGGTGGGGGGGGGCTGCAACATCACACAAAGCCCTTAAACAACACTGTTTCTTGAAGATGTCCGCCATGTATTTCTAATTACATACAATCATGTATGGACGTTACTGCTGCACTGTTTATTTCAGGATATTTTGATGATACATTCCAAAAATATTAGCCTTGGTTCAATATTGACCATCTTGTTCCTTCCATGCCACATTTTCAGGAGAAAGCCTTTTCTGAGAGACTTTTCTTCTGTGACAGCCCCTTTAGCCAGCAAGTCCCCAGTATCGCAGCTCCCTGGACCCCCATGGGTACAACTTGGGGAATGGAGGGGAGTGGAATATGTTATGGGAAAAGATACAGGTAGTGGTCATTGACTAATCACTTGTGCCGCTAATGGTAAACCATGTGAATATGGGAACAATGCAGAATATTACGTGAACTTGGCAGAGTATTCATACACTAGTTACTGGACTTCAACCAGTGATTATCATGCGTCAGCTGCCCCTTGATATGCCAGACGATCATTTAGTTTTTTTGTATAACTGTGATCAAGGCAGAAGCAGAGGGTGCAAAGCTCAGTCAATGTCAGAATGGCTGTCGGACTCATTGCCAGCATAGTTCTCTCTCTTGGGGTATCTACACTGTGTCATGCAACAGGTATGGCTTATTCATTTACCTCCATATATTTATGTGTCCCAGATAATGTTTATGTTGCTGCAAACGCTGCAAGTAATTAATGAAAAGCTTCGTTGTGAAAGATATTACCAGTTATTGTTTGTGCAAATCAATTACATGAAGTATATGGATGTGGCTGAGGGCATTAGTACTAGTAAACTCCACAATACTGATCCTAGTTTGATGACATTTGCACAATTTTTCCCTGGACTGGTGCTGAACCTCCTATCTATTTGTCAGTCTAAAATGGCCCCTATTTAGAATAAAAACTGTGGCGCCGCCGTAGAGGGTGTGATAACAAGGGGTGGGCGCAGATTTTATGTATCCGTTTTTTTTTTCCTGTGACGGACATGTCAACAGTATGGTAAAAATTTACGCATACCTTTTTTTTGCTATACAGAATAGTTTAGTTAATTACGTTACACGATACATAAACTAGTGCAACAAAGACAAACATAGACATCTTTTGGTATACGCTTGTCTACGTTGCACCAATACAAGTCTATGAATACGTTAAATTTTCTTTTCTAAACTTCAAAGAGTACAAAAACATATACGATTAGGGTATGTTCACACGGCTGGTTTTTGGGCCGTAAACGGCTGAATAATTGGAAGCAGAACGCCTCCAAACATCTGCCCATTGATTTCAATGGGAAAAACAGCGTTCTGTTCCGACGTGGCGTTTTTTTACACGGCCGTTTTGAAAATGCCCCCTGAAAGAACGGATTTCAATGATCAGGTGACAGGCACTGATAACGGTAGAAAAGGGTGGAATGGTGCATCCGACCGCCAGAGCGTCCATCTATATGTAAATAACGCTCTCTTTACATTTAAGCTTGTTATTAGTTGAAAACCCCTTTAGGGAATTATTGAAATGAATGTATTAAAGTTGTGTGGATGTCCTGACCTTGTTGTCCTCCTCTATCATAGCTAATGAACTGAAGTATGATGAAGCCTTATTAACGGTGAACAATCATGTTCTCGAAACCATAACTTTGCTTTATGCATCGGATTACTGCTATAAGGTAAGAGATTATACTGTGATGCTCCTCAGATTGCATCTATAATCTCACCACATATTCTATCACACAAAGATGACTCACTGTGGGTTTATCCATGTTAACGCCTTCATGTGATCAGTAGCCTACAACCTGCCAATTACACCGACCCAAACAAACGTTTCCACCCATGTACAGGTGCGGAGAATACAACATTAGCGGGTAATGGAGTGTAACTAAAGAGCACCTAAGCTATTACTTTAAATAAGGCAAATGTGAATTATGTCACAACCGATTCTATGAGGCAATAATAATAATAATGGAAGAACGTAGTTTGAGGATGCGTGGAATTATGCACATAGGCCAAGAGTGCTGAGAATCCCACAATCCGTAGAACTGAAATAAGGGACATAACAGGTGTAACCCACCCTGGGTGCTCCTACTCAGTACATGGGGGAAGGTTTTCAGAGTAAAATCACCATTACGCTTTTAGCTGACTACACATTATTCAAAGGGAAAAAAAATAAGAGGCAGAAAAGGCGCACACAACGTTGTTTAGTACCAGAACAGTAGGACTCAGTTTCCTTTTATTGACAGCTAGGCCTCTATATGAGGAAAGGACAGACAGGGGGGCGCAGAAGGCTACTATGTATAGATCCTGTACAGAATGACATCATCACATTGCACATGGCGGAGCGGATATATTTTCACGTATTTACTTTTCCATTAGTAGCAGTGGGATTCGGAATCATGCCGAGTTATGGTAGGTGGAGATGAAACAGGTCATATGGATGTCATAGAGGGATTTCATCGCTCAGGACCCCCTTCTATGTGGCTAAGCAAAGAGCTACTCACAAAGTGTGGCTCTTGCTCAGTCCAATCCAGATTGCGCTCGTATTACATGGTCAGTAATTTATCAGAATGGCTGCTATGTGATACGTCGATTCACCTGCATCGTTTCCTTCCCCCCCCCCTAGATAATATATGATGGCTGGGGGTTTCTGAAGTTGGACCCATGGTGATCAGCTGATCTCCAGACTGGCTTAAATTGTAAAAGTAGTGAATACTTTACTCCTATATATTTCTTATTTACCCACTTTGGGGGGAAATTGATCAAAGCCTTTACGCCATTTTATGGCGTAGAAAAGTTGCAAGTTATGGCGCATGCCATATTTGCTCTGTAATTTGCAATTATTTTTTACACATCTTGCCGCTTTTTGAAAGTGGCGTGAAATGGGAGAGAGTATTCTCAGGAGTGGGAGGGGACCACAGACCAACAGATTTACCATCACTTACGCCAGAAATGCGGGATAAGATATGGCATAAGTCTACGCGCAGTCACAGCAGGCATAGATTTTAGTTTCCGGATAGCCAAAATGCACTAAATATACTAAATAAGACTGGCCCATTGTACAGCAGCGCACTTCAGTCTTAAGCTGGCATATGAAATGGCAGTCTTCTTAAATTCACCCTTTATGTCTTGCTGTATAATTTTTTGCCACCTAAATAACCCATTTATGATTTATTTTCCAGTGTCTTTTACAGCAACTTATGACTCTACCAGCTGCCCAAAACCTCCAGCCTACAAACCATACAGTCATTATCAACACACGCTTTGCACTCACTTTCCATGTGTTAAGAGGGAATAGAAATGAGGAGCCAGTGTGCAGGTAATTTTCACAGCAAATGTCATTGATCCTTGCAGGGCCGGCTCCAGGTTTATGTGGGCTCTTGGTTTGACACAGACTTAGGCCCCTTTGCGGGGAAACTCACGGCGGCAGTAAAATGGCAAAAAACATCACTTTGTTCATGCCCCCATATAGAAGTTAGGCCCCCAGTTTGTACCCCCATAAATTTAGTGCCCACTGTAGATAGTGCCACACAGCCCCCCCTCCCTGGTAGTGCCACACAGCCCGCCTCCCAGGTAGTGCCAAACTGCCCCCCCACCCAGTTAGCGCCACACAGCCCCCACCTCCCAGGTAGTGCCACACAGCCCCCTCCTCCCCATTAGTGCCACAAGCCCCCTCCTTGGTAGTGCCACACAGCCACCCTCCCTGGTAGTGCCACAGAGCCTCCCTCCCTGTAGGTAGCCCTTTGGGGTTCCCTCTCGGATTCTGCTTCAGGAGAAACCCCTGACGTCACTGTCCATATATGGACAGTGTTCTCAGGGGCGACCCCAGAGCCATAGTCCCGGGCAGAGCACCACTAGCACTCTGCCTGGGACTCCTGCTCTGCTCCTGATATCACTGTCCGTATATGGATAGTGATGTCTGGAGCAGAGCTGAAGTCCCAGGCAGAGCGCTACACCAGCGCTACACCAGCTCTGGGGAAGCTCCTGACATCACTGTCCATATATGGCTAGTGATGTCAGGGGCAACCCCAGAGCCAAAGTCCCGGGAAGAGCGCTAGCCAGTGCCTGGGACACTGCTCTGCCCCTGACAGCACTGTCCATATTTGGACAGTGATGTCAGGGGCTTCCACAGAGACAGAGTTCCGGAGCAGAGCCGCTAGCTCTCTGCCTGGGACTCTTTCTCTCCCTCCGACATCACTCTCCATATATGGACAGTGATGCCTTGACATCTAACCCTGGATCCTTGGTTTGGAGCATATATATATATATATATATATATATATATATATATATAAAAATAATATATGTATATATATATATATATATATATATATATATATATATATATATGTATATATATATAGTTATATCAGTGGTGAGTTCAAGATGAGTATTGAATATATGTCTATAGAATCTGATGCATTAGAAAAAGGCTATAAGGCATGTGGGTCAGTGTATCAGGTTATACTACTGTGTAGTTTATGTAATTGTTTCTTTTGGATCTTCACACATCATTAATAGTTTATCCCAGTTATAGATCATTTGGGCATGTTATATTTGTACTATTAAGCTTTGTAAACATCATTAATATGGAAGGATATTAAAATGAGATGCATGATTGAACTGCAGATGAAACATATTAGCAATATTCAAAGCAAACATTTTACTTGACTTTACTACATTAAATCTGCAGCCAATTCCAGTGACTATTGATTATATTATTGCAAAGGGCCATCTCCAAACTGATTACTTTCTAGATGCTCTCTGGGTAATCAATACAATGTATTTGTTTCAGATATACTGTAGAAAATGATATAGAGGGTACCAGACAAAGCAAGCCAATAACCTTATTGCAAATGACCACATGGTGGCGCTCTGAAGCTGCTGTTCATAGTATTACAATAGTGATTTACACTGAACAACAAAGTCTAGCCACCACCTTCATGGTAAAATATACACATAGTCTCAGAATTCCTTATTTATAAAAGTTAAATTTAGTGTTATAGTGAAAGGACTTGTGTGTTGTAAAACCCAAAGCATATGTCCCCCTCTCACACCAAAAAATTATATATATATATATATACATATATATATATATATATATATATATATATATATATATATATATATATATACCACTATATCAGATTAAATATTGCACGTATACTGTTACTGAATAACATCTCCACACCACAACCATATAGTGACTGAATAATACCACCATATTGTTACTGAATAAATACCACTAAACAAAGACCAATATTACCACCATGTAGTGACCATATAGTGGTAGATGCCAGTTATACACAGGAACTCTGTAGACCATCACAACAGGTGATGTTTTCTCTGATTTTAGTCATTCACTTTCCCTTCTTTGAAAAAATCTTATCCACACGCTGCGTAAACCATAAGCGGAAAAAAAAACACTCAATTTGACCTGCGGTGCGTTTTTTTAAATCCACAGCATGTCAATTATATTTGCGTAATCGCTGCTTTTTTGTTGCGGGTTTTCCCCATTGAATTCAATGGGGAAATTAAACCCGTAACAAATAGCAGATGTTGCGATTATTGTGGCTGAAAGGCTGTAAAAATAAATATATCTTATACTTACCCAGAACTGTGCTTCTTCGTCCAGGCCGGCATCCTGAGATGACGTTCATCCCAAGTGACCGTGTAACCAATCACAGGCTACAGTGGTCACAAGGGATAAAACGTCATCCCAGGACGCTAGGCTGCTTTTTAGCTGTATTCGGCCTCTATACTCCCGTCCTCCTTTAAACTGCCTCTATACTCCTGTCCTTTAAACTGCCTCTATACTCCTGTCCTCCTGTATTTTGCCCCTATTCTCCTGTCCACTGCCTGTAGCGCTGGTGGCTGCTGACCCCTGACGTTCCCCTCCGCCGACAGTCGCCAGCTGAACGGTGCTCGCCGTCGCCCGCCTCCTTCGGGACGCCAGCGAGCTCTGAGCTAGGTGAGGCAGAGCACTATCTGTCCGTAGTGCCCCCAGCCTATCCCTGCATATCCTGGACTATTAAAGGAAGTCTGTCCTATATCCCAGTGCCTGAGCAATGGTGTACTAGCCTAGTGATATCCTGAGAAAGTTCCGTATCCTGTGTCAGTTTTCAGTCGTTATCCTGTATCCAGTGTCCGTGACCAGTCGGTATCCTGTGTCTGTGTCCAGGCGGTATCCTTTGTCCGTGACCAGTCAGTATCCTGTATCCTGTGTCCGTTGCCAGTAATCCGGCACCAGCCTGCTTCCAGTAGTCCCCCACTAGCCTGCTTCCAGCGATCCGGCACCAGCCTGTTTCCAGCGATCCGGCACCGGCCTGCTTCCAGCAATTCGCCACCATTACATTTTATCCCATGTGACCGCTGCAGCCAATCACAGCCAATTCCGCAGCAGACATTCCGTTGAAAAACTGCACCAGAATTTTAGTGCGTTTTTTCGTCCGGAATTCCCTGCGGGCAACAGGGCAGATGCACTGTGTACCATAACGCAGAGTATTGTGAACTTACCTTTAAGTTGCTCTAGCCATATGGGCCAACGTTCGTTTGGCCAATATTGGTCAGAAGGTTAAACTCTGTTTGTCCCCAAGGTGATAAGTTATGGTCAGGCCCGACTCCATGTTTATGTGGGCCCTTGGGAGACAGATCCTTAGTGGGCCCCTTTGCGGTGCAACTCGAGCGGCGGCAGTATAAAGGCAGAAACATAATGCCAGAAGGATGTAACCATGGATCACTTACCATTCACATGTAAGTCATGGGCCAATGAATCCAGATAGTGCAGTTTCTGCGATGTGTGAATCTTGATGTACCTGTTACATGGATGTTGTGATTTTCGTAAGACCTGGTTTCTGCAGGCTTGAGTATTTCAGTACCTGGAGGAATTAGTGGAAAACGTGATGTTGATAAACTGCCTCTACCAATACCACCTATACTGTCCCTTACAGGGCACAAACCCCCCATAAAAGGCCACCTTTCTACTCCCTACACAGTAATACCTCCCTATGCGCTCCCACACAGTAGTAATGTCCCATTTTTGCCCCTAAAGTATAGTAGTTCTCTTTCGTGCCCCCATATATTAGTTGTGTCCCTATATATTAGTAAGGTGCCTCTTGTTTCCCTATATATATTTTTAGGTCTCCTTTGTGCCCCCTTATATTAGTTAGACCCAGGGGCGTTGCTAGGGTCTTAAATGATTAGGGGCACAAGCCCTGAGACATGTATTTACCCCCCGAAAAATAAATAAAATTTTACATTCATATCGGAGATAGCATATCTATAAGACTAAGGCTCCTATAGCTACACCGCTGGATAGAATTGGATGCATTGTCTCAGCAGACAGTATCATACATGATAGGCTTAGATACATGGCCCCAGCAGACCGTATCGCACATGATAGGCTTAGATACATGGCCCAGCAGACAGTATCACACATGATAGACTTATATACAGGGCCCCAGCAGTAAGTATCCTTGCACTAACATATGTCCACCCCCTGAAAAAATTTGTGTGTATGTATATGCGTGTGTGTGTATGTGTGTGTGTATATATATATATATATATATATATATATATATATATATATATATATATATATATATGAGACAGCATATCTATAGCACTACGACCCTATAGCTATGGACAGGATTCGATACAATGGCTCAGCAGACAGTATCACACATGATAGGCTTAGATATAGGACTCAGCTCGCTGATATTGCGACTCCTGCGCTTGACCCAAGAAAGGTAAGTATAAGAATTGTTTTGCTTTTTTTATGTGTTACAATTTTTTTTTGTGTGTGTGTTTTTTTACAGGTTCAGATGTTGGACTACTTCGGATTCGATGACTACTTCGTTGATGGCGTCTTCTTATTCTCAATAAAATAGTTAACGACGGTTGTGTGGGATGTTTTATTTCAATAAAATATTTCTTCCTTGTCCTTATATTTTTTTAAACTTTATTACTACCGCCTTAGTAATGGCCGCTGACTGATTGACAGTGTCCATTACTAAGGCGGGCTTAGCGTTAGCCAATGCAGAGGCTAACCCTAACCCCAATTCTTACCCCGGTACCCACCGCCACCAAGGTTGCCGAGAAGAGCCGAGTACGATCCAGTACCCGACTAGCTGTAGCGATGGTTTGGGAACTGGGGCGGCCGCAGGCTGGTATTATTAGACTGGGAAAAAAACAAAAACATTGGGCCCTTCCCATCCTGGTAATGCTAGCCTACTGCTGCAGTGTTGTAACTGCCTGGTTATGAAAAATTGGGGGGAACCCCACGTCGTTTTTTCCGATTATTTAAAAAAAATAAAAAAATATAAAAATAGAAAGAAAATGACGCGGGGTCTCCACTATTTTTCATAACCAACCAGATACAACACTGCAGCAGAGGGCTAGCATTACCAGGGTGAGAAGGACCACTGTTTTTGAGCTTCCGCAGCCTAATGATATCAGCCTGCGGCCGCCCTAATGACCGACCATCGCCACAGATGGTCGGGTACTGGATCGTACCCGGCTCTTCCCGACGGTGGTGTGTACCGGGGTAATAATAGGGGTTAGTTAGTGTTAACGTTTTTACTTGCTAACATTAGCCCCGCCTTAGTAATGGCCGCTGTCAATCAGCTAGCGGCCATTACTAAAGTGATAGTAATAAAAGTTTAAAAGAAAATACAAGGACATAGAAAAAATATTTTATTGAAATAAACACCCCCCACACAACGCAAGTTAACCATTTTAATGAAAATAGAAAAGTCGTCATCGAAGAGGTCCTCAAATCCGACCGAACCTGTAAAAAAAACAACAATTACTAACACATGTGGTAGGCTTAGATACATGGCCCATGTGTGATACGGTCTGTTAGGCCATGTATCTAAGCCTACCACATGTTAGGCTTAGATACAGGGCTCCAGCAGACAGTAATCTTATACTGTATAAGATTACTGTCTGCTGGGGCCCTGTATCTAAGCGTAACATGTGGTAGGCTTAGATGCGGTAGGCTTAGACAGTATCATATATGGCCATACATATATGCCCCTATACAGAAGTTAGTCTGTTGCCTGTGCTCCCATATAAAAGCTAATACCCCTAATCTCCCAGTTTGGTGCCTTTGCTCCAATAAAAATAATTTAAAAAAACTCACCTATCACGTTCCCACGACGAGCTGAACGGTCCCGTCACTGCCTTCTTACTGGTACTTGGCGCAGCTCGCATCCACAATAACAAAGCGGTGGGCGCAGATGACGTAATCATGTCAGCGTGGCATGATTACGTTATCTGCGCCGCATTACATTATTATTGTGGATGCGAGCGGCGCCAAGTACCAGTAAGAAGGCAGTGACCGAACCGTTCAGCTGATTGTGTGAATGGGTTAGGTGAGTTTTTTTTAAATTATTTTTATCTGCTCCTCTCTGCAATCTACCACGGATGGCTATAGTTAATTTAAGCAGGTGGGCGGCGTAAAGCCCCCGGCGGCCGAGTGGGCCCCTACAAGAGCAATGGGCCCCGGCACTTGCCCGGGTTCGCCAGGTGCTGACGCCGGTCATGGTTATGGTACTTCCTGCTGGGCCCTAGATTTGTGATAAGGAGAAGCGGGGCAGAACCAGGGCACATGTCCATGTACAATGGCACAATTGTTTCATTGGGCTAAAATAATGCTCCATGTATTAACAATTTGTAGAATACACCATTTTATTTAATGCATCTAATAAGAAAATTATCAACTAAACCATTCATTTTAATATAGTAAATTTGGTAATAACTTCTCATTTTGGCCAGTTTTCAGAGTTTGGGTGCATGACATTCATGTCACCACAGTTATGGTTGAAAAAGCAAGGTCATGCCAACAAGGCCTGGTAGATGGATGTTAAAATGAAAACCTCCTTCTTCAGAAACGACACATCTATGCTCTAGTGACTTAAGCTGGAAAACCGATGTCATGGCTATTTTCTTTAAAGAAAAATATGCAGGTGGTCAGCCAGTGTGCCCGTAACTGACCCAGGCTTCACAGATCTAGATAGGGCTCTCTGTTCAAAAGTTGAACCTCAACTCAAAGGGACCATTGTGCTGAAACGGGTGAAAGGTCACTGCCCAGGAATAAAAATGGAATACAATGGACACCCCGCGATAATCATACAATGAGCCCCTTCCTCTATGCATGCAACTTATTCCCAGGCTAGGCCTCTTTGTTCATTGAATAGAGGCTGCCTCAGAGTTCAACTTGCTTTTGCCGTCTGATATATAGAGAGAAACTATTTCTTAAGTTTAGCTTTATTACCTTGGAAAAGTCTTTCATCTTATTCTGACTTGCAATTATTCATTATTTATTTGGAAAGATCTACTATTTTTTTCACTGAAAACACTTATTAATACCCGAGCATCAATGTTCTATTGCTTTTAATTTAAATAGCCGGCCCCATTGTATTGTATCCATCAGTGCTTCAGTACATTCATTGCATTGTGGTTTTGGCTTTGGTCTAGATCAATGATGTCCAATGGGCGGCAGGTTCCTCATGTGCTTAGTGTGAGGCAACTCCATAGAGTGCTCAGGCTCCTATATTCTGAGTGCTCTGCCCAACCAAGAGCTACATCGTTTGCTCCTCTGTTATGCGGGCAATGTGGTATCTTTCCCATCTGCAAAAGTAGCGTTGACCTAACCCTAGCTGAATATGATATGTGGCCTTTTCAAAGACCCCATATAAAGCGCCCACAGTTTGTCGGGTTATCCACCACTGTTTTCATATTCTGTCGTCAATTTAATGATTATGAATGGTTTTTGAATTTTGATTTAATTCTACCTACAAAGGCAGCAAATTGAATGTAAAGGATCTGCCAGACACAGCTTCTGTGTCGACGTCCGTGGTTAGTCAGTCTGCACCTGCTCCTAAGTCTGATCGAGTGACCCCCTCCTTCTACCAATCAGGCTGGGAGGCTGAGGAGTGGGAGAGCCTATCACAGCCTGGCCAGACGGAGCTAGCTCCCGCCCTCTGTCTATTTATACCTTCACTTCCTGCTCCTCCTTTGCCTGTGATTCTCCTGTTTCCTGGCTCTGCTGCTGCTGCTTGAACTATTTGTCCCTGCTTCATATTGACCCTGGCTTACTGACTACTCTCCTGCTCTGCGTTTGGTACCTCGTACACTCCTGTTTGACTCGGCTTGTTCACTACTCTTGTTGCTCACTGTGTTGCCGTGGGCAACTGCCCCATTTCCCTTAGCTTCTGTGTACCCTTGTCTGTTTGTCTGTCGTGCACTTATTGAGCGTAGGGACCGTCGCCCAGTTGTACGCCGTCGCCTAGGACGGGCCATTGCAAGTAGGCAGGGACTGAGTGGCGGGTAGATTAGGGCTCACCTGTCTGTCTCCCTTCCCCGTCATTACATTGAACTTGTCTTTCAATGTGGTAAATACACAGTCTCAAGAAACCTATTTCAATGGCTTGAAAAGTGATGTTCTCACACAGCAGCAAGTTCTCATAGTAAAGATAAGGATTGCTACATGCTAATAAAATGGCACAATAAATAATACTGCTAGCAAAGTGCCATTTCATAAACGATGCAAGCATAGTGCTTCACCAAATTCTCCATACCTGCAGCCGCAAGTGGGAGCTCACTGCATACATATTTATAAGGCTTCCATAGAGGTGAATGGGAGCAGCGTCCACACAGCTGCTAGTAGACTTTGTGGGAGACTTGCCTACTGTCACAAAAGTCCCATAGATCTCCCTTATGTTAGGAAACACCCAGACAATCCTGGAGACTAGGCTTGTATGACATAAATACACAAAAACTTCCAGCAAAACTGATACACTGAGGGGCGGCACATTACACTAAAAACCAAAGGGAGTATCCTTGTGTCGTGCACCCCCCCCCCCTTAGGCCCGCCCTGCACAGTTTATCGGCCAGGAGACTTTCTTTAATTTATATACATTCTTGTTCTATGTATATCAATATATTGCAATTTCACGTGTGTTTGATCTTAGGTGGTTGACCTGGCGGCCGCACAATCATTGATTACTCTAAGGATTTGTATCTCATTAAAGTCATGCTTAGTTGCTTCTCGTTATATGTCTGAACTTGGGGAAATCATTAAGTTGCTGCTAATTAGTTTAATTACTGATTAACTCCTTTGTGTTTTAAACCTGACAGCTGGAAGCAGTTATATGGAGAACACGGCCACTACTTCATTTCCGTTCAGTCGAATAATGGGACCGTGCAGTGCCACAACCTTGTGAGCAGATCTCCCTCAAACTGTCTTTTGCGTAAGTGTGTCTGATTTGTCCGTGATCTCTAAGTTAACCCTTTCATGACCAAGGGTTATTGATGCCTCTGTGTCCAGGTCAAATTTTTCATTTTTGATATGCACTTCTTTAAATGATAATATCTTTGCAACCGCTTTGAATATCACAACTATTTTAACTTTTTTTTTTTTTTTTTTACCTATGAGGCTTTCATTTTCTAGATTTAGATTAGTTTAATAAGCTCCATGTTTTTAATTTTTATTATGAGCAGACAAATCACTAAAAATGTTAAAAAAAAACACTTTTGTAATTTTTTATATATATTTCTCTATATTATGTGTGTGTGTGTGTGTGTGTGTGTGTGTGTGTGTGGATCACTGTGAGCGGATAAGAGGGCTGTAAGACTACATTCACACGACGAGGGAAAAAAAGGCTGTTAACAATGTATCAACTGTCAGTTTTTCATGGCTGTTTTGCAACAATGTGTCACAAAAATTGAATCCATTTCCCGGCCGTCTGACCGTTTTTCACCGGCATTTGCCATCTATTCTTCATGGACGTTAAAAAAATGGATGAATTTTATTAGTTAGGGTTTTTTGTCGCAGCCACCTGAAAACACCACAGTGCCCATGTAGATAGTGACGCAATACCACTGTAGATAGTTTCACATTGCCCACTGTAGATAGTGCCACATTGCCCACATAGATAGTGCCCACTGTAAATAGTGCCACAGTGCCCACATAGTGCCACAGATCCCACAGTAGATAGTGCCCACATAGTGCCACACACAGTGCCCATGTAGATAGCGCCACAGTGTACCCTGTAGGTAGTGCCCATGTAATGCCACAGTGCCCATGTAAATAGTGCCACACACCCTGTATATAGCACCCCTGTAGACAGCACCACACCCCCTGCAGATAGGGCCACCCACCTGCAGATAGCAACATCCCCTCTGATAGCGCCACCCCCTGCAGATAGCTCCACTTCCCCTGTAGATAGTGCCACTCCCCCTGTATGTATCAGCACCAGCCCCCCCCCCCCTGTAATAGGCTCCCCCTTCCTGTAAATAGCACCACTGTAGCACCCTGTAGCAGCGGAATCCATCTGGCCGGGGATTCCAAATGGACAGTGACGCCAGGGGCAATCTCTAGAAGCGGAATCCCCAGCACAGAGCTGTCTGACACCGGGGATTCTGCTCCTAGAGAAGCCACTGGCATCACAATCCATATATGGATAGTGACTCCAGGGGCTTCTCCAGTAGCGGAATCCCCGGTCAAAGTGTCGGCCTGGGAGTCTGCTCCTAGAGAGAGCCCCAGACGGTGGACAGTGACATCAGGGGCACTCTCTAGAAGCGGAATCACCAACACAGAGCGATCTGACACCGGGAATTCCGCTCCTAGTGAGAGTTTAGGCGTTGCTATGTACAGGGGGGGGGCACTGTTTACAGCAGGAATGGAGAGTTGACTGGGCTACCTTTAGGAGGGGAATCCCCAGCCAGAAATCTGGCCGGGGATTCTGCTCCTAGAGGGAGCTTAGGTAGCACTCTCTGCAGGGGGTTTTGGGCTATCTACAGGGGGTTGTGTGTGGCACTGAAACAGCACTGCACTCATTAACCCCTTAATGACCAGCCTATTTTAGGCCTTAATGACCAAGCTATTTTTTACGTTTTTCCATCATTGCATTCCAAGAGCTATAACTTTTTTATTTTTGCATCGACATAGCTGTATAAGGTCTTGTTTTTTGCGGGACAAGTTGTATTTTTTAATAGCACCATTTTGAGGTACATATTATTTATTGATTAACGTTTATTAACATTTTTTTGGGGGGGAATAGAAAAAAATATGAAATTTCGCCACACTTTTTTGCGTCCCAAATCTACACCGTTTACCGTGTGGTATAAATAACACAATAACTTTATTCAGCGGGTTATTACAATTGCAACGATACCAAATTTGTATAGTTTTTGTATGTTTTACTACTTTTACACAGTAAAACCGCTTTTTTTTCAAAATTATTTGTTTTTGTGTCTCCATATTTTAAGAGCCGTAACGTTTTTATTTTTTCGCCGATGCAGTTGCATGAGGGCTTTTTATTTGCGGGACGACTTGTAGTTTTTATTGGTTCCATTTTGGAGTAGATGCGATTTTTTGATCACTTTTTAATCTCATTTTTTAAAGTCAGGATTCACAGAAAAGCAATTTTTCCGTCGTTTTTTATTTAATTTTTTACGGCGTTCACCGTGCGGGTTAAGTAATGTAATAGCTTTATAGTCGGGGTTGTTACGGACGCGGTGATACCAAATATGTGTAACTTTTTTACTTTTATTTTGCTTTTTTAATAGTAAAGCAGTTTGTAAGGGGAAAAAGTGGATTTTTCATTTTTTTCCACTTTTTTTTAAATTAACTTTATTAAACTTTTTTTTAAACTTTTGTACAAGTCCCACTAGGGGACTTTAATATACTTCTGTATTGCAGTGTATTACTGCCTGTCCGTTTAAAACGGACAGGCATCTGCTAGGTCATGGCTGCGGCATGATCTAGCAGGCATTCATTACAGGCAGACCTGGGGGCCTTTATTAGGCCCCCGGCTGCCATCGGAGACACTGACACTCAGCGATCTTATCGCCAGGTGTCAGTGGGATGAGAGGGAGCTCCCTCCCTGTGTCCAAAACCACTCAGATGCGTTGCACGCTATTGAGCACCGCATCTGAGCGGTTAAACGGGTGAGATCGATACTAATATCGATCTCACCCGGCAGAGCAGGGACGCTCCCAGCCCTCAGCTGCCTCTGGCAGCTGAGAGCAGGGTGATTTGACAGCTCCCTGCTCTGTTTACTTATTCCGATGCCGCGATGTAAAAAGTCTATGGCATCGGAATAAGGCCCGTTAGTGACCGATGTAAAAACACTATGGGCCGGTCACTAACGAATTAAACCCTGTTCAACGATGTCAACGTTTATACATGTGGTAACTACACAGGGCATCGGCAGTTGGAACGTATATAGCCGTAGTGCAGTTGTGAAGGGGTTAATTGACTTCTTGAAAAGAATAGTGACATATAGATATGACCAAGTTAATCTGCCTTATGTGAGCTTTTCTAATAGCTCATACCCATGGCCATATTATGGCTCCATGCGCGAGCCGTATATTTAGTAGAATCATGTTAGATCAGAAAAGCTTTTCCTAAGGCTTCGTTCACATCTGTGACAGGGCTCCTCCGTTCATGGGTTCTGTCAGGGGAACCCATGAACGGATTCCAAACTGAAAGAAATGGAAACCATAGGTTCCCGTTTTCAGCACCATTAATTTCAATGGTGACGGATCCGGTGCAAATGGTTTCCATTTTTCACCTTTGTGTAAGGGTTCTGTTGTTTTGATGGAATGAATAGCGCTGTCGACTATAGTATTAATTCCGTCAAAACAACACAGCCCTTACACAACAGTGACAAACGGAAACCATTTGCACCGGATCCGTCACCAATGAAATCAATGGTGATGCGTTTCTGTTTGGCTTCCGTTCATGTGTTCCCCTGACGGAAAGCTCAGACGGAACCCATGAACGGAGCCCTGACGCAGATGTGAACGAAGCCTAAGGCCTTTTCTTTTGGGAAAGGTTTTCTTGAACTAACAGTCTGGTATCCCATCTCACCCTTGGCACTAAATATATACGCCTCATGCACAGAGTCATAATGCTCTTAACTGTTATTTGTGGTTTAAATGCAGAACTCAGTTAATTGATATTCTCATTGTATTCCCATGGCTGGTTGATTGGGCAAGTATTGAAGATTTCTAGTGATATGGTACATGTATAATCATGTCTATGTATATAGCGCCAACATAATCTGCAGCGCTTTACTATCGAGGAAGCAACAAACAATGAGACAAAATACATTAGGTGGAGACAGCACATTACAATGTCTTCATATCAGAATCTGACATTAGACACAAAATAATATATTCCAAGGATGTAGCATAGATATATGGATGATGGATTGAGTTTCATTGGGTACTGGTTTCTCCAATAAGGGACAAAACAAACATTACATGCAAATGAAAATAAATATTTTGGGATTATTTATAATGTTGATATATGTATGGTTGATATTCCTTCCCCTTGTGATATCAGATTTTTGCTGGTGGTTTTAGAAGTCAGACCCACGGCGATCAATCCATAGCAACCTGCCAAAAAAAAAAACGTTTGACCAGTGTCCTCTTCTGACATTCCTATATGAAAATAATCATGACAAAATGAATCCAAATGAGTAATTTCTTTTTTTTTTTTAATAAAGAGGTTTAAGTAAACTTTAAACTGTAGAAAAATATGAAGATATAAAGTTTTGTAAAACAAATAGAATTGAATTAGATAGGTGTGAGTTTTAAAGCAAAGGCAGACTGAATACCAATACTCAAAATATACTGTCAAACACCATGACAAGTCTGTGATATGATCCAAAACTTCTGACTTCTGTAGGGGGCCTTTCACTGTCCCTAACCTGAGGCTGTCAGACCAAACTGAAATATGAAGATGGGCTGTCCCAATGGAGAACGGCTTGGAAGACCTAATTTGACCCTTTCATTTATAAAATTCACATGATGGAGTCTAGACATCAAATACTAAAGATATTTCTTAGGACTACAAACAAATTATTCCTCTTACTTATTAACTTGGGCGACTGTCCTAGTTGTACTCACATAGGTAATAGAAAACAAATGATGAAATATCTTCCGTTTTCCATACCAGCTTGTTTATGCCCTATTGTTACTGGCCTACATTAGAAAATATAGATCGACATGTACCTGTCTACAGGGCGACACAAGCTCTTTCGGTGATCAAGGTTTTAGAATGTACCTCGCCATACTGCCCATGACTTTAAGGATAGAAGACTGTCATTCGGCTTACCATGCCCACCACCCTTTCTTCAATATAATAAAAATCAAACTCTTGTTGTGGTGAAAGCCATAGCAGCCGCATTTATTAAACAATATTTCCATAATATTAGAACACAATTTATAACATATAAATAACATATGCATTGAAGGCCTTAAATGGAAAATTCTCGCCCGACTTGTTACCATATTTTTCGGACTATAAGACGCACCTGAACATAAGACGCGCCCAGGTTTTAGACAACAGAAAATAGGAAAAAAAATATTTGTTAAAAAATAATTTATTCTGTTTCACCACATTCTGAGCGCCAACATTTTTTATATTTTTTTCATCGATTGAGAGGTGTGAGGGCTTATTTTTTGCGGGACGAGCTGTAGTTTTATTGGCACCATTTTTTGGTACATACGATTTTTTTGATCACTCTGTTACATCATCCACTATTTCTTCATTTTTAAACTTGATTTATTATTAATAAAAGTGGAACATTGGTTCCTTTTACTTACCTCAAGCGCTGGATTTCGGTTCTACTTCTTAATCTACTGTTTGCCGCTGGTCGTGCAGAATTCCGGGCGCCGTCTGTTCACAGACACTACTAACGGTGAGCTGGTGGACCCCCCCCCCTTTTCCTATTCTAAGTTTTTGCTACATGAGAAGCCTGGACTTCCGGGTTCTGTGTCCAGCTTTTCTGTTCCGCAGCTCCATAGAGATCAATGGAGAGTCGCTCGCGCATGTGCAGAAGACACTGCCAGACACAGAACGTGGAAGTCAAAGCTTCTCATGTAGTGCTCTTGGTACTCCTTATCGATCACACATGTATCCCCTATCCTGTGGATAGGGGATACATGTGTTTTATGGCACAACCCCTTTAAACGTCCAGGAACAGAGAAATTGCTGTTCCTGGCCGTTAGAGCAGCGTGTCCCCTGTAAAACACTGCTGACATCTGCAGTATATGGGGCGGGCTCAGCGCGTGAGCCCGCTACATACATCACCCCCCCCCGCTCCATGATGTGCCGGCACATGATGGGTCGGGAAGGGGTTAAGTAATGAAGCGGTCAGGGGCCCTTGACTGCGGACTATAAAACGCAGGGACTATTTAGCAAGATTTATTCCTGCTAAAAACTGTGTCTTATAGTCCGAAAAATATGGTATGTGAGGTAAATCACATTACCCTTGGTCATCCACACCTGACCCAAGAATGCCAAGTACAGTTTTATGAAAAACTGCTCCTGTGGACTCCATCTCCCCAGGAACTCCACTTGTTGTATATTCACAACAATTCAGATGCACGACCCATTTATGTGCACTTGTCCATAACTTTCTGCCTCCATGGACCCCTTCTCCCCGTCAGACGGACTACCGTGACACCTTACTGTTGTCCATCTCGCCACGCCTGCAGGGCAAGTTCCAGACCATCCTGCAAACCAGAACTTTATTTGTCAATGCCGATGACATTAAGGTGCACACTAATCGCTCCTCCTGAATTCCGGAGCAGGATTCTCCAGGTCCTGATGTCGAACCACAAAACCACCATTCCTTCTAACAAAGCGGGCAACCTCTTTATTGATTTTCGCCCGCGCCTTATTCAAACTGTCTCGGACCACACTTGATGTCAGGCCCGCCTAGCAACTATATCAGACCATACCAATATATGACATCTGGGAAAGCAGAAAAAAGCCTCAGCAGATACAACTTGATGTCCCTAACGATTTCTCTAGAAGGCAGAATACCCAAATCATTACCCCCCACGTGTATCAATAAAACATCCGGGGGTCTGTCCTGCATAGAACTGAACGGCATGTTCTTTCTTGCTGCGGTTTCCGCCTCTGACCTCCCATTGAATCAATGGGAGCCAGAAAAAAAACGGCAGCGCTAGTTTCTGAGCGTTTTTCACTGCGTTTTTTGCCTGCGGTCCTTGCATTACCTTGAATTGCTATGGGCGAAAAACGCAGCGGAAAAATAAGTGCAGGCAGTTCAAAATCTGCCTCAAAATTCCTAAAGGAATTCTGAGGCATATTTTTTTCTGCCTGCAAAAAAAAACGGTGTGAACTGGGCCTTAGCATGTTCAATCCGTAACAAAGTAACAGTCTCCAAGAGGACTATGTCAGCACAGGCAACGTTTTCATTGGTTGGGTGAATTTCAATACGCTCCGTGATTTAGGAAGGGAGCTGTATCATCCACGTCATCCCAATCTTTGGATACATACCATCTACCCAAATTCATCTGTCCCAGGAGGTTTCTGGAATAATGACGTTATATTTAATATTCATTTCCTCCGTCCAGCCGTATATTTACTTTTCTAAAACATAATCTTTCAACAAACAGATTGACCAACAGGTTACTAACCGATAAAATATGAAGCTCAGTATCAGACAGGTTGTGGAACAAAAAGGTGTAAATAATGATCAGGAAACACTTGCTTGAAGTATGCGGCAAACATGGTGTGCGAGGAACTGTTGACATGATGTTTATAATCTAGATTGAGGGAAAGGGAATGAGCATATATCACTCAATTTCTGCTTATCTTGTACCGGAGAGGCTGGACCATAATTTAAAGTGCATTAAGATGCCACTTAACTGAAGAATTGATGTTATTTAAAAGCCAAGTTTATGCGGGTCTGGCATTACTAAGAGACCCTTTATCACAGGTGAGGGGGGGGGGGGGGCAATATGCCGAGGCATCTCTAAGTCAGCTCCACCAGGGTTCTAAAGATGACAAATATCCTTTTACTTCAGTCTTCAGATAAGTCAATGCCCCGTCCCACTGGGATGAATATAAGGTTAGGAATATATATGATTGGAGTCTACTAAAGCCTGCTAATATTTTATTTTTTAATAAAATAATGAAGACCCCCTCATAGCTTGCCTGTTATAGGAAGTACAACATATTTACTTTCATATATGTGATGCACAGGTACAACTAATATAGAAAGGTGCAATTTCAGCCTTCAGCTCAAAGTATAACCTAATGTAACCGTATTACAAACCGTGAATAATGTGTCATGCTATACATGCAATAGGTTATTTTCAGCTGAAAGTTCAAAGAGAAAAACATATTATTATAGAGTTTTTGTCAAGCTTCAAAATAACATTTTATGAGTAGGTCCTAGTAGCTGTTTACGGTCAGGGGCTATAGGGGGCAGCGTTTTCAGTCATTCGAGGGCCCTGGTGCACTGGATCGGTCTCTGCGACAAAGTACAACACTATAATATAGAAGGAACCTAATGATTGGGTAGGGGGGGGGGGGGGACCGGTACAGATTCTGCATCAGGACACACTCTCTTTTAATTGTGCACATTTATTTCAGCACTGGTGACATGGAAATACAACCTCCCAATGTGCGCTGCTCAGCCCGTCTTTCAAGTTAGGCAAAAGTGATCCTGATCCTACTCCTCGCTGCTTGTGCCAGCAAGAACTCAATAGTCCATACTAACCAGTGAATCAACAAAGACAGGGGACTTGACAGCAGAAAAATTAAACCAATTTGTTTGTAGACATAGGTGAGAATTCCTTATAAAGAATTACACCTGCCCTAAAAGTAAAAGTAACACACGGACTACACGGCAAGATGTAGACGCAGTGCTATTGCTGAGCCACTAATCTTACACTGTCCCCTGAATGTACCCTATGCGGCCTTAGTAGTAATCTACTTCGAAAAATGTAATATTTCCAGGTAACTACGTAAAAAGGTCTAGTCTACCCAGCATTTAACTTTATGAAATGTAATAGAAGACTACTGCCTATGAGATAACAGGCCATAACCTTTGCTGCTCATGTAAAATGATGCTGTAAAATGTGCGCTGAGCTCTTTTCTACGTCACTGTAACCATAGAGCAAGTAACGGGGATGGATGAAAGTCTCTGCTCAGGCTGAGTGTGTTGATTTAGTACTAGGCTTGTCAGAAGATACAGCAAAAGCAAGATAAACAGACTTTACTTAGTAGTATTTATCTAGAGCCCAGTGACACAGTACAAAAGTGTCCTGTCACAGATGATACTATTTAATTCACAAGAACACATCTTCGACCTCTGAAATCTGCCAGTTTATTGTGATCAGAAGTGTCCATATTAGGCTTCGTTCACATCTGCGTAGGGGCTCCGTTCAAGGGTTCCGTCAGAGCGTTCCATCAGGGGCACTTATGAACGTAACCCTGTCTGAAACAAAGGGAAACCATTTGCTTCTGTTTGTATCACCATTGATTTCAATGGTGACGGATCCGGTGAAAATGGTTTCCGTTTGTCATCGTTGTTTAAGGGTTCCGCCGTTTTGACGGAATGAATAACGCAGTCGACTACAGTATTGATTCCGTGAAAACTATGGAACCCTTAAACAACGATGACAAACGGAAACCATTTTCACCGGATCGGTCACCATTGAAATCAATAGTAATGCCAACGGAACCCTATGGTTTCCGTTTGTTTCAGTCAGGGTTCCGTTCATGGGTTCCCCTGACGGAAAGCTCCGACTGAACCCTTGAACGGAGCCCTGACGGAGATGTGAATGAAGCCTAAGGGTGTTTTATTAAATAAATCCATAAATCAGTAAAATGTTTCCCGGGACTCAAAAAAGGCCTTTATTTGACTTTTCCATTTTCTGCTTTGTTTAGTATCACTGAGCATGTTTAGCTTCTGATCGTACTAACGTCATGGCTTCAGTTTCCAACAGATACCACAACACTGTGACAGATCCATTCTAATACATATCCAAACTGATACTAACGGAACCCATCCACTATAATGGGTCAGTCGGACTTACGGTATCTTGAATGGCAAGAATATTGCATCAGACTGCGCTATTTTTGCAGACAAAAAAACTGGAAAGCTTGACAGATACCTATAAACACAAGTGTGGACAGAACCTTAAAGTGTAGCTAAACGATTAACATGTCAGAAGTTTGGATTGGTGGGGGTCCGAGCACTGAGACCCCCACCAATCGCTTAAACGAAGCAGCTGAAACGCTCGTGTGAGCGCTCAGCCGCTTCGTGTCTGTTCGGCTTTTTTCGGAAAGTCGATGTAGCGGAGTACGGGCTCATAGACTTTCTATTGAGTCCATACACCGATACATTTATTTCTTAAAAAAGCCGAACAGACACGAAGCGGCTGAGCCCTCACACGAGCACTTCAGCTGCTTCGTTCTAGCGATTGGTGGGGGTCTCAGTGCTCGGACCCCCACCAATCCAAACTTCTGACATGTCACTATGACATGTCAGAGGCTTGTCAAACGTTTAGCTACACTTTAAATATGCACATTTATACATTGAGTCTATGTATGAGCTGCATATATAGAAGTGTATGTACACATCACATCCATGTGCAGGTGTAAAGAAATACACATATGGACATGATACCAAATTGGAGCAAAATTTACACCCCTTACAGAGTGAGGCTAGATGATCCACACAGGGTGGAAATGCTGCGGATTTTCGGTGCGGAGAATCCACAGTGGATTATAGTCCTAGCCATGTGGATGGGATTTGAACAAATCTCATTCACATTCCGCTGAACGGAATCAAAGCATGTTCGACTTTTCAAATCTGCATCATGCTCATTCTGTTCTGTATGTTCACTGCAGATTTGACCCCTTTCAATGTAGAAGGGGTGAAATGTGAAGCAAAATTGCTGCTGAAATGCAGCGGAAAATCCGCAGCATTTTTGTTCCGTGTGAGCCCAGTGCATAAGTGCGCTGAACTGCATGCAACTCAATGTAATCCACTAGACTGCAACTGTAGCTCGATAGTTAAAATTGCAAAATCACGGCTAAAGAATCAAAGACTTTTGTTGGCAGAAATACGGAAAAAAATTAGCAAATTCTTCCACGTATATGAGCATTCATGATTGTGGGGTGCTCTGGACAAATGAATAACATGAGTACATAATGTGACTTCCATTTTTATGATGAAGCAGCAGAAAGTGTTTCTATCTGGCCTCGCACTACAGCACTGAAATCAGATCAGGTAAGCAAAGTGATATTAGTAAGTAAGGGTTTTTTCCAGAATCAACAATTATCACCTATCCATAAAATAGTTGATAATTTTCTGATTGCTGGGGACCACATTGCAAGGTCCCCCATCGTTCGTGAGAACAGGGGTCCAGAACCCCCTTGGATCTTATCACTGCTGAACCGAAGCGAGGAGGACATTGAATGGAGCAGTGGTTGTGAATGTGTGCCTAGTACAGCGCTCGGCTGTTTCCACCGGTCCCATTTACTGTGAATGCAGTGGCAGAAGCATGCTGGCCCACCGCTCCATTCATGCTCCTCCTCAGTGCAGGGAATGCAGCGAGAGGGATCTGGGAGATCAGGACTCTCGTTCTCATGATCGGTTGGAGTCCCAGTGAAGAGGCAATAATCACTATCATATGTATAGTTGATAATTGTTGATTCTGGGACAACACCGTTAAAGAGGCTCTGTCACCAGATTTTGCAACCCCTATCTCCTATTGCAGCAGATCGGCGCTGCAATGGAGATAGGAGTAACGTTTTTTGTTTTTTTTAAAAACGAGCATTTTTGGCCAAGTTATGACCGTTTTTATATTTATGTAAATGAGGCTTTCTAAAGTACAACTGGGCGTGTTTAAAGTAAAAGTACAACTGGGCGTGTATTGTGTTCGTTACATCGGGGCGTTTTTACTTCTTTTACTAGCTGGGCGTTCTGACGAGAAGTATCATCCACTTCTCTTCAGAACGCCCAGCTTCTGGCAGTGCAAAGACAGTGTGTTCTCGAGAGATCACGCTGTGACATCACTCACTTCCTGCCCCAGGTCCTGCATCGTGTCGGACCAGCGAGGACACATCGGCACCAGAGGCTACAGTTGATTCTGCAGCAGCATCAGCGTTTGCAGGTAAGTCGATGTAGCTACTTACCTGCAAACGCTGATGCTGCTCCAGAATCAACTGTAGCCTCTGGTGCCGATGTGTCCTCGCTCGTCCGACACGATGCAGGACCTGGGGCAGGAAGTGACGTCACAGCGTGATCTCTCGAGAACACGCTGTGTGTCTGTGCACTGCCAGGAGCTGGGCGTTCTGAAGAGAAGTGGATGATACTTCTATACACAACGCCCAGCTAGTAAAATAAGTAAAAACGCCCCGATGTACGCACATAATACACGCCCAGTTGTACTTTTACTTTAAACACGCCCAGTTGTACTTTAGAAAGCCTCATTTACATAAACATAAAAACGGTCATAACTTGGCCAAAAATGCTCGTTTTAAAAAAAACAAAAACGTTACTGTAATCTACATTGCAGCGCCTATCTGCTGCAATAGGAGATAGGGGTTGCAAAATCTGGTGACAGAGCCTCTTTAAGGCTTATGACTCTGTCACTGACTAGTGATCAATGATAACACTGTAAGCTGACTCGTTCATATTTTTTAGCTCTCCAATCCCCCCAATTAAACAATTGTTGCACCGATCAATAGAGAAAAACTATTTAAAGTGTAGCTAAACGTTTAACAAACTTCTGACATGTCATAGTGACATGTCAGAAGTTTTGATTGGTGGGGGTCCGAGCACTGAGACCCCCACCAATCGCTAAAACTAAGCAGCTAATGGTCTCGTGTGAGTGCTCAGCCGCTTCATTTCTTTTCGGCTTTTCCGAAAATCATTGTATTTGAGGACAGGCTCAATAGAAAGTCTATGAGCCATACGCCGATACATCGGCTTTCCGGATAAAGCCGAATGGAAACGAAGCGGCTGAGCGCTCACACGAGCGCTTCAGCTGAAAAGTTCTAGCGATTGGTGGGGGTCTCAGTGCTCAGACCCCCACCAATCAAAACTTCTGACATGTCACTATGACATGTCAGAAGTTTGTTAAACGTTTAGCTGCACTTTAAAGTCAAAGTGACAAATATCGATCTACTGTTATACCTCGTGTATTATGAGTTTAAAAAGCCCATGATTTGTACATGAACAATAAACCTGAAAGGTTCTTTTAAGAAAATACAGATTCTCAGTGGCTAGGACGGTGGACTCCTCACAGGATGTTCTACTGTTTGCTCTGTCTGAATCATCAGCTTGCACTTGCTTACTTTTCCATCCCGTAGTGGGTATCTCATACTGCAGGGAAATCAGAAAGATGAGGATATGAAGTCCTAACCACACTGTGAGTGCTATGAGTACTGCATGTGCACGCTTTATAATGTTTTCCTAATCACATAGAGACAGAACAGTGAATAGCAGATAAAGTGCAACTCACCCTCTGCAAACACTACAAATGTCCCATGTAAATCTCTTCTGTGTACTGAATGAGGTTTAAATGCCAGTTACATTATTTCTGCTGAACCCTTTAAAGTGCAACCTCACCTATGATTAACATTGATTTTTTTTAAATTAAATCTAACTCCTTAATGACTGCCCACCGTCTTTGAATGGCAGGTGACGCAGGTGCTTCGTCTACAGTGACGTCTTTTGGTGTCGCTGTAGAAGAGGCTGATGTGAGCTCATTCTCTAAGCAGGAACTGTAACTTCCAGCTCCTGATCTTAGAGCAGCCTGCTGAATACAGCTGTGGTCGGCATGATCAAAGAGAACTCCCTTCCTTGATCGCGTCATCGGAAACCAGGTGACACTATCAAAGACCGGGGAATCCCTCTTCAGTCAGCCCTGGTGACCTAGAAAGGACCCCAGGGCTGTCTGTTCAGTTTGCCTGCTGTTAGGGCACACTATGTGCTGCCCTAACAGCAGCCTGTGTCATAGTGACACAGTATAATGTATTAACAAAGAAGAGTATGCTACTACATTACACGTAAAAGATAAAGTTGTAAGTAAAGTTCTCACTTAATGGGATTTAAAAAAAAGTAACAAAAAACAAAAATTATAATTTTTTTAAAAAAAAGTCATTATTTTGCATAAAACGTATTTTATTGCCCCTACATTACATAAAAACAAAAAACCCACACGTATTCGGTATCTACACGACCGTAATAACCTGAAGAATTCATTTACCAGGTTATATAGCGTGAAACATGAACGAGATAAAAAATAAAGAAGAAAGACTATGCTGAGAATCGCTTTTTCCTATATTCATGTCGTAAAAATAATATTTGTCTACTCCCAAGCTGCGGAAAAAAAAATACAATTTCTCCCTCATAAAACAGGGCCTCATACGGACACATCAATGAAAAAATAAAAAAGTTATGGCTGCTGAAAGGCAGAGAGGCAAAATCAGAAAAATGTAGCTGGTCATTAAAGGGAATGTGTCTAGAATGAAAACATTTTTATTTTTTAAGTAAGTTACTTAGATTAATTAAATTTTTTACGTTTTTTTGCAGCTTTTTTTTTTCTTCCACAAGGTGGAATGTATTAAAAATTAAATAATAATTTTACATGTTTTCCTATGTTGGCCACTAGAGGGGTCAATTCCCTGAATTACAGCAAGGTGAATCAGGCAAAGCAACCTGACTTACTGCTGATATAAATGTGGGAGGGGCATTCACCCCCTCCCTATTTTTGGATACAAGCCAGGAAAAGGTGTCTTGAAATTGCTAAGCATTGTCTAGCTCCGTTTTGGGATAGTTCTTAGGGTATGTGCACACACACTAATTACGTCCGTAATTGACGGACGTATTTCGGCCGCAAGTCCCGGACCGAACACAGTGCAGGGAGCCGGGCTCCTAGCATCATACTTATGTACGATGCTAGGAGTCCCTGCCTCGCTGCAGGACAACTGTCACGTACTGAAAACATGATTACAGTAAGGGACAGCTGTCCTGCAGCGAGGCAGAGACTCCTAGCATCGTACATAAGTATGATGCTAGGAGCCCGGCTCCCTGCACTGTGTTCGGTCCGGGACTTGCGGCCGAAATACGTCCGTCAATTACGGACGTAATTAGTGTGTGTGCACATACCCTTACAATGGCAGCTGGTAAAAGGCTAAGAATGATGAAAGTCAAGAGGGAGACACTGTGGTGAATGACTTTTCAATACCATAATAAAAATCTACTTGTTAATGGTTTCCAGGTAGAATTATTTTTTATTCATTTACTGCAGAGTAAAAACAAACTTTTAAATACGTGAAGCTATATTACAAATATGCATGATTTTTATTTGCTTTTGAGGAATATTTATTCATTTTTAACTAACTTCTGCAATCTATATCATCATGTACATCTGATTACTTTTCAAAGGAATAGGAACAGGTCTGAGGCATGACAACACATCTAAAAAAATGTTTTGTCATTTTCCATCTCACTATATTTTCCACACTGACCACTCACGAAGTGACAGCAAAGTTTCATCTTGTGCTGTGTACACTGGGGGCAGGGTCAGCTGTCATGTCATTGTCATCAAGGACAGGATAAAGGTAACACCATGACTGTGTGCATGCAAACACTGTATTATCGGGCTAGTGTGGATTATGACACCATTAATGTAAATAACCCGACCGAAAACCAATTAGAATATTAAACGTGGTTTGACACGAGGGTCGACCACAGCTTTAGTAATATTTATTTATTTGCATATTTACCAATAAACCAATTAACCATAACAATTTGTTTTACATTATTACCCGAATGCCAGCCCACCTAAGGAAGGGCATGTGGGTCAAACTTTTTACCAGACAATACCAGACAATACCGCCACGAGGAGGGTGGGCATCCTCAACTGCACACACCTCCTCTCCCCCGACCCCCGGTCAACCGGAACAAAGCCTCCTCCATACCATCCTGGAGTCCTGATAAAAATATGTCCAAACCTATGTCCGTGAGGTGCACCCTGTCCTGCAAAAGCAGACACCTGTTGTCACCCTCCAACTGCCTGTGCCTGATAACCACACCTTCACCGCCCCTGACGTAGCTGGAGACCCTTGTGTTTAGCAGATGCCTACCCCTTTCAATTGCGTTTACATCACGGGCCCCTTGCCATACCGCCCTAGGAATCACCTCAGACCAAACTAGAACTAAGGCCTCATGCACAAGACCGTAAAAGCACCCGTTATTGCGGATCGTAATTACGACCCGCAATAACGGGCCCATAGACTTCTGTTAGTCACGGGTACCTTCCCGTTTTCTCACGGGAAGGTGCCCGTGCCGTTAAAAAAATAGAACATGTTCTATTTTTTCATTTTACGGGCCGTGCTGCTATGCTTTATAATGGGAGCACGGCTCGCAAAAGCGGCCGGATGCCCGTGGCCGGCCGTGCCCGGCCGTGCTCGTAATTACGAGTCGTAATTACGAGCACGGTCGTGTGCATGAGGCCTTACTCATGAAAAAAGAAAGTAAACCTTTCCAGCTCGGACTGAATTAATGCAATCAGTTCACCTAAACGAGCGGAACATAGGTCGTTCCCCTCGACATGGATCACTAGCACCGTGGTACCGACTCGATGCCTACTGATGGCAACTACCTTGGGCAATAGCTCTAACTATCTCAGGTCTCGAAGACCGCGCCAGTGAACGTCAGCTCCCAACAGACCCAGCGAGAGACCTCCCGGTCGTATGGCTGCTCTTCGTTCTTCCCAGAAAACGTACGAGTGCCCGAGGATCCATATCACGGGGCGTGAACCTGGAAAGAACAGACTGTATGCATATAGCACCATTTAACCCATGCGTCTCCCATACTAAAATAATACAACAACCGACACGTAATTCTCTTTTAAAGTGGGGTTGACCCGGGGATCGGCCACAGCTTTATAAATACAATAAACATGTAAATAACATATTTACAAAATATATAAACACAATGACCTTAACATAGGTCAATAATCAACCTGTATGCCTGCCTAAACCAAGGACATGTAGGTAAATCCCCTTCTACTACCGCCCGCTGTGACATAAAACACCATAATACAAAATATCCCAGCAAGACACCATTGTGCCCAGAACAAACCAGTAACCAACTTGTTGACCACCATGAGGACAATCTTTTCACCTCTCGTTTGTGTTTTTTTTTTTTTTTAAACAACACCTTCCAAATAACCGTAAAGTTTGAGGCCTCTTGTTCTTTTTTTTTTCCTTTTTTTTAAATACACACACAATTCCACCACCCACCAACCAACTCAAACCTTTATATAACCATACCTAAGGGAGGGAGGGAGGGAAAAAAACAATAAACAACCTGTATGCCTTCCTAAACCAAGGACATGTAGGTAAATCCCCTTCTACTACCGCCACCAGGTGACCGTGTACTCCTTAGCTACATCCATCCTGCAACCCCGACAAGAAAATATCGAGCCCAATGTCCGTCAGGTGCACCCCATCTGGCAGCAACAATCCCCTGCTGTCACCTTCCAACTCCCGATGACGAACCACCACACCTCCCCTAGCTCGTACGAACCGGGACACCCTGGTATTCAAGAGGCGCCTCACCCGCTCAATGGAATTCACATCCCGCACCCCATGCCACACCAACCTAGGAACTATTTCCGACCAGACTAACACCAACCGGGGAAAAAAGGAAGCTAACCTCTCTAAGTCCGACTGTATCAGCGAGATCAACTCCCCCAACCTAACCGAACACAGATCATTGCCTCCCAAATGCACAACCAAAACAGTTGGTACCAGCCGATGCCGGTTGATGTCGACCACTTCGGGCAGTGCCTGCAACCAGCGCAGGCCCCGGAGGCCCCTCCAATGGATTTCGGCACTTGCAAAGCCCAACGATCTTCCACCAGGGCGTATGGCAGCCCTCCTTTCCGCCCAGAACACATAGGTGTGCCTGACAATACACACCGATGGTCTGGAACCTAAAACAAAAACTGAATTAATGCAAAATAAGATCCGGACGAAAGTAACCAGCAAAACAGTCCGACTTCCACCTACCAATGCGCCTCACTGCCGCATCTGATAACCCCAATTTGCTGGCCATCGTAGCCGCCCCAATACGGAACGAATGAGTACCGTACTCACCCGGCGGTTTACTGACCCGGACCAACAACTTACGGAAAATAGCAGAAAACTGGAACCTGGTAAGCTGCCGCCCATCCGAATGCGACAAAAATTGGACCCCTCCACTACACACCCCCAAGAAAGTCGACACCTCCGCCACCGGACAAGCCGAACCCGGAACAGGCCGAAGCAAAACCCAACAACTCCGACCAAACACATCCGTCTTAGAGCGACGAATACGCAAGCGAACCCCCACCGATGAAACCACTACATCCTCAAAAAGCAACCCCCCCGGCCGAGCCGCCCCCATTGGAACTAGCTCCGAAATCCGCAAAGCCCCGAAAAAACATAACGAGAAAGCCACTGAAAACAACACGGAGCCATACAGAGAAGAACAAACCACCGGCAGCGCCCCTATCAGTTCCTGCAATAAAGAAAAGGACACCGGACGATGAAACTCCCTCCTGGAGGCCAACTTCTTCCAACCCTTCAAGGCTTACAAAATAAAAAAGGACTTGGACACGTCCGACCACCCCCTTAACTTGGAAAAGAAAGCAACCCCGGCCAGACGCTGCTGAGCTACCCCCCCCCCCCCCGAAACACCACGCTCGCGCAAAGCTGTTAAATACTCCAATGTCACAGTCGTGTGCAGCACCGGACCATCCCCCACCCGTCTATCCCCCGCAGTACTCAACCATTCCTTCCACGCATTACCGTAAGTAGCCCAGGTAGAGGGCGCCAGGAACGACCTCACCAACGGCACTAACTCCGATCCAGCAGCCTCCACAAAAACTCCGGGCAGCTGGTCCCCTCCTGCTCCGCCTGCGGGCAAAGAAAGCAAAAAACCTGCCAATGAAAACGAGATAAGGCGTCAGCAACCACATTATGAACACCTGGAATATGGCGAGCACGAAAACTGATGTTACACTGCAACACCAAATGACGGAGCAAAGCCAAAACCGGACCTGAGGAAGAAGTAAGTTGGTTAACAGCAAAAACAACACTCATATTATCCGTCCAAAACACCACAGACCTGTTGGAGAGGCGCACCCCCCACAATTCAACGGCGACCACTATGGGAAAAAGTTCCAACAACATCAAATTTTCTCACCAACCCTTGTCCCTCCAGGAATCGGGCCAAGCTTCTGCGCACCACGCCGAACCCAGCAACGCCCAAAAACCCACCGCACCAGCTGCGTCCGTAAACCATTCCAAGTCCATGCTGGAAACGGAAGGCGCCCTCCAACACGTACGCCCATTGTAGTCCTCCAAGAAAGTGCGCCAGACGCGCAAATCCGCCTTAACAGACCTAGAAATATGAACATGATGAGAAGGCACCGAAACTCCCACTGTAGCTAGGGACAACCTCCTGGCAAACACCCGCCCCATGGGCATAATATGACCCGCAAAGACCAACAAACACAACAACGATTGAATCTGCCGCAACTCCAACTTCCGCGCAGCCAAAGCCATGTCCAATGCGGCACGCAATTTCACCACCTTGTCCGCGGGGAGGCGAAAGACCATAGCAACCGAGTCGATTTCAATGCCCAGAAAACACAACACCGACACCGGTCCCTCCGTCTTTTCCTCAGAAAGGGGAACCCCGAAACGCTGAGCGATAAATTTAAAGGACCTCAACAAAAACTGACACTGCCCCGAGAAATCGAACAGTCATAATAGAAAACACATGTCATAATAGAAAAACCCCTCCAAAAACGCACAGCCAAATAGATTAAAACAATCCGCATGAACAGGCAACAAACGGAAAGCGGACGCAATATCCGACTTGGCTATAAGGGCGCCCGCCCCCGCCCGGCACACCAATTCGACTGCCCCATCAAACGAAACATACGAGACCGTTGCCAAATCACTGTCAATCCCGTCATTCACCGACCGCCCCTTAGGATGGGACAGATGGTGACTCAGACGGAACTTACCAGGCTCCTTCTTAAAGAATCACTGGAATAAAGATAGAGCTTATAAAATATAACTTTTACTTCTTATTTGTTTAAAAATGTGCAAAAACATACACACAGGACAAATTTATAAGCTAAAAATGTGCTCTCTTTTGTGAGAGAAAACTGACATTCTGTACGTTTTGTGCAGAGTAAATGCAAAGCTCCAAATATTACTGCATAAGGAGGAGGTTTTTCAAAAGGTATATTTTGGGGTAATCCACCCCCCTACCCATTCTATAGTGTGTCCAAGTCCATCTTGATCCTGTAGCTGGGGACTGGGAAACCTCCTATTTTCCTTTTATGTGTGTCCAGGCAAATAGTGTTATGCCTTCTCCCTTCTAAAATAGAGTATTTATACTATAAAAAACCTTTGGTGGAAGGAATAAAAATACCACCTGACATCTATACAGGCTCCTTCTTAGGAACCAACGCCAGGGCCGACACCCGAAGATTCGGGAAGGGCAATGCAAAAAATGGGCCGGCCATCCGGCCAAGCTCCACTTCCTTTTCCACCTTTTCCCTAATGATGTCTGGAAAATCCTCCGCCGACTTCAAATTCCGTGACATAACCGGGTCCGCCTGAGCTGTGAACGGAATAAAGAACCCAAAACAAAAACCCACCTTAAGCAGGGCGGCTTCCGCCATCTTGGGATACCGGCTTAACCACGGGAGCATCGCGGACACGCGCACCGGCGTCCTCCCCTCGACCAACACCCGCAGGGCGGGCGACCGCCGCCACTCGACGGGAGCACCTGACCGCTGCATGGGAACCTCCGCACGAGGAGCATTCGTGCCGGAATGTACAAGAGGCATAAAATCTACAGTGTCCCTCGTTAAAGAGCCAACAGGCTCCTGCTCGACGGACACCCCCAACCCCCTGCCAACCCCACCCCCACCGGAAGGGGAAGAGGCGGGGGCGGCGGGCTGAAAGGGCCGCTGCACCATCATCAAGCGCAACCAAACATCAGTCGCTTTCGTATCCCACCCCACCTCCGGCCTCTGCGCCAGACGCCGACGGAACTCCTCATCGTACCGCCACCAGGCCGTGCCACCGTGCGATTTATAGGCACTAAAAATCGTATGCAAATACACAAACAACTGCCCGCACGGCCCTAGGCTTACACCCCTTTCAAGTCTACGCTCCTTATCCACTGTCGACGAATCGACCGACAAAAGAGACCAAATATCAATATAAGCATTCTTCCCAATTTTCTCGCGCACCTCAACAGACACATGAGCCCCTAAGGGAGACACACTACAAAAATAAGAATCTCTGAAAGCAGGGACCGACGGAGTGGACATAGATGTGGACGCCTCCACCGTGGACCTCGCCCCCACGGCCTGCGACGACGGTCCCCTGGGCACCGCAGACAGTAAATCAGTGGCAGACATGTTATCAGCATTCCAAGCCCGAAGGCAGGCATACTCACCGTGTCCAGCAGCAGACGCACCTCCTGGCGCGGACGGATCCACTTCAGCCGGTGTGGCAACTGGAACCACCGAAACCACCTCTGGCGTAGGGGGCGCGACCCTACGCAGCGCGAATACTCCCGCTACCGCTCCGTGCGGCCCGCCAACTATCCCGGGCGACAAGGAGTCAGACGGAGACCGCCTATACCGATGATAATGATGATGCCGATATCTCCTCAACCGACTGCGACCGGACACGTGGCGCCGCCCCGACCGAGCCCTACTCGCCCCATGCCTGCTATGAGACCGATCCCGGCACTCTTCACTGATACTTGCTGCCGACACAATTGCCACCGCCACCGGCCCAGGCAGCACCGGCACCACATTAGTGGGAGGGGCCACCACCTGACGTGCCACCCGCCTAGCTGACCGGCCCGAAAAGAAGAGCTCCGACCCCTCAAAGGAGCCATCATCACTCGACTCGTCCACCCACTGCTCCCCCTCCCCTTCAAAACCCCCCACCTCCCGTCCCTCCGATGCCAGGAGCAGCGGCACGCTCCCAGCCGGGGAAGCAGCTGCAGCTGCCAAAATAGAAGCCGACGCCAGGGCCTGCCCCACGAATCCCCTCCCGTCCAGTGGGCGGGGCCTAAGGCCCAGCACACCCGAGGCTCCCCTGGTCCCGTGTCAGGGGAACCACATCCCCCACAATGGCCGCCGACACCCCCGTTCCCGGGAGCACCGGCGCCGGAGGAGGCAGCATTACCGACGGGGGAGGGGCCGGCACACGTGCCGCGCTCACAGCCCTCGTCGCCGGCCACACCCCACCGGAAGTGGAGGGAGAGAGCCGGACCGGCGGACGAGAGGCCCACGCCGAACGACGCTGCCCGGCCGAAGGAGCAGGAGCAGACTCAGCTGACTCCCTCAGCAGGGATTGCAGCCAGTCGCTCCCTTCTGCGGTGATAGTGGTGCGCAGTGCCTGAAGAAGCTGTGTGCGATCCATGTCCAGAAGAAAAATCCTTTCAAAGAGGCCGCACTACAGGTAACCAGCCCCTATATACCTTCTCTCATTACCCTAAGCCCACCCCTTCTCCTCCCCTAACGCCCCCTACCGAACTCTGACTCACCC